>NC_139708.1:3925627-4005627 GCF_964188405.1 Protomyctophum parallelum | reverse complement strand
CATTGGTGTATGAGGATTTATTGCACCATATAACTGCTGTAGGTCTGGAAATGGGCTAAAATATGAACTACTAAATACTAAAAAGTTAAAAAAATAAAAAAAGTGTGGGAACCATGTATATACATTTATATAAATGCATTGGTGCTTCCTCATGACCTGACAAACTCAATTCCTGAGGTTGGTGTTTTAAAAAAAAGGCCAATGTCTGATGGATTTTTTAATGGGCAGCAATGCATTCCTAGACTAAGGAGTCCCCAACTGTAGTACATGCTGTAGTGATGCCTACTTGCAAGTTGCGTAGTGCACAGATATCCATCCTATACTGTGTACAATGTACAGTATGTATAGTATGCATTGCATACATGTCTCTAGTGTGTCTTGTAGATCAGTGGTTCCCAAACATTTTAGCCTGCGACCCAAAAGAGAGATTAGACGTTTACCCGGGACCCAAACTAGTGGAAATAGCAGATCTACAAGCACACAACGCGTCGCTTTGAGCCGCGTTGTGAGCTCGTAGATCAGCTATTTTCACCACTTCTTAAACATTTGTTTTCTAATTCAAGGAATTTCTTAGATTTTTCTTTGATTTATTTATGAAATTACTGGAAAAAATGATTGAATATTGTTTTTTTTAATGTTTTTTATGTGTGTTATTTTAGCTTTTAGGGAATGTTTTTTTTTTAATATATATTTTGAAATAATGAAAAACTAAATGTAGATTTTTTTTTTAAAGGGACCAATGTGTCCCGACCCACAAATGGGTCCCAACCCAGTGTTCGGGAACCACTGTTGTAGATGGCCTACTGTCACTTCATCCTTATCCTCTCTTATGTTCAGTTTTCCATGTTTTTCTCTATGCACTGACTGGTGACGTGTACTAAATGATGTACAGTAGTGCTGCTACAGTATGTTGTCTTCAGCCCGTGCTGCAGTGTGGCCATGTGTTCCCTTTACAGCTCAACTCCTACCCGAGACTGAGGGAGGAAACGGAGAGAATTGTCACCACCTACGTCAGAGAGAGAGAGGGCAAGACCAAGGATCAGGTCAGTTCTCATTCTGAAAAGTGCTCATATTACCAGAGGCACCAGTGCTTCTTACTTCTTATATACCACACCGCACATGAGCCTGAGAGTTCAAGGGTTAGTGCCCAGACCTGTGGCGCTGGGTAGGGTGTGTGTATGCTGTACGTGTGTGTGTGTGTGTGTGTGTGCGTGTGTGTGTGTTGCTTGATCAAACTCTAATTGACTTCATAAGCACTAATGGCGTTGGAAGGTTGGGAAAGTTAATAACCAATCACAAGCCTTTTAATTCTGCTTGGTTCCATCAGTGTATTAATAAAACTTCTAATTGTGACTTTGTCTCCAATCAAGGTTCTCCTTCTGATTGACATTGAGCAATCCTACATCAACACAAACCACGAGGACTTCATTGGCTTCGCTAAGTATGCATCATCCATCCCCCTTCCCCTGTCAAATCCCCCCCACCTCACTGTTTACAGCAGCATGTAGCCCATCCCTCTCATGTCCGTATCGGGGACGTTGTAATCCCCATTAATGCCATGCTGCCTGATACATATTACCCACCTTTAGCTTTAACCACGTAGGGACTGTGTCCACCAAGGTCTTTTCTCCTGAGTGCAGGCCCGGGTATGAATTGTGTTGTTTTCAATGTGAGTGCCGTGTATTTTACTCTACGCTGGAAACGCCAGCAGCATGACGCGCCGGTGCTGAGCGTTTATGCTGCACATTCACAGCTGGCGTTTTTATCTGGCCATTTGGAAGCGTGTTTAAGAGAGTGCAGTCCATTTTCAGCTGGGACAAAATGTTTTGGTGGACACATGGCCGTGGTATGATGGAATAGCAAAGATTGCCCATGATGTACATGTCTTTAGATCTGCTATTGTTGAACATTTTGACAATATGAGGACATGCTCAAAATAGGGAAACCAATTTTCTTCTTGGCACTGCACCTAAACAGCCTTGATGTAATTATTTACCATAGCAGGCAGCAATTCTATTCACGTTGATTTTCAACTCGTACACAACAAATTTCCGTGTAGCATCAGTGCTGGTCCCTGACTTTTGCAGAGGTTGGACGGTGGTTACAGCCTCTTATGTCCCTCCGATCGGCCATCACGAGCACTTGAGTCATTCATTCCCTGGCTGTGAGGGTAGCGGTGACACTCAACAAAGAAGAGTTTCAGCGTTCGGATAATAACATTCTCTCAGCAGGCTGCATGAGTCACAGAGATGTAGCCTGCTGATTAATTATCCACTCACAACAGAAAGAGTGTGTTCCTGTGTAAGGGGGGGGGGGGGGGGGGGGGGGGGGTCAGAACGGTTGAGGTCAATCTGGCTGTCTGCATGCTGCTGTACTGCTGCTGCCTAACCACTTCAATCAAGCATGCTTGATTGCCAGGCGGATATACACTCCCTATGCCATGCTGGCTGTTCTGTGATGAGGGTTGTGCACGTTTACTCAGGGAGGACCGTTAGAGCTGGAGTTGTAAAATAAAATGTTTGTTCGGCGTTGACACACACCCTATATTCTGCGGATCTTTGATTGCACGGTTTGTCAAACATTCAATGGCTCATGTGGGATGTCTCCACTCCACCAGGTTCCCAGTGCGCGGTGATGCACTTTTAACCAGGGGTCATCGCTATGCTAGCCTCGGAAAACCCAAACGTTTTTATTTCCAGCGAGAAAAAAAAAGTCTCGGCCCGAGTCCACTTCAATTCGGCAAACGTCGATCACTCTCTGCTGATTTCTGATCCTCTGCACCTTTGTTAACCCATTCTGACCTGAGATCAGATTCTAAAAATGTCTATTACATCCTGACAGTTTCATTATTAACCCATTCTGACCTGAGATCAGATTCTAAAAGTGTATTCGATTTTTCAAAAATAGCAGACCTACAAGCTCGTATCGCGCCACTCGGTGGCGCGATACGAGCTTGTAGATCTGCTATTTTTCAATAGCTAAAGCACGACATGATGCCAACACCAAAATGGGTGCCCGTTCAGAATGGGTTAATGGTGTGCCATAGTGTCGTAGTAAATCAGTGTCATACATATTCTGAATAAAACTTGAGATTCAGTAACATTATAATGGTGTGTAAAACAGAACATTTGTTTTGTTTGTGTACGGACATATTGATGACCCCTGACTCTTAAGTTAACGTTAATCAGACACAGTGGATCGTAGCAGCATGATGACGCAGTTGAGTGGAGCTCCCCTTCCCCCCCGTTTGAGTCTGGCCATTGACTGAGTAACAAAGCAGGCCCTGCTGTGTGTGGGTTTGTGTCTATTATACTAGCGCATGGTGAGTGGATTGCCGTAGTGTGTGAGAGGTCCGTTAGGGTTGTTTAACGGTTCACGTGACTCGTCACTTTCAGTCTCGACAACAGAAGGGTGGATGACGGTAGCCCCCCAGGGTTCAGCAACCACAGGTGGGATGGCCGATAACACACGCAGGGGTTTGTGTGTTTTTGTTTGTGTTCATATTTCCTGTCACCCTTTCCCCACTGCCCCAAAAGCACCTATACACCCCAATTCTTTAAAGGAGAATTCCATGCTAGAAGGCTTTCTTACCTTTCTTTGTAGTTGTTACGTCCCCACCAAAGGGGTCCAGGTGTTTTTTGTGCAAAAACTCCTTATTGGCTATTTCCCCTACCATAAGCCCTCAATGAATTGAATGGGGCTATGGGGTGTTGTGCTAATTCGCTTATTTCCATCGAAAGAAGTAGTAAAGTGTGCCGCTTGGGATATTATTTACATTATGAAGAGAGGATATATACAAAATAATTATCATTTTGAGCGATGGAAATAAGCAAATTAGCACAACACCCCATAGCCCCATTCAATTCAATGCAATTAATTTAGGGCTTATGGTAGGGGAAATAGCCAATAAGGAGATTTGCACAAAATAACACCTGGACCTATTTGGTGAGGACGTAACAACTACAAAGAAAGGTAAGAAAGCCTTCTAGCATGGAATTCTCCTTTAATACTGTATCGTGTGCAAAAGTTAGATCAGACAAAGAGTTTAAAGAACACATGGTGTGACTCTGTAGGATGTTGTCTCTGTGTAACGTCTGTGTCGTCTCCTCCCAGTGCCCAGCAGAGGAACACGGCGGCCAACAAGAAGAGGGCTATTCCTAATCAGGTACCATGCATGAACCCCTCTGACCCTTGACCCTGTCCTCACCAACCCCACCCTCTAATATCCCCTGAGTTGATTGATACCATTACCAGTCTTATTTATTAACCAGGTCCAATCCCACCAGTAATCAGGCATAATGCCATTAATCTACTGTATTTAGACCCATCCAACTGTTAGTTGTACTCCCATGTTGTACACCCCTTAAAAATACTAACCGTTTCCAGTCCTAATCTAGATGTTAAACTGGCCTGTCTTCGTTGTGACGCTGGTATCTCTCCTTTCCGGTGTCCACACATTTCTTGTGTATTTAAAAGAACGAAAAGCCAAAAAAATAACAATCCTGAAATGATATTAATGTCCGCCGGTCTCCAGTGATCAATATTTGAGGTTGGTTGCAGGTACACTGTGTTATTCAAGGCCTGTGGCAGTGCTATATCAAATTCCATTTCAGTGAGGGGAGTTGCCTTTAAGACCCCGCCCCACCTTGCTTCACACCTACTTGGAATTAAGCATCAGTTTGTTTCCACTGCTGCCATTAATCGCTGTTTTGCACGCGCTGTTTATTTATTTATTACAACCCAGGCATGACGTCCTACCACGGCAAAGCAACAGTTAATCAGCGGGTTATGTTGTTTTATTAACTCACACCCCTTTGCATTTTAAATCTGAGAATGGGAATGGATGTGCATGGATCCCATCACGCTGCTGTTGGTTGAGCAACAAATATGAAATAACCAAATTGTGGTATTGAAGTAATTCTAATTGCATGTAACTCTCTTGCTCTCTCCTCTCTCTCTCTCCTCTGTCTCTCTCTCTCCCCCTGTCTATGTTTTACCCTCTCCATCCATTTCTCTTGCTGTCTGATGGACCCCCCCACCCCCCCCCCCCCCCCTTCAAAACTGTTTAATTCTGAACATTTCTACTTCCTTTTCTTTGATTTCCCTCTCCAACCTCACCCTTCAACTGTCCTTTCTCCACCCCCCTCTCTCCACCTCGTCCCACCCTTCAACTGTCCTTTCTCCTCACCCCCTCTCTCCACCTCGTCCCACTCTTCCAAATCAATACTTCTCCTCCTTCCCCCGTTATGTCCCTCCATCCCTCGCTCTTCCTTCCTTTCCCTCTATCTCCCATCTTTGCTTGCTTGCTTTCCATTTTTTCTCTGGCTATGATTCCCCCCCCCCCTTATCCTACCATCCATTGCCCTTTAACCCCTCCTCCTCCTCCTCCTCCTCTTCCAATTATGCAGGGTGAGATCTGGTAAGTACCCGACAGATCTAAAGCGCACTGTGCCAGGGGGAGGCAGGGCTAAGCAGCTACACAGAACTGAGGCCATTACACAGGTCAGCCCGTCTAGCTTACGGTCAGGCCAAGAGAGACCAAACCTCAACGTGATGCCTGGAGCGCTGATGCTTGTTTGTCAAGTTGAGTTGTTCTGTTCTCATAGACATTCTCCACCCTGCAGCTTGGCGGACTGGGAGAGGGACATGAGGAGAAGGTAGTGTCTCCAGACCCTGTGGCAGAAAGCCAGAACAATTCTAATTGATCCATACAGTCGCCAGTAATCGGCAACTGCCTTCCCAGTAACACGCGGGTCTCCCTCGATAATCCGTGGGTCTCGTTTTTAACAAGACAGTAATTGTCTTAAATTGTCGATGGGACTGACTAACTTTACTTAACCTTCTGCAACAAAACAGTTTTGAAAAACGATGATCTCCGCTTGGTAATGCTGTGGAGAGAAACAATACATGTTTGTCTTGCTCCTCTGTGTAATGCTTTGACTCTTTTTGAAAGGCCTTAGAGAGGACGGTGGACCCCACCCCCCTCCCGCTGTCTGTGGCCGGCGTCAGTTCTGTTTTGTGTCTGGTTAATGTCCCTGTTTGCCTCCAGCACGGCGACCAGCGCTTTGCCTTTTGGAGAGTCAATCTGAGCTTCGACGGGGGTTGGGGTGGAGGGGAATCATCAGATCAACTAGACATACCATTGAGAATCAAGATCGTTGTTCTTTTTTGTTTTTTTTTTGCAATCCCTTTTGCAAATTCAGATTTCTTGTTCCTCTTCAACAAAGTAGCCAATTTATCCGTATCAGTGCATGCTGGCATACTCTGTCTTACATTTCTGTCATAACTTCACTTTGATACAAGGCACGCCCTATACTGACAACTCCTAAATTGATATTTTTTAGTTTGACCAGTTAGTTTCTGTATTTTAATCCATTCTGACCTGAGATCAGATTCATACGAGGTTTCCACTGGACACACACTGGGTCTGATTAACCCATTCTGATCTGAGATCAGATTCTAAAAATGTCAGTCGCTCTTCGATTTTTCAAAAATAGCAGACCTACAAGCTCGATATGAGCTTGTAGATCTGCTATTTTTAAATAGCTAAAGCATAACATGATGCTGACACCAAAATGGGTGCCCGGTCAGAATGGGTTAATCAGATCTGTCTGATTGTTAGAATCACAATACCGGTTTGGTTGGGAGTTCATTACTTTACTGATTGATAAAAAAATATCCTAATTTACTTTTCTGTTTAATCACTGTTAAGTACTATTTGCGTTGTGCTTGACGATGTGAAATATGTTGCTAGTTGAGGAGGATATCGTTGTGATTATCTTTTGAATTGTGATAATCTACAAATAGTTTACATTTGAATTATTATTTAGATGCATATCTAAGTTGCAAATCTAAGTTATATCTGGCAGATGAAAACTTGGCGGTCTTTCTGCTAATATAGCCTCATAATATCTATACTATTTCCAACTAACTGTGGGGCCTTTTCCTAACCTTTCCTAGTTTCGGAGCGGCATGCAGTATTTACCTGCCATGGCAAACTAACAATATAGCTCCAGTGTTCTCGCCTCATCTCCCTTGTTTATGTTGGCGCTTTCTTACTAATGAGTCTTACCCATAACTGTTCTGGATGGAGAGAGAGTGAAGAAGAGGTTTATAGCAGATCTTCATTTGTCTTGATGTGAACGCCCCCCCCCCCCCCCCCCAACTTATAATCGATGCTCTTACGTCCCGGTTCATTAAGCATCACACCAGACACCGTTTCACTAAATGGAGATGAATTGCAGCTGAGAGACCCACTCTCCTCCGAAACACACACACATACTGTCCTCGAAATCCTAAATCTTCCTGTCGTCTCATGGGTTTTTGACCTCCTTCCTCTCTCCCATTCCACTTTCCCGCTGTAACTGTAGGCTGTGATTTATGCGTCGTCATACGCACTGCTCGCCTAAAATGACAGATTTTTCAGCGAGCGGTCGTACGATGAAGTGTAAATTCATCATCACTAACTGTACACCACGTAGAGTTCAGTCTGCCTGTGCCTCTCTCCGTTAAACAATCCTTCTCTCTGACTCTTTCGTCTTTCAAGACCCAGACTTTTTATCCCCCACCACCAGCCCCCTGCCAGCCCACACTGACGGCCGACCAGTTAACACCATTAACCCCGCCCGCTGTGTTTTAACTGCCCAGTGTATATGCTAGCCTGTACTGACCCTAACATACCTCCGTCGACCCCTTGCCCTTTGACCCCCATGCCGTTGTGGGTCGAGCGATGGTCTGGACACCATCTGCACCCACTGTGTTGTGTGAGAACGCCTCTTGTAGATGTTGAGACGAGGGCAGCATACATTTTCAGTTTGCTCTGCTTCAGAGCAGCGATGCTTTATTTGATACATTTTACTTTACGCTCAATGTGTGACTATACTACTCTTGCTATTGTCACCCCTTATAACCTGATTTGAATAGACCTCAAATAACTTAATGATGTTAAGGTAGGACACAGGCAGAGACAGTGAGTAAGAACAGGTAAGGTTTATTAGGTTTGAGTCAGTTCAATCATTAACATCGTATGACAAACGGCACAACAACAACATATTATGAAGCCCTTAACATTAACAACGGTAAAGTTGGTACTCCCTCCATTGTCCTCTCTCTCCTCTCTGTGTCTCTCTCTCTCATATATCCCTCTCTCCTCCACACAGGTTATCCGCAAAGGCTGGCTCACTATCAACATCAGCATCATGAAGGGAGGCTCCAAGGAGTACTGGTTTGTCCTGACCGCCGAGTCCCTCTCCTGGTACAAGGACGAGGAGGTGAGAGCAATCTCTTGGGACAGTTAGCCAGTGGTCTTTATTTATTTATTTATATATAATATATATATATGTGTGGCAAATCTACAAACTCACAATATCGAGGCAACGCATTGTGAGCTTGTAGATGTTTATCAATTGTTTTGTACGGCAAAGTTTATAAGGCTAACAGGTCTGCGACATGCAGACAAGCTTGTCAGTCGCTGTTTTCAGCTAAAAGGCTTTCCCTGCAATAACACAAAAACACAAAGCACACTACTCCGGTCACCCATATGGAGTGGCGCGCTATCCATATGGATAGCTATGAGCTTGTAGATCTATCCATATGGATAGCTATGAGCTTGTAGATCTGCTATTTTTCAATGGCTAAATTACAACATAATGTTTAAAACACCAAAAGGGGTTCCCAGCCAAAATGGGTTAAGTTGTTTTTAAGTCGGAACACACATCAAACTCCTGTCATAATCCAGCATGGGATATTTGGTATCAGTTTCTTTTTATTGTCACTTCCACAATACACACTACTTGGGCATACAGTGCAGCAAAATAATACAGTTCTCCGCAACTCGTGTCATGAGATTGAGAGCCTCTCTGTACGCGGTGTCTTCCTTCCTTCCTTCCATCCAGGAGGAGTGGGGGGTGTGTGTGTGTGTGTGTGTGTCCCGGCCCAGCCTAACCAATGTGCAGACTACTGTTCAGCTGCAGCCTGATGAACAGGTAGTCTGAACACTGGGCAGGCGGGGGGGTGAGGAAGAGGAGAGGAGAGGAGGGGGGGAGCGTCGCCCGTGGGTGGAAGAGCCCTGAGGTCGTTGTGGCCGCCGCAGGTGGCTTCCCCTGGGGACAGGAGGACAAAGGGCAGCGCAGAGCAAACACACCGCTGGTTAAACAGCTACCCACATGGCAGCGTTTCTCCTCCTAAAGAAAATGTTAAAAACACGACATTTTGAAATTTGGCCTTACAATGAATTTAGGCATTTAGCAGACAGCTCTTAATCCAGAGAGACTTACAGTAAGCAAGGAAAATAACGCCAATAACGTTACATTAAATGCATACAAATGGTCATCTAGGATCTTTACCGTGATTTTAAGGTATTTATTTGACTGTTTTACAAATTTAAACACGGAACAGTCTGTGTCTGTCCCTCTTTTGCTACAATAGCTATGCACAGTCAGCACAAACACAGCTCTCTGCAGTTTATTTAGGTTTAAGGCCATTTCAGGGGCTGTGTTCTGTTCCATGACGGATGGAGTTGCATTCAGTAAAAGGCACCGTGTAACAGTAGTACTGTAGTACATATATACCTCCATGGTATAACTCAAAACCAGCGTGTAAAGCTTCATATAAATGTTGCAAATGTGTTTTTAATAAACGGAACCGTACTTGTACTCACCGAAGACATATTGTTGAGATCTCCCGAGGCCTCGTCATATCCACTCTCCCAGAAAAAGAATTATGTTTGTGTATATATATATATATATACATAATTCTTATTAAAAAAAATATATATACAGTACCTTTTTGGAAAAGATAATGGCGTTTGAAAGCGTGGGTTAAAAAAATGTAACTCCAAACCAAAGCTAGGGTTCCAACCTAAAAGCCCGTCTACGGTCACAGCGCGAACCTCAGAGCAGTCACCTCATCGCTGGAGAAGTTGAGAGAGAAGGAGTTTGGAGAGCAAAGAGAGGGAGGATGGCGGAGGCAAACTGACGTGGCAGGCGGGCTGAAATGTTCCAGCCGGGATCTGACTTTGGAATTTGCAGGAAATCGTACTAGGTTACGGAGGCTGGGTGGGGGTGGGGGTGGGGGTGGGGGGGGGGGGGGGTGACTGTGTGTGTGTGTGTGTGTGTGTGTGTGTGCGCGCCCCTGTGGTTCGATACATCTGCTTTAGTCTTTTTGAATAGAGCGTCTGACCGTGTACATATTTGTGTGTGCATGTTGGTGTGTGTGTGTGCGTGCAACTAAAGCCCCCACACACACCACAGCATGTTTGTTTTTGAAGAGATACCTGGATGTATTTTGTCTTTATTTTTAAGTATTTGGTGGGGGGGGGGGTGTGTGTGTGTTTTGTGGGGGCAGGGGCTTATGTGGAGCGTGATGTAACTGTTGGACCTGTGTTGGTGTGTGTGTGTGAGAGAGACCGTGAGCGCGCGTAGACATAAATGCTTCCAGATGTTCTTGCTCCACAGCGAAAGCTGGCACCTTGCCCCGCCCCCACCCCTCTCAAGCACTCCTCGTGCTTCCCCCCCCCCCCCCCACCCCCCCCCCCCCCCCTCCTCCTCCTCCTCCTCATCACCATCAGCATGGTGGTCTTATCCAGACCAGAGGAAATGCATTCCATGGCGCCTGCTCACTGGCCGTTAGTCTGCCACCACCACCACCACCACCGGCCCCTCGCTTTGTGCTTCACCTTTAAAACATCCAGCTGACCCGTGTGTGTGTGTGTGTTCCATGCTAGAATGCTTTCTTATCTTTCTTACCTTTCTTTGTAGTTGTTGCGTCCCCACCAAAGAGGTCCAGGTGTTATTTGTGTGCATAAACTCCTTATTGGCTATTTCCCCTACCATAAGCCCTCAACAAATTGCATTGCATTGAATGGTAATTGAATGGGGCTATGGGGTGTTGTGCTAAATCGCTTATTTCCATCGAAAGAAGTAGTAAAGTGTGCCACTTGGGATATTATTTACATTATGAAGAGAGGATATATACAAAGAAATTATAATTTTGAGCCATGGAAATAAGCGAATTAGCACAACACCCCATAGCCCCATTCAATTCCCATTCAATTCAATGCAATTCATGTAGGGCTTATGGTAGGGGAAATAGCCAATAAGGAGCTTTTGCACAAAATAACACCTGGACCTCTTTGGTGGGGACGTAACAACTACAAAGAAAGGTAAGAAAGCCTTTTAGTATGGAATTCTCCTTTAATGGGTTTAGACCTGTGGGGCCCATTCTACAAATGCCGTCTAAACCAGTAGTTTTCACACTTTGAAGATTTTTCCAAAATGTCCAAAAATAACAGATGTACAAGCTCGTAGATGTGCTGTTTTTGAACGCTAAACTCTAAAATGACACAGAAGCTTTCCCGGTTCTTTCAAGATCCCCCCACGTTGTTAATTATTAGCATTAGGCCACGGCATGGATGTACATTGTTTGAACATTCTCTGAGTTACAGACCCGTAACGATCCATTTGGTTCCCAACTATCATTTTAGCTGGGGACCCCCTGAAACAACTGTTTGAATGAATCTTCTCCTGATTATTCGTCTGTTATTGTCTATACCTAAACCCTCTCTTCTTCCCCTGTGAGTTTCGATCCTTCCACGAGAAGAATAATGTTTTTTATCTTTTCTATACCTAAACCCTCTCTTCTTCGTGTGTGTGTGTGCGTGTGTGTGCGTGTGCGTGTGCGTGCGCGTGTGTCCGTCCTTCCAGGAGAAAGAGAAGAAGTACATGCTGCCACTGGATAACCTGAAGCTACGAGACGTGGAGAAAGGCTTCATGTCCACCAAACACATCTTTGCCATCTTCAACACAGAGTCCAGGTCAGGGCTGCACGTTGCTGGGGAGTTGTTTTTTGGTTGAACTGCTTTAACCATTGATTGAACACTTAAGGTTAATGTTGGCAGTGAATGACACATTTCTATTGAGAACATTGCATTCACCTCCTTGTGGTCTCCTGATGGATGGTTTTTCAGGCCTGCTTTTGAAGGAAGCCAGTTATCCACATTTGTTAAGGGATGCTGTCGGGGCATTCCACATTTTGGTGGCAGAATAGTCTAATTTTCCCCACGTTTGTTCTATATTTGGGTAGTACCGGGCTGTGGGCGTCACTGTTAAATGATTTAACAATTAGCCCATCTAGAAGCTCACATCTTAATATGTTGTGTTTTCTCTACACAGGAATGTGTATAAAGATCTGCGTCAGATCGAGCTGGCCTGTGATTCTCAAGAGGACGTGGACAGTTGGAAGGCCTCCTTCCTCAGGGCAGGTGTTTATCCGCAGAAGGACCAGGTATTGACCAAATAAGACCAGAGTCTAGTCCTTCTCTTAGACAAAACAAATACATGCTGTTATATACATCTTCATCTACCATTAAGACGCCCTGAGGGTGAGAAGCGACCTCACCCTTGCATCCGCCTGGGTGACTGCAGACTGCTGGCCGAGCGCTGGCGCTTTGGCATGGGGTGTCAGATCAACATATGGAATGAATTCTGTACTGGCCATATATGGAGTGTCTGTCGAGTGTACAGGGTTTGATGAGGTCGGATATCAGAACAGGAAGGACGGATGGGGAAGGATCAACGTATGGCATGTCAGAACAACTCAGCTCCATATATGGAGATCTAAGGGTTTGAGGTCAGATGGTTGCTGGCCGGCTCCATATATGCAGATCTAGGTGATGATCGAGTCTTCATGTATGGTTATCCAGGGATAGATGAGGTCAGTGTCATGATCTTCATATATGGAGATGACCATATTAGTCGGGGGGGATATTAATAAAATCTGGGAATTCATTTCTTACCAAGAGATTTCTTCACCAATGTGTTTGTAAAGGTGTCTACTATCCCACATTGGTTTCTATTCAGCCACCCTAAGGGGAATTTTTCACAGCTGCTGAAAGGCTGGCCAGACTGAGTTGCGAGTGACCAAACATATTCACGGAATGCAGCAATTTAAGCTGGAACCCAGGCTATAACAGCCATACGTATTGTCAGCTTTAGGCTGGAACCCAGGCTATAACAGCCCTACGTATTGTCATCTTTAGGCTGGAACCCAGGCTATAACAGCCCTACGTATTGTCATCTTTAGGCTGGAACCCAGGCTATAACAGCCATACGTATTGTCAGCTTTAAGCTGGAACCCAGGCTATAACAGCCCTACGTATTGTCAGCTTTAGGCTGGAACCCAGGCTATAACCCATTCTGACCGGGCACCCATTTTGGTGTTGGCATCATGTTATGCTTTAGCTATTTAAAAATAGCAGATCTACAAGCTCATATCGCGCCACCGAGTGGCGCGATACGAGCTTGTAGGTCTGCTATTTTTGAAAAATCGAAAAGCGACTGACATTTTTAGAATCTGATCTCAGGTCAGAATGGGTTCATCAGACCAGTGTGTGTCCGGCGGAAACCTCGTATGAATCTGATCTCAGGTCAGAATGGGATAACAGCCCTACGTATTGTCAGCTTTTCCCATCCTGGTGTCGGCATGGGGAACAACTGTTAACGCGCGCTGCCCTCTCTCTCTCCTCAGGAAGACAACGATGAGAGGGAGACGGAGTCGGCCAAGGAGCGCGCCACCTCCCAGGACCCTCAGCTGGAGAGGCAGGTGGAGACCATCCGTAACCTGGTGGACTCCTACATCGGCATCATCAACAAGTCCATCAAAGACCTCATGCCCAAGATCATCATGCACCTCATGATCAACAGCGTGAGTCTGACCTCTGACGCAGCACACTGGAACTCACACATAGTCTGACCTCTGACGCAGCACACTGGAACTCACACATAGGACCACTGACACAGCACACTGGAACTCACACATAGGACCACTGACGCAGCACACTGGAACTCACACATAGGACCACTGACGCAGCACACTGGAACTCACACATAGGACCACTGACGCAGCACACTGGAACTCACACATAGGACCACTGACGCAGCACACTGGAACTCACACATAGGACCACTGACGCAGCACACTGGAACTCACACATAGGACCACTGTCGCAGCACACTGGAACTCACACATAGGACCACTGACGCAGCACACTGGAACTCACACATAGGACCACTGACGCAGCACACTGGAACTCACACATAGGACCACTGACGCAGCACACTGGAACTCACACAGGACCACTGACGCAGCACACTGGAACTCACACATAGGACCACTGACGCAGCACACTGGAACTCACACATAGGACCACTGACGCAGCACACTGGAACTCACACATAGGACCACTGACGCAGCACACTGGAACTCACACATCGGCTACTGGAGTTTCAACTGCTAAATTCATCGGGCCAGTTACAGTACATGGATTAAAACCCTCGGGTGCCACGACCTGATTTTCTATGGAAGAATTTTGCGCAGCGCAAATAGGCTGATTTCGGTTATTGTTGTAAGATTAGAGCATTTGTGGTTTCTAGCAATATGTTCAGAAAGATCTTCCATCAAATCTTAATAGTCTGGGATATTTCATATAAAAGCAAAGGTTAAAAGCTGGTTGGCACTAGTATGTAGAACAGTAAATGGTCTCCTTTCACACTGTTTCACAACATGGTACTGTAGGACCTGGCAATACAAAACATTTATATTTTTCTTTAATCCATGCCAGATATATCAGATGGAAGCAGTTGGGTGAATAGTCTTAATTTAGTGTCACTCGTCATATTCGCACTGTCCTAGCGACATGCTGCTATCATGTCCAGGGGTTGTCCCTGTACTAGGGCTGCACAATATATCGTTATCGTATCGGTATCGAGGTATGAACATGCACAATATCAGTATCGCAAAAAGGCAACGGTATCGCGATATAGATATATCGTCGACATATCGATATATCGTCCACTTCTAAAGCCAGCCCTCTGTTTTAGCCTGTGCCCCTCGGAAAATAAACCATCACTCCGTTTATCCCTCTGTCCTGTTGTAGCCTGGCTCCAGCCCTGAATCGCTAGCCACGCCCATTAAGAAAATATGTTGCTGCACGATATATCGTATCGTATCGATATCGAGATATCTGCCATATATATCGTGATATATAATATATCGTATCGTATCGATATCGAGATATCTGCCATATATATCGTGATATGAATTTTTGTCCATATCGTGCAGCCCTACCCTGTACATCAAGCCCCCTCACGCTACAGAAACAGGAGTAGGCTCCTGCCCTACGGGCAACAAGGCTGTACTTAACGAATCGACAAATGATCAATTATGGATTGTTATTTCCAATCCGTTCCATGGATTAGTTGGACTAACCGTTGCACCCCTATATCACATGGCTGCAGACAAAGGAGTTCATCCACACGGAGCTACCATCCTACCTCTACTCGTCTGGGGACCAGAACAGCCTGATGGAGGAGTCTGCGGACCAGGCGCAGCGGCGAGAGGAGATGCTGCGCATGTACCACGCCCTGAAGGAGGCGCTGCACATCATCGGAGACATCAGCACCACCACCATCTCGGTGCCCGTGCCTCCGCCCGTCAGCGGCGGAGACTGGATCCAGTCCAGGTGAGCTGATGAGCTAGGTGTCTGGGTTCAACTGTGAGGGTTCCATTAAAACATTGAAAACCTGAGGCTTATTCTATAATAACAATAATTATAATGATAAACTTTATTGATAGAGCACCTTTCCTGACATAAAATGCAGCGCAAAGTTCTTCACAGAACAAATAAAGAAAAGCAAAAACATAAAACAAAACATCAAAATCCAAGCAAAATAATAATGGTGTAAGACAACATTAAAAAGATTTTTAAGCAGTCTGCAAAGCAATGAGTAAGTGGATAGCAACAGAGAGAGTTTATTCCAGGAAAGTGCCTTCTAAATCAGTTCTCACACTTTTTCCAAAAAAAAAAAAAATCATGTCAAGGACCCCCAAATTGATACATATTCGGCCATGGACGGACGCCCATCTGAAAAGGTTTTGTGCCAGGGACTCCCATAAGAGAAGATTTGTGTTGTTATTATTTTACTGAGATTACGTCTGGGGACCTCATTGGAGTGTTGGATTTGAAATGACATCCTGGATTAATGTGTTAACCCATTCTGAACGGGAACCCGTTTTGGTGTTAGCATCATGTCGTGCTTTACCTATTGAAAAATAGCAGATCTACAAGCTCATATCGCGCCACCGAGTGGCGCGATACGAGCTTGTAGGTCTGCTATTTTTGAAAAATCGAAGAGTGACTGACATTTTTAGAATCTGATCTCAGGTCAGAATGGGTTCATCAAACCAGTATATGTCCCAGTGGAAACCTCGTATTAATCTGATCTCAGGTCAGAATGTGTTAAAACTTAAAAGTCTTCTGAACTTTCTACCCACAAGCACATTATCCAAGACATGTTTTTAGGTCATGAGCCCGTTGTTCCTTCTCCTTCCTCCAAAGCCCCACCCCTCAGCGCAGGCCGGTGGCGCCGGCAGCGGCGGCCGCGGCCCCGAACCGCCCGCCCGCCGTGCGGGGCCCGACGCCAGGACCGCCCCTCAACCCCAGCCCGGCCTTCGGCGCACCCCTCAACCCCTCTCCGGCCTTCGGCGCACCGCCCATCCCTTCTCGTCCGGGTGGCGCACCCATGAACGCCTTCAACAGCGGCCAGGACCCCTTCAGTGCCCCCCCGCTGATCCCCTCCCGGCCGGCCCGCGTCCCCCCCGGCGTACCCAGGTAAGACACAACCTCTCGGTCTCTCCAGACAGGTGAGAGGCGGCCAACAGGAACTTTAAAGGTGTGTGTGTATGTGTCTGTGTGGGCGTCTGCGTGCGTGCGTGCACATATTATATATACGCTCTCCAGTTTCAGGTTATTATTTCATTCCCCTTATAATTCCATCACCAGCATCTCGTGGTGGAAGTCTTGTTTTCCAACCATGCAGGCATGCCATCGATTCTCTCCGTCTCGTAGCATTTCATTGAGTCTCTTTGAGCATGTTGTTTCCCTTCAGTCTGGTTCCCCCTGCTCCTTTCCTCCTCCTCTATCACCTGTGGGGTTGTTTTGTTCCCCCTGCTCCTCTCCTCCTCCTCTATCACCTGTGGGGTTGTTTTGTTCCCCTGCTCCTCTCCTCCTCCTCTGTCACCTGTGGGGTTGTTTTGTTCCCCCTGCTCCTCTCCTCCTCCTCTATCACCTGTGGGGTTGTTTTGTTCCCCCTGCTCCTCTCCTCCTCCTCTATCACCTGTGGGGTTGTTTTGTTCCCCTGCTCCTTTCCTCCTCCTCTATCACCTGTGGGGTTGTTTTGTTCCCCTGCTCCTCTCCTCCTCCTCTATCACCTGTGGGGTTGTTTTGTTCCCCCTGCTCCTCTCCTCCTCCTCTATCACCTGTGGGGTTGTTTTGTTCCCCCTGCTCCTCTCCTCCTCCTCTATCACCTGTGGGGTTGTTTTGTCCCCCTGCTCCTTTCCTCCTCCTCCATCACCTGTGGGGTTGTTTTGTTCCCCCTGTCCCTCCTCTCCTCCTCCTCTATCACCTGTGGGGTTGTTTTGTCCCCCCTGCTCCTTTCCTCCTCCTCCATCACCTGTGGGGTTGTTTTGTTCCCCCTGTCCCTCCTCCTCCTCTATCACCTGTGGGGTTGTTTTGTTCCCCCTGTCCCTCCTTTCCTCCTCCTCTATCACCTGTGGGGTTGTTTTGTTCCCCCTGCTCCTCTCCTCCTCCTCCATCACCTGTGGGGTTGTTTTGTTCCCCCTGCTCCTCTCCTCCTCCTCTATCACCTGTGGGGTTGTTTTGTTCCCCCTGCTCCTTTCCTCCTCCTCCATCACCTGTGGGGTTGCTTTGTTCCCCCTGCTCCTTTCCTCCTCCTCCATCACCTGTGGGGTTGTTTTGTTCCCCCTGCTCCTTTCCTCCTCCTCTATCACCTGTGGGGTTGTTTTGTTCCCCCTGCTCCTTTCCTCCTCCTCTATCACCTGTGGGGTTGTTTTGTTCCCCCTGCTCCTCTCCTCCTCCTCTATCACCTGTGGGGTTGTTTTGTTCCCCCTGCTCCTTTCCTCCTCCTCCATCACCTGTGGGGTTGCTTTGTTCCCCCTGCTCCTTTCCTCCTCCTCCATCACCTGTGGGGTTGTTTTGTTCCCCCTGCTCCTTTCCTCCTCCTCTATCACCTGTGGGGTTGTTTTGTTCCCCCTGCTCCTCTCCTCCTCCTCTATCACCTGTGGGGTTGTTTTGTTCCCCCTGCTCCTCTCCTCCTCCTCTGTCACCTGTGGGGTTGTTTTGTTCCCCCTGCTCCTCTCCTCCTCCTCTATCACCTGTGGGGTTGTTTTGTTTCCCCTGTCCCTCCTCCTCCTCTATCACCTGTGGGGTTGTTTTGTTTCCCCTGTCCCTCCTCTCCTCCTCCTCTATCACCTGTGGGGTTGTTTTGTTCCCCCTGTCCCTCCTCTCCTCCTCCTCTATCACCTGTGGGGTTGTTTTGTTCCCCCTGCTCCTCTCCTCCTCCTCTATCACCTGTGGGGTTGTTTTGTTCCCCCTGCTCCTCTCCTCCTCCTCTATCACCTGTGGGGTTGTTTTGTTCCCCCTGCTCCTTTCCTCCTCCTCTATCACCTGTGGGGTTGTTTTGTTCCCCCTGCTCCTCTCCTCCTCCTCCTCTATCACCTGTGGGGTTGTTTTGTTCCCCCTGCTCCTCTCCTCCTCCTCTATCACCTGTGGGGTTGTTTTGTTCCCCCTGCTCCTCTCCTCCTCCTCCATCACCTGTGGGGTTGTTTTGTTCCCCCTGCTCCTCTCCTCCTCCTCTATCACCTGTGGGGTTGTTTTGTTCCCCCTGCTCCTCTCCTCCTCCTCTATCACCTGTGGGGTTGTTTTGGTTCCCCCTGCTCCTCTCCTCCTCCTCTATCACCTGTGGGGTTGTTTTGTTCCCCCTGCTCCTCTCCTCCTCCTCCTCTATCACCTGTGGGGTTGTTTTGTTCCCCCTGCTCCTCTCCTCCTCCTCCATCACCTGTGGGGTTGTTTTGTTCCCCCTGCTCCTCTCCTCCTCCTCTATCACCTGTGGGGTTGTTTTGTTCCCCCTGCTCCTCTCCTCCTCCTCTATCACCTGTGGGGTTGTTTTGGTTCCCCCTGCTCCTCTCCTCCTCCTCTATCACCTGTGGGGTTGTTGTGTTTCCCCTGCTCCTTCCCTCCTCCTCTATCACCTGTGGGGTTGTTGTGTTTCCCCTGCTCCTTCCCTCCTCCTCTATCACCTGTGGGGTTGTTGTGTTTCCCCTGCTCCTTCCCTCCTCCTCTATCACCTGTGGGGTTGTTGTGTTTCCCCTGCTCCTTCCCTCCTCCTCTATCACCTGTGGGGTTGTTGTGTTTCCCCTGCTCCTTCCCTCCTCCTCCATCACCTGTGGGGTTGTTTTGTTCCCCCTGCTCCTCTCCTCCTCCTCTATCACCTGTGGGGTTGTTGTGTTTCCCCTGCTCCTTCCCTCCTCCTCTATCACCTGTGGGGTTGTTGTGTTTCCCCTGCTCCTTCCCTCCTCCTCTATCACCTGTGGGGTTGTTGTGTTTCCCCTGCTCCTTCCCTCCTCCTCTATCACCTGTGGGGTTGTTTTGTTCCCCCTGCTCCTTTCCTCCTCCTCTATCACCTGTGGGGTTGTTTTGTTTCCCCTGTCCCTCCCAGTGAGCGCGTCTCACTCCCTCTTCTTCTCCTCTCCTTTCAGCCGCAGACCGCCTGGCGCCCCGCCGCACCGGCCCACCATTATCCGCCCTGCAGAACCTTCCCTGCTAGACTAGACCTGTGGCAAGGCCTTCCTCTGTCTGCGTGTATGTGTGAGAGAGAGAGAGTGTGTGTGCATGTGCGTGCGTGCGTGCGTGCGTGCGTGCGTGCGTGCGTGCGTGCGTGCGTGCGTGCGTGCGTGCGTTCGTGCGTGCGTGCGTATGTATGTGTGTGTGTGTGTGTGTGTGTGTGCGCACAATAGGGTCAGGAGGGGAGAGTGTAATGTATGTGCAGTGATCTGCATCGTCCAGCCTTTAGTAAAACTGAACTCAAGCGATGTTACATAGGCTGCTAATTTAGTCTCCACCAGCCAGGTGGGGTCAGTCAGTCCGCATGCAAAACAAAGGAAACCTTATATTAACCACTTGAATTTAGCAAAAAATAAAAGGAGAGACTGGACATTTTTTTTACACTCAAATCTAAGGCCAGTCGGGTGAAGTACTCCTGCTGAACCAGCAGGAGGCATCAGGCGGTTCTGCAGATCTGGTCAAAGATGCTCTGCTTGAGATCTGTTTTATTACAGCAGTAGACTGTGAGATCTGTTTTATTAGTAGCAGTAGACTTGCAAATTATTCTCCTGACAAGGTGCCTGGCAGCAGCCCTTTAACCACTGTAACCCTGACATCCTAATGTTGGGCGTGTCATTTCTAAAAAAATTATCTAAAATGATCAAAAAATAATGTTTTGAAAATGGACCATCTACATAAAGCTCACACGTCACAACGCATCGCTTAAGTATTCAGAACATTTTTGTGGTTAAGTGGCTAGCTAACCCTTTTTTATACACTGTTAAAAGGCTGGACTTCCTCTCCCCTCTGTCGCTCTGTCTGTAGATTGACCCCTTCACCTCTGTGTAATATACACACTTATTCTATTGTCAGTGTTCTCTGGGTGTTCCATGTTTCTAACTGATTTCATACTGAAAACGATGGCTTAATATCATTGTTATTTTGGTGGTGTTGTTGATCATCCCCTCCCCCCCCTCCCCTATGTCTTATTTTATTTTTCCCTCATCCGTGTAGCTTTAAAAAATGAACTGCAGCAGCAAAAACAAAACAAACCATGAAAAGACAATGAAGTTGCATGAAATGAAAAGTAACTTCAGCCTGCCGTGTGTCGCATTATTAGCAAAGTATCGGCCAGATGGGACGACTTTAACGCAAGCACTTCTAACCACTTCTAGCCTTCCCAATAAAGCCACTCGTCGTAGCAGTGAGATTTTAATCCATTGTGATATTATTATTATTATTATTATGTACAACATGCAAACAGACAGACAGACAGACACTGCACTTTGTGGGGCACATATTCTTCTCCAGGTTTGGCTTTCAGGAAACGTAGAGCACTGATGATCCCTTTCCGCCACTGAGTGGACCTTATTCATGCTTTTACCCGTTAAGACATGAGGACCACATTCTAAATCCTAACAGTTCTCTGAAAAGCCCGTTTCTATATATCAGTGGGACTTTTACCACGTCAAGGAGCCCCGAAATGATATGTATTCCCCCCCACAGAAGCAAAGATTTTAGTTATAAATGTTCGATTTAAAAACATTTATATATTCAAAGATTTGCACAAATGTTCATGATTTTTGAAAAGAAATTGGTATATCTGCTATGCGAAGATGACACTGGGATGCTTTCCCTGGTTTTAATGGGTTGAACACATGATTCATGAACCCTCCGCAAAGACATTTGGAGTAGAGGTAAAAAGAAAATAAACAAAATGGAGAGGGTACGAATCCCTGTGGGAACTTGGTCAACTAAGTGGTTAATGGATCCCCTACTGGACAGTGCATGTAGTACGGTTTCCTATAAAAGAATGAAGTAGTGGGGTGTGTGTGTGTGTGTGTGTGTGTGTGTGTGTGTGGACACGGGGAGAGGAGTTAGTTGGGCACCATGCACAGAGAGTTTGGCCACTTGTGGCTTTGGTTGACGAGGACGTTTATGGTTGCGCTCTTTTTTTTCCTTCCTGTTGCCATCCATAGAATATCATTGTATATAACTCGCCTTAAATGGAGAGGTGAACACTGATTTAATTTCATTTTACTCCAGGGCCAATGGGCACACACACAACACACACACACACACACACACACACACACACACACACACACACACGCTATTGATATTGCTATCGAAACCCAACATTTTAAATGTTATCATGTAGACATCATACTAATTGAAGCACTAACAGTCATTCTACATAGTAGTAGCCTGGGGTTTATGGAAAGATATTTGTCATTTCCTGATGTATTATTATTTATAACCTGGGCATTTGTCATTTATTTTCTGATGTATTGATTGCCATGCTGTTGGCTCTGTCCAAACATGTTTTGCTCATAACACCGCTCCCCCTACAATCCCCAATAACCTCAAGGTACAGTAGTAGGTTTGATATACTCGTTCACCCCTGAAAATTAATAAAACAAAGTGCAGACCCGGTGGAGTGCTCCAGTATTTTATTTGGATAGTCTCCATTGAAGTGCCCAGACAGGTACAGGCCCAGATACTTGGTCTCATGCCATTGTCATTTGTCACATTGGGTGGTGAGCTCGTAGATAGGGCTGTTTTTGGTGTGCGGCGCCCATGCACAATAAAGTACAAACCAGGTGTTGTGGATTGTAGGAGAGGTTTTGGCTGTCTGTACACACAGGGTGGGTAACTAAGGCAAAACAGTCTCCACACAGTTCTGATTATTTGCTCATGAATATCGTTGATTGCTCTGTGAGAGGGTATTTTAATCAAAATATATATATATATTTTATCTTTTCTTTTCTTTTGAGTGGAAGGAAGGAGAAATCAGGTCCCTGGGGGCGGCGTTTAACAATGGACTACTGTGTTGTTTTCTGTTCTTTTGATTTTGATGAGTAGTGCAGGAGTTGGTGTGGTGAGTGAGTGGGTGTTGGAACTCTGTTGCGGTGTGTGACTGACTGTACATCCTGTCTGGAGAGCCTGTCTACACTGGATAGCAGGCCTAGGGTTGGGATCCGTAGGAACCGGATCCATCATCAACGAACCGGGAATCGGTTGGAACCGTTTTTCTTTTTTTAATCACACTGACTTCACGTCTGCTATACAAATTACAAAACCAGTGGTTCTCAACGTTCTTATTTAAAAGGACCCCATAACTCTTTGAGGCACCTTTTCCACCAGGGTTGAACCGCTTCGGTTCTTCTTTTCCTGCCTAATATTGAACCAGTTCAGAGTGTTTCCACTGAATATTAATTGGTTAAGATCCCTAGGGGAGTTGGTTTGGAGCTGGAACCAAAACAATGGATGCCGGTTCCTTGAATCTAGAACGGAACCAGTTCTAGAATCAACGTTCTTTTGGTGGAAAAGGGGCCTGAGAAGTGTACTTATGGAACTCCATTTGGAATTGTTAAAAGATCCGGAATCGCTAAAAATCCGAAAAGGATCCCCACCCTAATAGTGAGCCGATACACAGCGGGGCATCCTGGTGACGAAGTGGTCCTTGGAACAACAGTCTCTCCAGACAGGAAGGATGCACATTTTTTTTTCTACCCCTGTGTTTCTCAACAATTCTGGCTACAGTGACAGTACTACCTGGGGGGGCGTCCTATTAAAAAAAAAGTGATTATGCAATTACCGGAATTATTTTATTATCATGTGAAGCCATCGGCAACCGCGCACCAGTGGTACACGAGAATTCACAGAACAACTAATTGCAATCATTCGAATTCCGATCGGCCTACGGCGTTGAAATCTCCGTCCCACCGGGCGTCTGTCACTCACGCCTATCTTATCCCATTCTGACCTGAGATCAGATTCATACGAGGTTTCCGCCGGACACACACTGGTCTGATGAACCCATTCTGACCTGAGATCAGATTCAAAAAAATGTCAGTCGCTCTTCGATTTTTCAAAAATAGCAGACCTACAAGCTCGTATCGCGCCACTCGGTGGCGCGATATGAGCTTGTAGATCTGCTATTTTTAAATGGCTAAAGCATAACATGATGCTGACACCAAAATGGGTGCCCGGTCAGAATGGGTTATCCCCTGACAGCCTGTAATGTTGATGCCCTGAATGATAAAGTTAGCTTGTGGTGACTTGATCTTTTCATTTTCTTCCACCCCCCTCCTCCTCCTCCCCCTCTCTCTCTCTTTCCCTACACACTGTGGATGTGAATGTTGGGGCAGACCAACCTTTGTTTGCGCATTGCTCTTTTTTTTTCTTTCTCCTTTTGTTTTGCAAAATCCATGTCAAGTGCCTCTGTAGCAATTAACGGATTTGAATAAACAAAATGATCGGATTTTGTTTCTTTTTTTTTTTTAAAGGAGCGTTAATAATAAAGAGGTATTGTGTACAATAAAGGGACTGGCTCTGGTGGTTGGTGTCTCTTTGTGTCCTGTGTTGTCCTCTCTCTCTCTCTCTCTCTCTCCATTCATGCGACCTTCCCTGCCTGGAGCGCCCGTTCTTGCCTCTTTCCTACCTCAGCAGCCCTCCTAATAGAGATAGCAGACATAACAGACTGTGTAAATGATCCCATGGCAACTTTTTAAGCAACAGACTTGTCTGCCTCAAAGGTTATTCCAGAGAAACATTGTCTAATGTCTTTACTCCCAGCCCTTGCATTGTTTTGGGGACTGAATATTAAAGGGACACTTCACCCTTTTTGCAAAAGAATATATGTTAATGACGTTTAGAAGCTTTAGATCACTTTCCTGGGGGTATTTATGTGTGTAATATGTGGTTTTAGTTATTTTAGATTGTAGCAGTGAGCCTGTTGTCTCTGATGTCATGGACACTGGTCTCACTACCTTCCTGGACTACAATTCCCATAATTCTTTGGTGCACTGCTCCTCCTTGCGGATAGGGGGAGAGCTGTCTTACTGAGACAACATGTAGTCCAGGAAGAAAGTGAGCCCAGTGTCCATGACATCAGAGACAACAGGCTCACTGCTACAATCTAAAATATCTAAAACCACATATTACACACATAAAGATCTCCAGGAAAGTGTTCTAAAGCTTCTAAACATCATTAACATATATTTTTTTGCAAAAAGGGTGAAGTGTCCCTTTAAGGCATGAAACAAAAGCACCATCAATACCATGTCCGTAATAAAAGCTGTAGGCAGGGCGTGAGAGTTCTGACGGCTCCCTGCAGTGCCTCACCAGCAGTGAGAAGAAACCACTCCATCAGTCTGCATTGCACTTCCAGAACTCAGAGAATTGGTCCTCTCTAATGCTCATTACCCGTCTGTGTTTCAGAGGAGGGCTGTGGACAGTTCAGAAACCCGCCTACCAGTGACACCATCGATGAGGAATCGAGCTAATAGAAACGAGTGCAGACATTCTATTCCTGGACAGTTGTCATGCATTCTTCTCATGTTAATAAAAATCTAAATTAAAAAAAATTGAAATCTTGTTTGAGAAAAAAAAAAAAACGGCCTAATGCTGTCACTGGTATGCAGGTTTCTGAGGTGTCCTCCACACTCCACAGCCCTATGACGTGAAAACTCTGATTCATGTGAGGGGAGGCCGCCACATGACGTCACTACTTAAAGCAAACATTCAAAGTCCATAGACTTGGCTGCAACGTGACGTCATGCCTGAAAGCCATATGTTCGATGGGGCGCTAGTGCCTGGGCTCCCCTCTGAAAATGGGTGAGGTTGATATTTCATTGTTGGTGCATCAAGTATAATGGTATTTTAAGTGACTGGATGAAATAACACCCTATGCTACCTAAATGACGGCTACACCTATCGAATGCATTCCTTTCTTGATCCTCATGACAGTACGAGATATGAAGATATCTGTGTCCACCACTTGTATACGAGTAGGGAGTGAATAATCAGCCACTATCGTTTCTAAGAGGAAGCCCTATTGAAAATTAGCCCTTGCCATGACTGGAACTGGCATTACTTGCATGTCAACGAGTCCATTAGAAGGAGTGGGAAATGATTAACGTTGGTCTTGTCATTGCGATTGTCCCTGAACAGGCGCCCCGCCCCTCGACGAAACCTGTGGTGACCTCAACCCATTGGACGAGACCTGACACCTTACCAAGAACTGTTCGACAACGGAACCACTGATACTTATGTCACGCCAAAGAATAAGTGTATGCATTCCTTTTAAGCCAATAATGCTTACATACTATGTCCTCACAATCTTCATAAATAACATTATTGTCATGCATATACGCCAATGTTAGATATTGACTTGCGTCTTGACAGTATTTCCACATAGACGCAATATTGAACCAATTTATAATACTGGAATGAGTTCAGTTTCCTGACACCATCAGTGGTTTTCATTCAAAATTTCACAACATGCTGTTAATTGCTTATTCATACCAAGAACAGTAATTTGAGAAACATTTTCCATGGGCAAATTGCTTGACAATGTGCCAGCAGTCATAACAACCGCTCAAAATGTGGAACTCTAGATGACTGGTGTATGTCTAGGAATGTCTCTGGCCTACTCGATGCATTCATACCACTTCTGCTTAGCTTTTGGTCTATCTGAAATTTCAGACTGAATACTTAAATAGAGTGTTGATAAGCATTGTACTTGGAAATGCCAAGTTGTAAATATCAAACTATTTTTTTGCTAAGAGAAATGTATAATACAATTCACAGCAAAATCCTGAGTGTTAATTTAGCTCCCAGAAGTAAAGAATTACATTCAGGGTTTTGCTGTAAACGTTATATGCCTTAGGTAGTGTTTACTACAGTTAGTATATTTATACCCAGGCAAGTGCAGTTGTATAAAATACTGCTTTAATGCATACTGTCAGGGCCAAAGGTGTGCTGTTTTAGCCAAAACAAACTTGCCTTCTACGTTGCTCCCTTTAGACATTTTTAGGTAGGTTCCCAGCTGGAAAACTTGATCAGGGAATTTTATTTTTTTAGATTGTGTGAATACGGTTTAGGTCAACAATGATTGTATTTAAAAAGGGATTTGATTTAATTTGATGTGTCTCTGTGGAACAATTTGTGTAGTCGTGGTAGTATGGCCCAGGGGTGAGGTTTCTGAATTTGGTTGGGGCTGATTTGGTCTCATCCTTATCACACAATATATAGTAAATGTAGTAAACAACTGTAATAACGAAAACCCAATTAAAAAACCTTCCCTTGAGAACAGCGTGATTCAGGCTGCCGTACTGACATTTCAACAAGAATACCAGGGAGGAAGAAATGTTTATTATTGCAATACAGTATAATACAAAGTAATAACCTCATTAATAAATACTTATTAATGTTGCTTTACAATTATAATTTAAAACACAAGATCTCAACTTTGCTGGCTTAAACTTCAGTGCTTCTGGCTGGCATAAATAGTTTGGCAGAGCTGCAGGCATGGTTTAGGAACTTTGGGGTTTTAATTAAAAACAAAAATACGAATGTGATTCATATCAAACTTGGCACGCTTCTGTTGTTTAGAAAAAGATATTGCAGTTTTACAGAAAATCTGAAACCATTTCTCAGTATAGTTCCTTCCAAACAGTGTTTCATAATGTGAACTACAATATGTGCAATATATCATGTCATCATAATATATATATATTATATATATATCTTTTCAATCAATTACACACCCCATGATGCCTTGAATTCATGTTGATTTATTTGTTTTTGTTGCATTCCTGAGCCAATCATTTGATGACCCGGACATTGGTCAACAGGAGACTCTTCGCCGGTCATGAAATGATTGGCAAACTATTAATCTAGAAAATAAGTAACTTCTTTGGGTGAACTACTCCTGCTAAGTCTTGGAAGCTCTGCAGCAGGCACACCGTCGAAGGCTTGTGCTACGTGCAGACCCTTTTCTTGCTGTCGAAGAGGCGCTGCAGCGTGTAGATCTGAGCGACGGCCACAGTCAGGATAACCAGCAGGTTGACGCAGGACCAGAAGGACACGCGCCACAAGTTGTCTTCCAATAGGTAGCGGTCCCGGGCCTCGAAGGCACGGAGCGTGGTCTGGACCCTCTGGGTCTTCTCTAGGTGCCAGTGAATGGTTTCTACGGTCGCCTTTAAGTAGGAAGAGTGCAGAAAAGGGAACAGTGCGGATTAATTGTGTGCCACACAGTAAAATCCTCTCTAAACTCAGAGAGTGTACAAATGGAAGCTGGACCTGTGGTACAGTATATGAGAGATAAAATGTTGTTGTTGTAGACCAGTGGTTGTGAAAGTGGCGTCTGCGGGGGACCCTAAGGGTTCCTTGAGATGGTTCCAAGGGCCCAGGTTCCATGGGTACACTCACAGAGTTATGGGGGTCCTTTAAATTAGAAGCTTTGAGGAATACTGCTGTAGACTGTGTTTTGTTTCCGGGTCACTTTCTCACCCTGAAATCCTCCAGTTTGTACTGCACCATGCTGTCCTGGGTGGCTGCGGCCGCCATGTCCGCCCATTCCTCCACTTCCTCATGGCTCTTGTCCTGACTGCTGATGATCACATCGAAGAACACCATCTTCTCCGCCAACTTACTGAAGCTGTTGTCGAAGCACAGCCGGTAGTCTCCAACCTCGGTGAGATCCACTCTGGGGGGGAATAGAAGGACCACACCGTTTAACTGCTAAACATAACTTAAACTAAACATTGACTCATCGCAGAAGACTGTCATAATGATGAGCTATCGTAAGATGGATTGCACCCTTGTGCAAGAGGGCATTTTTGGTACATTTCAGCCGGTTTATTTACTTGTGTTTCAGGTTTAATAGCTTTCATCATGTTTAGCATCACTCTTACGTGAGATGAGTTTTGTACCATTAAACTTGATTTCTTTAGGTGGCCTAAAGGTTCCCGGTTCCATTCCTGGGAACGGCAGAACATAACGTATATTTTCACAGAATCCTAATAAGAGTCTTTGTTTCAGGGTTTGTAAACACAAATATTGTTTTGCTACCACCACCTAGTTTTTTCTCAAACTAGTTTTGAAGGTTTGTGTAAACACAAACATTGTGTAAACAACATTGAAGACAAAAGTGAGGACGTAAATTGTGATTGGCCGTAAAGAGATGATTTTTGATGATTTTATAACTGCAAAATTAATATTGTGATTGTGGTGTGTTTCTATCTGTAGGCTACACCACTTATTAAAAGCTCATTAGCTATAGGTATTCTGGGGTTCCCATACTGGCCAATGAGGATGTTATAGTGTATGCAGAATAAAACCAGCCCTATAGAAATCTACAACGTACGTGTGGATTCCATCAGATCTCCTGAAGTCGGAGACCATCTTATATCCATTGGGGGAGATGAGGGTGAAGCCCACATCCAGACCAGACCCTGCTATCACCTGGTATAGGGGAAAGAAGAAGAGATACTATAGTGGAAACACAAGGACATTCAAGGCTATTAATGTAAGGCTGATTTAATTAGACACTAATCATATGACAGAGCATAGGCATTAGTGTACTGTTACAGCAGTGGTTCTCAATCTGTGGGTCACCACATGATGTTCAAAAATGTCCTTAAATTGTCAGTTCACTGTCATTTGGGATGACTTTTTTTTAATACCGACAAGAAAGAAAAGAAAAAGACTATTAGGCTGCTACTGCATCAAAAGGAATCAACAAACTACTAGGCAAGGCAAGGCCATTTTATTTATATAGCACCTTTCATACACAAGGCAATTCAAAGTGCTTTACAGAATAAAAACAACAACAGTGCACTTTAAAAATGAATACAGATTTATAATAGATACAATTAAAATAAGATATAGGAGCATATAAATTACAACAAATACTCCCACCTGTAATAGAAACAGAAAACACAGCTAATTTAAAGTCCAGGCAAGACCTATAGCTGTTATTAGACATCACTGGGTTAGGCAATGTTAAATAAATACGTTTTTAAGTTGGACTTGGTTGGCTATGGTTGGGGATTTCCTAATGTAACCTGGAATGTTATTCCAGGTGTGTGGTGCATAATATGTTTTGTTCCTCCTACCTATCGGGTGAACTATCAGTAGGCCAGCCCCAGATGACCTAAGGGTTCTGGAGGGTTCATATCGGCTTCAGCATGTCTGAGATGTAGCTGGGCCCAAAGCCACAAACACATTTGTAGACAAGTAACAATCAATTATCTGGGACACTGGCAGCCAATGTAAGGATTTTATGACTGGTGTAATATGGTCATATTTCCTAGTTTTTGTCAGGACTGACTATAGCCGCAGCATTCTGAATCAGTTGGAGTTGACGAAGAGCTTTGTTTGAAAGTCCTGTGAGCAGACCATTACAGTAATCCAGTCTACTGGAAACAAAAGCAAAAACTAAACTGGTCCATAATATTGTCACATAAGAAAGAAAATAATTTATCTGTGGAACTGAAAATGTAACTGCCTCAACTCTTACATTATACAAGTGTTATCAACACCCAGTTCAAATATAATTCTTTTGGGGGTTCACAGGCTGAAAAGGTTGAGAACCACTGTGTTTTACAGCAACGTGAGATTATTCACATCACAAGACTATGCTAGTACCGCATCTTCTAATTTGCCTCGCAGAGACGCAGCTCTGCCGGGCTTGGCCTTATCTGTCTCGCTACAGTAGGTCTACCGCTCTCTGCTTTTCATATTCAAATTCAGTCCCCCGCAGGACCGTAAAACCTTCATCTCCAGAGTTAAATTGGATTTTACAGACAGTGCATAAACCTTGTGCATAAACTCAAGGCTATAGCTCACAGAACTGTAGTATAACTGACTGAGCTCATGTGCTTTGTTGTTGTGTTTTATCCAGGATTGCTAGGATATGTTATCATACCATAAAGGCCACATGTTTTAATTTCATATTTCATTTCATTTATGGTTTTATTCATTTTGACTGTTTAACATATTCCATACAAGAAAAGGAAAGTTCATCATGCCCCACAGAAATGTGTCAGATGAGGACGGTAGGGGGGGGTCCACTCTGACCTGACAGACTAGTCTGACTACACATAAGCCTAGGGGTCAGTGAGGGCTGAGTGTATGGTGGTGGCATGCAATCTTTTTTTTATATATAATTTAAATTGTACCTTTCAAAACCACTTCCTTGGAGTGGGTCATGGTGGGATTGTTTTTCTTTTTTTAAGGCTCTGAAACTGTAGGGTCACTCACAGCACTGTGCTCTGCTCTGATCAAAGTCCATTTCCACGTGTTCAGCGGATGGTTTCCACTTTCCAGTAGAGTAGACCTATTGATTAAATATATAAAGCTCCAATCATTGATTCGAGGAAGAGAAGGAGAGAGAGATTACCTGGTATTCTATTTCCATACTCCAATTTTCCGCAGTGGTTTGGAAAAAACATTCCGTTTTGCCAGCAGGTAATAAGATTGTGAATTGAGAGTCTTGGTTTGTTTTTCCCAAACCGAAAGTCAAGTCCATAACAAGCGCAAACCATGTCAGCACATAGAGTTTTGCAGAAACACTAGACAATATCCATTCGCAGTGCATTGCGAGGCTATAATTCCTGTCTATTGCGATTTGCTCATACGACATAGGATATTACAACTTTGTTACTATAGACTAATATCCCTACTGTGGTAAAACAAAGTTGTTTTAGACCAATAGCGCTGTAGAAGTCTGACCAGTTGCCACCTGTCCGCCTCCAATACGGCAGAGGTGGCGCCCCCGTGTGGGACGCAGCCAGAGGCGCAGCCAGTGGTTCTACAGTCCAGGCTGGGTAGGCAACCTTTATCAGAAGAGATTAAGAGATTACAATTCTATCTGGAGCCGCAAAATATGTTTGCTTTAATAAAGCAGACTTTCAGTATTTGTGATTTTTCTGGTCTTTCAATATTACATTTTATTGTTTGATAATTTAATTTCTCAAAGCATATTATCAAGTATACTGTACCAGTAAGCCAGCAGCATTGGTGGTGAAAACAAATAAAGATGTCTTAAAGGACCACTTCACCACTTTTCAACCTATCTTCATATAATAGGTCCTCACTAATAATCATGAAGAAATGGCGCAATTTTGTTTCTACTCGGTCTGTGTCTCATAGGAGGGCTGTGGGCAGTTCAGAAACCGTCTTCCAGTGACATCATCGATGGGGAATACAAGCTAATAGAAACTGCAGGCTTTCTAGTACTGAAAAGTTGCAATGCGAAAATGGAAGCCATCGTTCTCACGATAATGAAAATCTAAATATTTTTGTCAAATAATCTTGTTTAAAAATAAATCTGCCTAATGATGATGTCACTGGAAGACGGTTTCTAAACTGCCCACAGCCCTCCTATGAGAGTAGAAAAAAATCGTGCCATTTTTTCATGATTATTAGTGAGGACCTATTATATAAAGATAGGTTGAAAAGTGGTGAAGTGGTCCTTTAATAATAATAATAATAATATCTCAAATTTATATAGCGCTTTACAGAGGTAACAAATAAACAAATAAAAACAACTTTATTAGAAAAAAATAAAAACACTTACCGGTATTCCTTTTCATACTTCTTTGCTGTAGCCACGGGAGGGCCTATAAGAGCCACATGTGGCTCTGTCCGCATGTCAATTACAATTTTACAATTTAGGCATTTAGCAGACGCTCTTAATCCAGAGCAATTTACATTATATATATATATATATAGTAGGCATGAAGTTATTCTTTAATTTTGATATTGCAAAACAATGTTGCCTATACACCAGATACAAATAAGAATGAAATGTAATGAAGGAAAATAGAAGAATAGAAGAATGTATTCATGATAATTACATCTTTGTTTGTTTTCACCACCAATGCTGCTGGCTTACTGGTACAGTATACTTGATATGCTTTGAGAAATTAAATTAGCAAACAATAAAATGTAATATTGAAAGACCAGAAAAATCACAAATACTTAAAGTTTGCTTTATTAAAGCAAACATATTTTGCGGCTCCCGATAGAATTGTAATATGTTTTTGGGGCCAAAAATGGCTCTTCTTCTGATAATAAAGGTTGCCTGGACTAGAACCACTGGCTGCGTCCCACACAGGGCCTTAGTCCTACTCCTCCTCCCAGCCCAAATCACACCGTGGAAAGCATGAGTGTCTATTTCAAACAAAGTGTTTTTTGACTGGGGGGGTCATATTATGTCATCATTTGACCCCCCAGTATCAGGATGTATTAGGAATCGGATGTTGATATTCATTCATCAGCCAACACTCCCCACTCACAGGTAGTACCCCCCCCCCCCCCCCCTCGTCCTCCCAGCCCAAATCACACCGTGGAAAGCATGAGTGTCTATTTCAAACAAAGTGTTTTTTGACTGGGGGGGTCATATTATGTCATCATTTGACCCCCCAGTATCAGGATGTATTAGGAATCGGATGTTGATATTCATTCATCAGCCAACACTCCCCACTCACAGGTAGTACCCCCCCCCCCCCCTCTCTCGTCCTCCCAGCCCAAATCACACCTTGGAAAGCATGAGTGTCTATTTCAAACAAAGTGTTTGGATGTATTAGGATGTTGATATTCATTCAATTCAATTCAATTCAATTCAAAGGGCTTTATTGGCATGAGAAAACATACGTTTGCATTGCCAAAGCAGAAAGAACAATACAACAATACAGCAATACAATCAAAACAAAAATTATGTACTTTGTCAGAATCTTCAATAGATCAACTTCTATGTACCAAGATCACTCGATGCAGGTATAGTGCAGGAATATACACAATAATTAGTCTTTACGGTGGTTGTGTTCCATTTGATATCATTCATCAGCCAACACTCCCCACTCACAGGTAGTACCCCCCCTCGTCCTCGTCCTCCCAGCCCAAATCACACCTTGGAAAGCATGAGTGTCTATTTCAAACAAAGTGTTTGGATGTATTAGGATGTTGATATTCATTCATCAGCCAACACTAGTCCCCACTCACAGGTAGTCCGGTTTTTAGACAGCTGGTGGATGGAAAAGAAGCTCCAAAAATACATCCTACATCCTCTTCAGACATGTCTTCTTCCTCATCAGAAAGTGACAGTGATTTTGTACTCAGCAGTGATCCAGATCAGATGCATCAATCAGAGAGAGTGATTACTCGGATGACTTTTAATAACACTTAATGATCAACTGGAAAAAGTTTGGTAAACCCTTTAATCAAATTGTTATAGGGTTTTCCCGGTTATTTCCGCCCATGTGTTAAATATGCATATCCCTGTTATTTTCCGCCCATGTGTTAAATATTGGCTCTCCCTGATAGAAAGTGATAAGACATAAAAGAACAAAGAACACACACACTTGTAACAACAAGGTGGCTTGCAGTTTAGCATGACCTATAAGTGCATACATACTGTGCACGTGTTCACTGTCACAAAATGTCATGGTTGTTTTACATTTAGTGGAAGTGAGAAAGAGAGGAAGTCTAAAATTTGAGATATTTCAACATTGTTGTTATCAAGTGGGAGGCTGTAAAAGGGGAGTTTAAGATGCATTGTACATGGTCTCTCAATTTAATATGTTCGTCTTCTACCCGTGGACTTGTAAATCTCTATAGCTGTGGATTAATTAGTAATCTTTTTGCTTTACTTGCCCGTGCTGTGAGTCTAGGGGTGTCTCTATGTGATTTCTATAGTGAGACATTACTGGATGTGGTTTACAGTTCTTGTCTGACTTGCCTTGCATCTTGAACCAACATGTGTAATCCCACCCACACTAATATACTCATTCTCACTACACGGAAGTCTTCATTGCTCCCCTGAGCCCTTTGGAATACAACGTGAACGCATCCTCTCCTCGATGATCATTTAATCCTTTCATATACATCTCCTGTTTGAGAGCAGAACACTGAACTGAACTGAAGCCATATGGATCAGGGCACTAGTGCCCAGCAGTATCCCTCTGTGTTTGTAGTGGACAGCCACAGGGCCTACCCTCCAATGCCTCCCACGATCAAACGGCCGCCACGGCGTGGCAAGGTGGCTCAGACCGTGCTGTTCTTCCTGGTGAGCGTGGCACTGTTTTGCATGGCCATCGAAGCCTGCCTCATCTACCGTCTCTACCGCCCTGGCCTGGTAAGAACTAACACATTGTCTCTACTATATAGCTCAGCCATGTCTAATAAAGTATTAAAGGGCCACTTCACCCCTTTTGCAACCAGATCTTATTTTAATGATGTTTGGGAGACAAGAAACACTTTCCTGGGTTTTTTCTTATGTGTGTAATAAGTGTTTTTTTTTGTTTTTTTTTGTATTTCAAAGTGCCAGTGATGTCATGGACACATGGTCTCACTTCCTTCCTGGACTACATGCTGTCTCAGTAAGACAGCCCCTCTCCCTCTCCACAAGGTGGGGTGAGTGCAGCAAAGCATTATGGTCATTGTAGTAATCCAGCAGTGAGACCAGTGTCCATGACATCACAGACACTTTGAAATACTAAAATATCTAAAAACACAAATTAACCACATAAAAAACCCAAGGAAAGTGTTTCTTGTCTCCCAAACATCCTTAAAATAAGATCTGGCTGCAAAGGGGGTGAAGTGGCCCTTTACATCAAACAAACCTCTCTAAAGGCTAACCCTGACATGCCTGTGGCATCCTGACCCCTTTTCCACCGGTTGGTTCCCAATGGGAACCGGTTCAGTTCTTTTTGGTTTTTAGTCCATGAGCCAGAGCTCCAAAATTGGTGGGCAAACTATACCCTATATTAAATTGTTTATAGGATCAATACAAGTAAATTAATACATGATAACCCTTCCACAGTAGTAGCTTTTTCATATTTTTGAGTATTGCATATTTTTCCTACATAATGCCTCATTTGCCTATTTAGAAATGTAAATTTTGTAATACAATAAATCATTGTCTTCGTGTAAGTACTCACAATGATAACAATCTAATATAGGTATGGTTTTGCCCACTCAATTCATAATTAACATTTAAATTTTGGAGCTCTGGCTCATGGACTAAAAACCAAAAAGAACTGAACCGGTTCCCACTGGGAACCCAACCGGTGGAAAAGGGGCCCTTGTCACTTTGGTTCAACCCTGGTCCCTGATCTTTGTTCACTTTGGTTCAACCCTGGTCCCTGATCTTTGTTCTATTCTGCTCTCTCTTTAGCTGAGAGTCTCACTTTCACCCTAACATTTATTGTTGTCAAACACCTTATATTCATTTCATTTTTGATCAAAACATTGAATTCCTCAAATGTGTACAGTATGTAAGTACTTTGCACCACTGACTGTCTGTCTGTAGATGCAAATTAGTTATGTATCGCGGTTAGAATGTCAACAAACACAATAGTGCTTTCTCACTGTTCTCAAAGGGAGACAGAATGGAAGGATAGGCTATATATTTAATAATAATAATAATAATAATGGAAACATGCTGAGAAATGACTAATGAGCAAAGTAAAAGAATATGGAAATGCAATTTATAATAAATATTGAATATTACAACCCAGGCTATCACACAGGAAAGTGTATTTAAGAAACTAATAATAAAACCATCAGCTTAAATACTAAAATAGACGTGATAATAATAAATAGGCCAAGCATGTAGGTAGGCACTGGCTGTGAATAAGGTCATAAGTGTCATGAATGGCGGACTCATCTTCAAAGTGCTGTCCCATTTATTTCACAACAATTTGGAGCCCTTGCAGCCTCTCACCCTCAAGCACTTACAGCTGACGTCACTAAAGTCAATGAGGGTTGAGGGCTCAGGGCTTGAGGGAGGCAATTGGGATTGGGCCTTCAAAATCTGAACTATCCCTTTAAAACAGAAATGAAAGTGATCCCCTCCCCCCATCATGCCAGTGATTGTTTTTATTTTAAAAGTGCTGAATGGTGAAATTATTTCACTATGGGGAAGAGGATGGAGTGGAGATGGAGAAGTAACTTAACTTCATTTCGGAGACATTACGTTCCAGTAACACGTTCTTGATGTTCCGTGACGTTGGTCTGGTCAGGTGCCTTTGCGCAGTTTCCGTTTCCACGCACAGGAGGTGGTCTGTTTAGTTACTGCATGGTGCCTGTGATCTACTATAGCTATCTAAAAATAGCAGATCGACGAGCGCTGCGTGGCACGCTGCAAGCTTTCAGCCTACATCTGCTATTTTTGAACAATTTTGAAAAATAAGTAGCCTACAATGACCGAGCTGCATAGACCCTGCAAGGAACTGGATTATGGGTATAGCCTACTTTATGTTCAGATTCAGAAATCGTCCAAAGTGATGGCCAGGAACTCAAATCTAACATATTATGATCAATTTCCCATGTATTCTCAACAGAGCAACTCCAGCTGTAGGTTTGTTTTGTTTTCTGGATTCTAGCTTTTGGGTAAACATTTAGCTTTTAGGATGAAATGTTGAAAAATCAACACAACTCTTTCTAATTGAAACCTTTAGCCCGCTGAAATTATTTCCTAGCCATCAAAATGACCCTTTCATGGCAACCTAAACAATGTCCCCATGGTTATGTTGTTCTATTCTTTGTCTGCCTAAAAGTACAGTAGGCTACTTGTTAGAGTTAGCTGGGGACCTGGAGTCTGTGACAGACTTACAGCGCCACCAACAGGTGGATTTTTGAAAATGACTCAAATCATGAAGGTTACGTGGAATCTTTCACATATTTTCATACTAGGCTGAGGGATATATCCCACACTTTTCACATTGGCCAGTTACAGCGCCACCAACAGGTGGATTTTTGAAAATGACTTAAATCATGAAGATTTTAGGCTGAGGCATATATATCTTCTAGATAGTTCCAGTGATCCTGGACTGCACCAACACACGCACGCACACACATTGAGCATAGTATACATTGATTTGTAGTTGACAGCACAAGGACATGCTTGCCACCAACATTCTCCCATTCCCTTTCTCCTTCCCAATCCTATTAGTAGCATACCCCTGTCACAAAGTGGGAGAGTAGATCAGCACAAAGTCAATAAAAACATGAAAACATTCCAAAATGAACAAGGACGCAGGCTAACTTGAGACCCAGGCAAGGACAGCAAAAAACACAAGCACGCACGCAAGCGCGCGCACACACACACACACACACACACACACACACACACACACACACACACACACACACACACACACACGCTCATATTGTTCTGTACCAATAAGGAGTAATCCCTTTTCTTTCTCACTCTAGACGGAGTCAGCAACTGCTTCAAAACGTATTGGAGGTATGTATCAGACTTTTATTCCCTGTACCCATTCTGACCTGAGATCAGATTCATACGAGGTTTCCGCCGGACACACACTGGTCTGATGAACCCATTCTGACCTGAGATCAGATTCTAAAAAATGTCAGTCGTTCTTCGATTTTTCAAAAAATAGCAGACCTACAAGCTCGTATCGCGCCACTCGGTGGCGCGATATGAGCTTGTAGATCTGTTATTTTTAAATAGCTAAAGCATAACATGATGCTGACACCAAAATGGGTGCCCGGTCAGAATGGGTTAAGTTCATCATATCGTTACTGTTGAGTGGAAATTATTAAAATGACCTTTCCCAACACAGAAGCTGTTCCACCACCAACTAAACAACCACCAAACCCTGTGGCCCTGCCTTCCAAACCTGTTGCACATCTGCAAGGTGAGATCTTTACCTTTCAAAGTTTGAGCTCTCATATGGGTGGATTAGTACCATCTAACACTGCTCGGTGATGATTGATATTTCATCACCGTCTTCCCACAATATCTGATAGATAATTCATTGAGCACTGACCAGAAGGTTCACAAGCACAAATAATTTAGCTGTCAGTTTATTTATATAAAGCAAATGCTTCTATTTTACCATGTATAATCTTCCGCTGTAGTCGGAAGAAGCCCGGACAGGAGTCAACCCACAGAGCCTAGTCCTTCCATGTGCCAGAAGCGTACCTCCCAGTCCTGGCAGAGTAGTTCTGGAGTAGTTCCAACGGATTGTGTGGCATTGTGCATCTGCCATGTATTTTATTCTTGTTAGACTGAGGATAGGTTCTTGGTTTACCTATGATTCTAGATTACTTTCTATATCCTGGCTTTAGCCAGACTCATAATGTGGATTCACTGACGCTTTATGGCCAAAGCCAGGCTATACTTTCTATGCATTTGATGTATTACCTTATTAAGAGTGTCTGCTAAATGCCTAAATTGTGTAAATTCACTAAATTGTAATCTGTGACCATTATCTGCTCTGTTTTCCAGCCAGTCAAAAGCAGGCCCGTGGAGTTAAGATCATGTCATGGAGCAAGGACCCAGACATCCTCCGTGAGATGGAGTACAAAGATGGAAAACTTGTCATTCAAACGGAGGGCTACTACTATGTCTATTCCAAAGTGTACTTCACGGAACACAATGCATTCAACCACTATGTCAAGGTCGATAAACCACGTTACCGTGGTAAGCCTATAATCCTTCTGGAGTCCAGAAAATACTCGCACAACTCAGGAAAAGGACAGGTACGATCAAACAGCTACTTGGGTGGAGTGTTTCACCTGTTCAAAACAGACAGCCTCTTTGTTGAAGTGAGCAACACCTCACAGATTGTACAGCTCTGGGCCCATGAAAACTATTTTGGTGCATACATGATATAGAATAGTGTTTCTCAATGGGGGAGGTACAGCCTCATACTATGTATGCAATTTGTCTAACTCTCCACTGATTAAAGGAATTAATTTTGTTGATCAAAATTATGTTTTGTATTTTTAATCTTTCAATGTATTGAATAGTAAACATCGGTCTAACTCAGCTTGTTTTTTATTTGCGATTATCTCTGAGCTTTTTAAATTATATAAAGCATAACATCTAATCAATAACATATCTATGATCTAACATAACTATTAGATAATTTTTATCCTTCATAAGCACAAGATGTTTTGCAATTTAGTGTCAAATAGTAATTGGTAAGTTTGACCGGAAGTTGACCATCGTTTTTGCACGTTTGCACGCAATAATACTAGACAGTTGAAGTAATCTAAAGGCCGAGTATGACACAATGGGCACAGAATTGTAAACATTGTTTTTTTTTTCATCTTCAAAGTGAATGTGTAGGCTACTACACAGTTTTCAGTTGGCCCTTTGGGGCTCTGTTATTGACACGAATGTCAAGACTTCTGACAACACAAACATTCAGAGTTGTTGGGCGTCTTCTGGCTTCGGTAACAATCCACACCTGGGCTTTATGTATGTGGAGTAAACTCTTGCATGTCTTGGCTAGGCTGTCCTGTATAGCTTCTGATGAGTGGTCTCAGAAGGAGAATATCAGTTAACATACGGTAGCAGCTAACCACAATGTCTACTCTACACACGCCTACAACGATAATTTCAAAGTTGAGCCAATTGCAGTTCTGTCACTCACTGGCACTATAAATACATAAAGATCACAACCACTGGAGGCTAGTTTATAAATTAATTGGTCATGGTTTCCATTGTTTCTGAAAAACACAAGTATGCAATTTATCTTAACTCTCCAGTGATGAACAGAATTTATTTGTTGATCAAAAATTATGTTTCGTATATTATATATTCTTTTAGGTGAATTGAATATCAAACATTTAGCGAACTCATCATAGCCATGTGTTTCATGGCCTCATAGCCCATAGATTCTAGATTTTTTGCCATTGGTCATGGAAAAGAAGCTGTATCTCTCTCCATCTTTCTCTCTCACGCAAATGCTCTGTGGCTCTTTCCGTTCAGCTGTGCCCTGTTCGCAGAAACATTCTGTGCAGAGGAAGTGGAGGTGGGGACGACTGGGGGAGATGTGAACAGAACAGCAGGTAGCAACACATGGGTCTGTATCGCTGACTCATTTCCGGTGGTGCAAAACGTACTCAAATAATTTAACTTGAGCAAAAGTACCTACACAGCAATGTATAAATGCTCTGTTTCAAGGAAAAGTCTGCAATTCAAAATGTATATACATACAAAAGTATTGGCATCAAAAGTTTTTAAATGTAAACGAAAAAGGTAAAAATAAGGTACAAATGTGGCACGTTTTGAGGTTTTAGATTAACTATTTTCAAATAGCCAAACTATCGGTATATATAGGGCCTACGTGACATGCACTATAATTGCATTGTATATAGTCATAGCACGCCATAGTACATATGTACTGTATAGCATAGTAGTATATATATAGCTTATATGTATAGTCTCATAATATAGATATTCCACTGTTACTTTCTTAGCTTACGCATGTTTTATGATAAATGCTTTTGTGATGTATTCCCATGCTTTTCTTTTTTTTTTTAAGATATTTTTTTGCGGCTTACGCCTTTATTGATTTTTTAAGGGACAGACAGTAGGCTGACAGGAAACGGGAGAGAGATGGGGGGATGACATGCGGTAAAGGCCGTGTCGGGTCCGGGAGTCGAACCCGCGGAACACCGCGACTGGATCACCAGTCCGGTGCCCAGACCGTTACGCTACGGCCTGGGCCTTTCCCATGCTTTTGTTCCTGATTATTGTAAGTCGCTCTGGATTAAGAGCGTCTGCTAAATGCCTAAATTGTAAATTGTAAATTGTATGCTATATTTTGTAATAATCACAGTAACTGTACACTTATACGCACAATCAAGGATATGTGTATGCACCTGTACAGATCACATTTTAAACTAGAACTGCACTCTGCCGATACATACATACGTTACCTGTTACCCAACCAATATTGAAACATATCGTAATTACGTCACCATTAACATCTAGTATATATACCTCCGAGCATACGCATAAAAAAGCCAGCACGGCCACAATACTTGCTTGTGCAAGTAAAAATATATACAGATTTACCGTTTTACCTGAACCAAAACTGCATTGCTACATTTTCAGTCACAAATCAACATAAAAGAACACAAGATGAGTTTTGAGAGCAGTTCGTCCATTACATGCCCTTTAGTTTTGTAGCTATTATACCGATTTTCTCAAATGTATGGTATGTATGGTATGTATTTATGTATAAAGACTTTCTTATCTAAAACTAAAGACAAGACAATTCACTATTAGTAAACACTAAACAATAGAATATGCAGAATAAATAGCAGTAAAAAATTTAATATCAGAAGAACCACTTCTATTTGCCACTAAATTGGTTTGATAAAGAACGAAAGTCATGATCAACTCTTATAGGAGAGAAATGAAGAATTAACATCCAACATAAATAAAATACAAATATTTCTTAGTTTCTCCATTTATTGTCTTTGACATAGGCCTACTGTAACATTTTGAAACACACAGTGATCAGTCATTTTCTTCAAGTTCTTTGAACTTTAATTATATTCTATGAAACCAATGCCGAAATCAAGTAAGAAGTCTGTACATTCGTGACTATCTGTAACATCAGACGTTGTCACCGTTGGTCACATAGTGAAATAAAGTAATCGTAACTGACCCGTTCTGTGAGAATAACCAATAAAACAGAGCACATAGAAATATAAAGCAGCAGATATAATGTTATGATGAAATGGCACATTTATAGTGTGATACAATCATTGACACATTGTTGTAGGCACTCCTTCAATAAATGTACCTATTCTGAATAAATAAAAAACAGTACCAAACAACAACCCAAAGCTTTACTGTAATTAGGTTTCAGACTCAGAGGAGTGAGAGAGAGAGAGAGCTAAAGATTCAATCGTGAACTGGAAAGCCATGACAAAATGTCCTATATTTGATATAATACATTAATAAATAAAAACAGCTAAACTGCCCTAAAAAGTAGAACCTTAACAACTTAAACCCTATTATGATCCCTATTCTGGGGGAAAACATTCACTGAAAACTGATGCTTACGATAAAACGTCTCCCCTTACGAAGAAGGTGTGCTGCTCTATTAGCTCATTGGTAAAAACACAAGAGTGGACCCAAACCCAGGTTTGTATCTTGTGCAGGACATGGAAAATTACAGAGTGCGGAAATAAATCCAGTCGAGACTTGGGCATGTGTGTTGAATTTGATGTATATATGTGTGGCAGTGGCTCAGGAGTAGTGGCTGTCCGGGTATAGCAGAATATTCCTGGTTCAATTCACAATCAACTCCTGGATTAATATCAAAGTGTGCTTGAGCAAGACACTGAACCCCGGCCCTAACTGCTCCCAGCGGTGCCCTCCCGTGGTTGCCTCGTTGCGTCATCATCATGCATCATGCTGTCGGCACATTGTTAAGCAATAAGCACTCTGGATAGAGACGACCTGGAAATGCAGACCACTTACTGGAAATGCACTTAATGCAGACCCTTTACTGGAAATGCAGACCATTTACAAATATGTAAAGCAACGTGTGGAGAGAGAAAGTCCAAAGACCATATATTGGTGAGCAGGGTCTGTTTGTGTTTGACATCAACACCCTCCACAGCTGTAGCTATCACTGTGGTCTTCGTGGTCAGACAGGTAGATGACTCCTAGGCGGCTACCAGAGTTGACGTTGATCTCCGCTGCGGGCTCTATGGTGACCACCAGCTTCGTCTTGGCAGAAAGCTGGGCGACCCTCCCAAGGAAGCCTGTGCTAAGGGACGAGTTTGTGATCTCTCCCTCTAGGAAAGCGGGAACGGCATTGTTCTTCTTGACGTGGACTGTGTGCACCTTACCCTTCTCCCGTGTGGGAATTGTCACTTGTAGAAACAAAAAGTAGTATCCATCCTCTTTTGTAGTCACGGTCATATCTCCATCCTCAAGGCTTAGTGGCAGATTTTCTGTATTCTTCAGTCTCCATTTAATCTTTCCACTCTCCACTGTAGATGAAGTAAGGAAGAGTTTGAAACAATCTTTTTTTCTTTTTTTCTGTTACATAGAATGATGCTGTCTGGTCTTTCAACCGCTCATATTTGTCAAACACGTGTCACCTGTCCTAGGCTGTGGTTTGTGGTGTACTATACAGGGGGAACTTTCTGGGGTTTAACAAAAAGGTTGCACACCAATATCGCTGCAGATGACCACCGTGCAGAAGACTAAATAATACAACTGTCTGGGGCTTAACGTAAATAACGTATTTTACTGTGTAGTAAAAGCTTAATTGGCAAAGAGATTGGTTTAGGTGGGAAAAAAGCAGATTCAGTACAGATTTAACTCGGTCCATTTTACTAAGAATAGAGTGTTTAAGTGGCTAACTCAGAGAATGCTCTGGTTTTACAGTGTACTTGCCATGCAGTATATTCAAACCAGTGTATACAGTGAGTGCATACATTGTCAGATTTGTGATCTCCTAAATCAGATAGTTGCTTGATTTATCCACTGAGAAAGAGTCAACTTGTTAAATGAATTAAATAATGATTGCATCTTTTATTCATTAATTAATTTGGAGATAGGCTTACTGGCCCTACTGCATGAATGGAGATAGGCCTACTGGCCCTACTGCATGAATGGAGATAGGCCTACTGGCCCTACTGCATGAATGGAGATAGGCCTACTGGCCCTACTGCATGAATGGAGATAGTCCTACTGGCCCTACTGCATGAATGGAGATAGGCCTACTGGCCCTACTGCATGAATGGAGATAGTCCTACTGGCCCTACTGCATGAATGGAGATAGTCCTACTGGCCCTACTGCATGAATGGAGATAGTCCTACTGGCCCTACTGCATGAATGGAGATAGGCCTACTGGCCCTACTGCATGAATGGAGATAGTCCTACTGGCCCTACTGCATGAATGGAGATAGGCCTACTGGCCCTACTGCATGAATGGAGATAGTCCTACTGGCCCTACTGCATGAATGGAGATAGGCCTACTGGCCCTACTGCATGAATGGAGATAGTCCTACTGGCCCTACTGCATGAATGGAGATAGGCCTACTGGCCCTACTGCATGAATGGAGATAGGCCTACTGGCCCTACTGCATGAATGGAGATAGGCCTACTGGCCCTACTGCATGAATGGAGATAGTCCTACTGGCCCTACTGCATGAATGGAGATAGGCCTACTGGCCCTACTGCATGAATGGAGATAGGCCTAATGGCCCTACTGCATGAATGGCATACCTGAAGTGGCCTGCGCAGTGACCATTTTGCCGGCTGGTTTCATCGGCTGTAAAAAGACAAACATTTTCTTGAGAATGTTTTTTCTGATATGATAATCAAACCTGTGTCCTTAAACAAAGTCAGAAATATGAGCACAATATGGAGAGATACATTTCCACAATGTGGTAATATAATGCAACATCGAGTTTCTGAATGAAAAAAATTTATGGCACACTCGTAGACGCCAATGCCACACTTTTATTGAGGACACAGAGAAACCAACGTTTGGGACAGATAACCTGCCTTCTTCAGGGTTATTATGTTATGTTATGCTTTATATAACATCAGGTTTCTGCCAAGACACAACATGAGGGTGGAGGTGAGAGTCAGAAGCAATGAAGAACCTGAGCTCGCAGTTATGTCATGTTAGGTTCTCTAAGTCAGTGGTCAGTCGGGGGGGAATACATAACTATTTAGTGATTTACTCACTCACAGATGACAGTGAAGTGAGTAAGAGGCAACGCCTCGTGTTGTGCAGGCATAATATATCAAAATGACGGAGCGGAGAATTTCCAAATGTATAGAGGGCTGAAGTGGTTAATGTATGTTTTGTTATAATAATCATAATCTACAAAGTAACTAGTAACTAAAGTTTTCAAATAATTGTAGTGGAGTAAAAGTACAATATTTGCCTCAAGTAAAGTACAAATACCTCAAAATTATGCTTAAGTACAGTAGGCTACTTAAATAAATGTACTTAGTTACTTTACACCACTCGTGTTGTGAGATTGTAGACCGACATGGGCGATGCTCATGTCAGTCAGCCAAATATTAAAAAGAAAAATGAACAGAATATGTGATTTTAATTGTCGCTTCGAAAGAAATGAGCACTTCTGAACGTCGAAAAGAGCCTAAAATATGTGACAGTTTCCTTACTGGTCATGATACAAAGGTCTAAGTCTTAGTCTGTGTTCTCCCATAAATATAATATTCAAAATATGCATTAAAACCTTGGGACCTTGGGAAATAATGACTTAATGATTTGATTGATAATGATTTAAAACATTGGCCTCTAAAAAAATAAACAAAAACATATACTGTAAAGACAACACATGCGACATTGGTATATTTTGCTAAATATGCATAAAGATGACAAGGATAGTTTTTAGTTTTTTTTTCTGTATCTACACTCTATCGACAGAGAGACCACAGTCTGAGTATCACCACCAGCTGATACTTAACCCATTCTGACCTGAGATCAGATTCATACGAGGTTTCCGTCGGACACACACTGGTCTGATGAACCCATTCTGACCTGAGATCAGATTCTAAAAAAATGTCAGTCGTTCTTTGATTTTTCAAAAAATAGCAGACCTACAAGCTCATATCGCGCCACTCGGTGGCGCGATATGAGCTTGTAGATCTGCTATTTTTAAATAGCTAAAGCATAACATGATGCTAACACCAAAATGGGTGCCCGTTCAGAATGGGTTAAAACCATCACCACAAATATGCACTGCACAGGTGTGTCCCTGTAGCTGGCGTACTGTACACAGCTGTATGTATTGTGTACACCAAAGCAAACTGATACCACTAGTTTCCTCCACCATCGGTGTGGGAATAGGTGAATGCAATGCACACTCTATATACTGTCAAAAGCTTAGGATAAAGGCGCTATATAAATGCACCATTTACCATTTATTTACATAAAAAATATACTCTGCATTGAATTTATGTTAAGATACGTATATAGCACACATGTTTATGACCTCAACATTATGTGAAAAAAAACATGTTTATGCCTTCAATATTACGTGCAAAAAACTAAGGTACAGTATATGCTAAATATTTAATGTGACCCTCTTCAACATTTACACTTACACATACATTGCTACTAATGACAGTATAGGCTATGTTTTTACCTGGCAGTGGTGTCCAGTGAAGTAGTAAGTGATGAACAGCAGCTGGATGGTGATACTGGTAAGGACAAAGGTCCACAGGAGGCAGAGATGGACGCGCCCTTGGTGCTGTGACATCTTCAGGCGGAGGGAAACCCTTCACAGGAGGAGAGGGTGACAAGTTCAACTGCAGTCTTCTGAGAGTTCGCTGAACGAATCTCAGAGAGAAGCCTTTATAGGCCACATACACAGGGCCGGCCCAACCAGAGAGAGAGAGAGAGAGAGAGAGAGAGAGAGAGAGAGAGAGAGAGAGAGAGAGAGAGAGAGAGAGAGAGACCAAGATTCACTAAAATAAAGTGAAGACTAGCCATTTGACTCATTTCAAATGAATCACTGTACTGGGGTGTCTGGAGGGAATTATTAAAATATAATACCTCTCTAATTAGTAGTACCAAGGTTTCATTTACCACTCAAGCTATTATTAAAGTATTTACCTTATATATAGGGAATAAACAGGTAATCATAAAGAGAAAAAGATATGTATTCATATAGGATACTAATACATATTTACCAGGCCTCACTCAAGTTAAAATCATTAAACTAACTATATACTATATACAATAGATAGTATTTAAAGTACACATTTAAAGTAGTATCTTTCTCCCAGTCTTCCACACGCGTGCACGCTTGTGCATGCACACACACACTCTCTCTCTCTCTCTCAGGTCCCCAAAGCAGGTCAGCTCGACTGGACTGTTTTTTGATTGATTGAAATATTTATATACTATATATATACTATATATACTAACTGTTTGTAGAATTTACAGTACATTTTAAGCACAAACTCAATACAAAGACTGTCAACTGTGAGTGGACGACCCAATTAAGCATTACACTTGTTTACAACAGGGTCCACATTGTTCAATTCATCAAAACATTTAAAGACATACAAACATTTAGAGACATACAAATAGACATTTCTATGTAGCTAAAGTACAGAACAGGAATTCATCATATGGGAAGCAAAAAAGGGAAAAGATACAATATACAGTGAGGGAAAATGGGGGGGGTGGGGGGGGGGGGGATTCAGATTTTACAGAGGCCAGTTTCGAATTGCAGCCATCCGTAGGTGCCCTTTGAGAGCGGTTTTGAAGGAGTCAAGGGATTCACATGTCTTAATGACTGTTGGTAGGGCGTTCCACATTTTGGTGGCATAGGAGCGAAAATAATTTAGTCCCTTGTTTGTGCCGAATCTGGGTTGTACATGGTTTGTTGCACTCCCTCTGGTGTTGTGGGTGTGGACTTCGTTTACATTAAGGAAGTATTTAGACAGGTACATGGGTATCTTGGTGGTGTATCAAATCTTGTGGACCAGACCCATTGCAAGATGCTGTACTCTGTCGTCGACCCTAAGCCATCCCAGCCTGTCAAAGTGGGCAGGGGTGAGGGGGGTGAGGCCAAGTAGGAGCCTGACCAGTTTGTTTTGGGAGGTCTGGAGCCTTGTTTTAAGGGCCTTTGCGGTGCTGTGGTACCAAGAGGTGGATGCATAGTCAAAGAAACCTTGTACGAGGGCTCCTGTTAAGGTCTTCAAGGTGTTTTTGCTGACCAGTGAGGAGATCCTGTAAAGGAATCTTGTTCTTTGATTGACTTTTTTGATTACGTTGGTGGCCATTTTATCACCGGAAAGATTGGCCTCCAGGATGGAACCTAGGTAGGTAATTTGATCAAACAATCTGTGCAAACAATGAGATGGCAGATGGTTGAGGAAACGTACACACACACATAAGGGAGGGTGGTACTCAGGGTACAGGGTTCACACACCACACACACACACACACACACACACACACACACACACACACACACACACTGGTTGATTTGAGTAACAGTACAATGACTGGCACATTTAAGAAAGCATACACACATATAAGAAAGATGATCTCATAATGACTAGGCACCTTTTAATTGAACACACCACATACACCCAGTCACCCACACAACCATGGGGCAGAGTCCGGAAGAGAGGACCAACGCGACACTTCAAAGAAGGGGGACGGCCAAGAGCACCCCCTGAAGAAATGAACTATTATGATTGGCTATATTCACAAAGTGGAACTATTAAATATTTCTGTCGGCCCATGGAATCGTGACTCTCTCAGGCCGTTGGAGGGAGTCCAGAGGTCTGCCGGTGGTTTAATCGGTGACTTCTGTCGGTAACATTGATTGTTCACATCCATATATATTTGATTCATTATGATTGTAATAGGCTCAATTTATATTGTTGTAGACATAGGAACAAACATAAGTGTACATTAGTTAATAGGGCTTTGATTATTAAAACGTATAGATAATTATAACTCTTTTGCTGTGTATTCATTCCAGAGGTTGGCACAAGTTGTGGACATAATCATGCAAAACGAACGCGTATTGATCTGGTTTTCTGTCTGTACCTCCTTGGAGGTTAAAGGTTAAAGGCCAGAGGTTAAAATCTTCTCCAGGTGTCCCAGGTCCCAGAAGGGTTGGGAAAGGGGGTTAATTATCATGCACAGTTGTACACCCTGGAAATTGTATTTCTAATTCGTGTTTCCTGAATGGAAAAAATGCGCTGAAAATGATGAGCTATAAAAAGTTGGCACAGTTGTAGCGCTGCCACACATGTTATGAAAAGGATTTATTTTATTTATGGCATTTAAAAGTGTATGTCACATATATATAATGGTCCTTAATTAACGCCATCCTTTAAGGGTAAGGCCCTAAGATGTTTTATTTTGTTATTGTTTAAGGGGTGTTTTGAAAGCCTATGTTATGATTTGAGGGGATTGTTTTGATTGACGGGTCCGAGGCTGTCTGACGCACGACAAAAGAGGCGTTGGTCGCCGGCCGCGAGAGGAACCAAACGAGAGAGACAAACCGTTCAGGAAGTCCACGAGAGACCTGGATCAGTTTGATTAATTATTTATTAAATAATAGACTCTGCTCGAACGCTATAGGTGGAAAATAGCTAAGGCCACATTGCAGCACCCTATACTGCAACACAGAAAAGACTGGGTGAGACCGTTTATATTTCTTTTACACCCCGCGAGGATCCACTGTTGTTGTTTGCATTTGGAATAATTACGTTTGGATTATATCGCTTCTGGGGATCCCTTTTCCTTTTGGATAACTTTTTGGAGTGACATTTCGGTTTTCCCTCTTTCTGGGACGTTTTGGAGCCGTTTGGATTTACGGAGCGATAAGGAACAATATAGGAGCGTGCGGGCGTGCACGAGACGCGGACTTTAATTACTCTTTTCTTACAGACCTATCTAATAAACTATTTAGCGGGCGTACGTGCGTGCGTGCGTGCGTGCGTGCGCGAATCGCGGACATTCGGTTCAAACGGATTCATATAACTTTCAGATCATTCAGTTGATTTTGTGAATTGTGGGTGTTTATACCTGTCTGTATTATTATTATTATTTCATTTGGTTGGATAAAGAGCCACATTACTTCATCACCACTTCGCTGTGTTCTCATGAGTTTGTTTGCTGTTTGTCTATTGTCTAGTAAGCTAATCCTGTCATTCTACTTAAATCAGTTGTGTCTAAAGGAGATCAGTCAATATCCCGTAATATAAAAAAGAGTAACAGTTACATTTAATTATCAAACCGTTACATATGGTGGCCCATACGGGGATGATTTAAATTGATTCTGTTTTGGTTTGTTTTTGTATTGATGGCCTGCAGTATGGCAGCAACAAAAGTGAAGACAGTCAAGTTCAGTGCTACTCATTTAATTTCCTCTATTCATGATGAAATGTCAACTTTGATGCAAGAGTTGTATATAGAGGATGAGAATCAAAGTACACTACATGGTAAAGCACCTGTTGAAAATTATGATGATGATGATGATGATGATGATGATGATGATGATGAAATTGGAGATTTTGAGGCTCTGTGTTGCGAGCTTAAGAGGGAAGTGAAGGTTCTGAAGGCCGAAAACGGGGAAGTTAAAGGAGAATTAAATTATCTGAGGGAACAGGTGGTTGAATTGGAAACTGATTTCAGAGATTCTGTAAATAGTGCAGTAAACAGGGAAATCCACTTGAGGCAGTCTTTTGATGCTGCTATAACCACGCTGAGAGCAGACATACGTACGCTGGAAAGGGAAACTGTGAACTGTATGTTGCGAAGGGATGACAGTTGGAGGAAAGAGCTAGCTAGCTTGAAACCCACTAGCACGCCCCTGACAACCAGTCCCGCAGCCGTGTCCACTGATGTCAGCCTCATGCCCTTTGCGCCCGGCCGTCTGCCTGGTGCACATTCACTCTCCTCTCCGGCTCTCCTCTTCCACGCATCAACTCCAGGCGAGGTGAGAAGTGGCTCGACCAACAACGCCGAGGCTCCTGAGTCGTCGTCGTCAGCTGGAGCATCCCCTGTGGCTCTGGTAAACATCCCAGACGGAACCAATAGGCTCCGTGTGGACCACAGGAGGGTGACTGCCGGGACTTCACAAGACGCTCATCCGACGCCCATCATCAGCGACGTTCTGAGAGAAGCCTCTACAGAGAGCTACTATGATTTACCAACCTCCTTGGAAGAACTGGCTCTGGCACAAGGGAAAGACCAGGGTGTGAGGGACTTGAGGAAGGACAGCGGTCAGTCTACATCTTCACCAGACCGCGTCCGCCTCTGTGAGTTCCAGGGGGTACTGTACAGAGGAGTGCCTGGCCAGGGAGGGAAATGGCAGGTGGTCGTTCCGCAGTCTCTGGTGCCGGGGTTCCTCCGGTACCTTCATCAGAAACCCTTCGGTGGTCATCGGGGGCGACTGAAGACCCTCTTGAGAGTGATGGAGGTGGCCTGGTGGCCAAGTGTCCGGAAGGACGTGTGGGGTCATACCAAGGCCTGTGTGACATGTCGGCAGGACAAGGCAAAGAACACTAAGCCATCACCGTTACCGAACACCTGCCTTGACCAGAGGGGTTCAGGTTAGAGCCCTGCAAGCCCGTCGGGTACCGACGGGGCCCGGCCCGGGCCCACCAAAACGGGCCGGGCCCGGGCCGACTTTGTCACTGCCAAACGGGCCGTGGGCCGGGCGGGCTCACGCGCCGTTATATTAATTTTCCGATGTGAATTTCACCCATGCAGACTGGACTTGCTTCCGCAGCGCGGCAGCATGCTGCTGTCTGCTCCATAGTGACGACGTGACAATAACCCCTCCACAGTGTCCACACACACGCACACACACACAAGCACACTAAAATCTGCATGGTCAAAACTATAAAGACTTTGAAACAACGTGTTTTACATTCTATCTCTCTCGCTCCGCGCCTAAACTCTCGTCCTCTCTCTCTCCTAATTATTATGCAGCGCAGCTGTACACACACACACACACTGACACACACACACACACACACACACACACACACACACACAGTCACACACCGAGTACTAAGTAAGTGTAGGTCTAGGCTACGGCTCTCTGACAGAATTCATTTCAGGAGATTCGCAGTCCGCACTCCGCAATAAAAACAAATTAAATACTGCGGGAGCATTATTACCACACAAAGTTGGATTTGTACATTGCAGAAACTGCAGATACATAACGTAAGTGTTCTTATTATTGTCCGTCTACTCTGGGTTTTATAATGCAGCGTGAGTCCGCGATAGCCGATCTGCAAGCTCACAACGTGTTGCGCTGATTGACAGTGCACGTGCAGCAGCTACTATATAAAACTATAATTAAGTAGGCTACTTTTTAGTGTGATGTCTGTGTGTTATTGACTTCTTGTTCCTTAATGTGGGTTTATCAGAGCGATATAGTGCAGCTGTGAGTCAGTAGCTGCTGCTGCGTCCGTGCAACAAATGTGCACCAATAAAGCGGCCGCGGCGCGCATGCTATAGAAATAGCGTAATAAAAAAATAAGAAATGTCGGGCTTTTGGGCCGGGCCCGGGCCTATTCTGGACTTGACCAACGGGCTTAGGGCCGGGCGGGGCCTTAACTCCACGGGCCCGGGCCGGGCACGGGCCCATATTTTAGGCCCGTGCAGGGCTCTAGTTCAGGTCCAAGGAGAAGCCCTGCCAACGTTTACCTCCTGGTGAAGAAGAGACAGCAGAAGTGGGCGGAGGAGGTCAGGGGAGAGTGGGGGTGCACCAGGCTAGACAAGCTAGGCCAGAATGCCCGCAGGAAAGTAGGCCACTTTCAGCAGGGAGACCTAGTCGGGTCAGGTCACGTCCTCTCTCACCAGGCCAACAAAACATTCTCTGCCATGCTAGCGCCTGAGTGGGAAGGACCAGCAAAAAAATAGGACAGAGACTTATCTGATTGTGATGGGAAAGCCCACCTGATGAGCAGGATTATGTGTTGGTGGTAAATATTAATTTATTAAAGGCTATGTATTTGTACCAAACCCTAGATGCCGCTGGCTGGAGGGGGGGTCTATGTAGCAACTGCCACACAAGTTAATGATGATTTATTTTAATAGCAACATTTAAAAGTACATGTTCTATTATTTCATATTTCTAATTAACGCCATCTGTCAAGGGTAAGGTCCTATAAATTCTGTGCTGTCTATTGTGTGATTTTGTTATTATTTGGGGGGTTTTAAACACTATGTTTATGATTTGATATATTTTGATTGACATGGGTCTGGAGTTGGACTGACGCCCATAAAGTAGGCGTCGGTTACCGGCCTGCAGGTAGACGGAGAGAGACAGACAAACAAACAGGGAGTCTACGAGGGACCTGGACACGTTTGTTCTCTAAACATCTCTACTAAAGAAAGCTATAGCTACACGAACGATAACGCTCACGGTGGGGAGAGGCTAGCCCCTTTCGGGACCCTACGTAAAACTTTTTTGATATTTTGTTTAGTTTTACGTTGGGTCCCTGCTCGCTAGTGTATTTTCGTATGGAAATTCCTAAATGCGGATGTGGAGATTCTCTCTAAAATAGGACCCGCGGCATGTGACGCCATTATTTTCCTTGAGTTATTCTGAATTCGGTAACTTTAAGTAGCTATACATCCCGGTGCGAATATCTCCTGTGGCGCGGAAGCCGTTAAGTATTTTTAATCTTTGTTTGACCGATTTGGTCGCTTTATTTCTTCTTGTTTGTTTACCGTTTATTGTACCGCCTCCCGGTGTGCGGTTGGCTTGTGAGGCTACGTCCCTGCCTCTGATCTGCTGTGTCATAGCTATAGCGCCACTAGCTAGCCAGATAGGCGGTACAATGAGGTGTCAATAAACAAGAAGAATCCAAGCTTCCAAATCGGGCAAACATATATTAAAAATACTTAACGGCTTCCGCGCCACAGGAGATATTCGCACCGGGATGTATAGCTACTTAAAGTTACCGAATTCAGAATAACTCAAGGAAAATAATGGCGTCACATGCCGCGGGGAGGCGTTTTAACATGTAAACATGAGCCAGTAAATGTTTTAATCAGGTGGCATGGACGACGTGGAACAGGACCCAATGCACTGGGTCGAACAAATGTCAGAAACTTCAGTAGCATTTGGGTTCTGCTTGGAGGGCTAGGGAGAGGCGCGAGACGTTCTGCAACCGGTGAGATCGTTCGTCTTTTATTTATTTATTTCAACGTCCCGCGAGGATCCGAGGGTTTTCTTCCTCTTCGTTTGGAGTAGCAGATACCTGGATTACGTTCGCTACGGGGATGGATTAAGTTATTTTTATCACCTTTACTTTACTTTGGAGGGAGTTTTACGTTGTGAAAGGAACTCTGGGGGCAACAGACTTTGGTTGTAAACATCCACGGAACAATAAGAAACAATAAGAACGGGCGTGCGTGTGTGAGACACGGACACTCTATTTCATTAATTTACTCATTCATTTCATTCAACTCTGTATAACTGTTGCTTTGAACTATAGATAAAAGGTTGACGTGAGCTTTGCTTCTGACTGTTTTATGCTTGCTTATTTGGGCTATTTCATTACATTCCACTTTATCAGTTGTGTCCTAAGAGGAGATCATTCACAACCCGTGATTTAAATAATTCGTAGCAGTGATAGTAATATCTGACCGTTACATATGGTGGCCCATACGGGGACACGGACAGAGGACCTCAATTCACTGCCAACTTGCTGATGGACCTCTGCAAGGCTTGGGGTGTTGTCCAGAAACTCACCACCAGTTACCACCCACAAACCAACCTTACAGAACGCATCAACCGGACATTGAAAACCATGATCGCATCATTCGTCGGCCAGCACCATAACACCTGGGACCAGTGGCTACCAGAGTTCCGCTTCGCCCTCAACACAGCTCACCAGGAAACCACTGGGAAAGTCCCTGCTGAGTTGGCTTTGGGTCGGAAGCTCCAAGGCCCACTGGAGAGGCTGATCAATAAACCACCGTCTCCTGCAGACCAAGCCGCATATAACCTGGTGGAGAGACTACAGAAGATGGCGGAGGAGGTCAAAAGGAGAGTGGGTGTGCACCAGGCTAGACAAGCTAGGTATTATAATGCCCGCAGGAAAGAAGCGCACTTTCAAACGGGTGACCTAGTCTGGGTCAGGACTCATCCTCTCTCGAAGGCCAGCGACAAGTTCTCCGCCAAGCTAGCGCCCAAGTGGGAGGGGCCAGCTAAAGTACTGAGAAGATTAGGGCCGGTGAATTACCGAATTGGATGGAATAACCCACCTGATAAACAGGACACTGTAAATGTGGTTAATATAAAAAGGTTCTATGGTACCTCACCCTAGTAGCCGATGGCTGGAGGGGGGGTCTATGTAGCGCTGCCACACATGTTATGAAAAGGATTTATTTTATTTATGGCATTTAAAAGTGTATGTCACATATATATAATGGTCCTTAATTAACGCCATCCTTTAAGGGTAAGGCCCTAAGATGTTTTATTTTGTTATTGTTTAAGGGGTGTTTTGAAAGCCTATGTTATGATTTGAGGGGATTGTTTTGATTGACGGGTCCGAGGCTGTCTGACGCACGACAAAAGAGGCGTTGGTCGCCGGCCGCGAGAGGAACCAAACGAGAGAGACAAACCGTTCAGGAAGTCCACGAGAGACCTGGATCAGTTTGATTAATTATTTATTAAATAATAGACTCTGCTCGAACGCTATAGGTGGAAAATAGCTAAGGCCACATTGCAGCACCCTATACTGCAACACAGAAAAGACTGGGTGAGACCGTTTATATTTCTTTTACACCCCGCGAGGATCCACTGTTGTTGTTTGCATTTGGAATAATTACGTTTGGATTATATCGCTTCTGGGGATCCCTTTTCCTTTTGGATAACTTTTTGGAGTGACATTTCGGTTTTCCCTCTTTCTGGGACGTTTTGGAGCCGTTTGGATTTACGGAGCGATAAGGAACAATATAGGAGCGTGCGGGCGTGCACGAGACGCGGACTTTAATTACTCTTTTCTTACAGACCTATCTAATAAACTATTTAGCGGGCGTACGTGCGTGCGTGCGTGCGTGCGTGCGCGAATCGCGGACATTCGGTTCAAACGGATTCATATAACTTTCAGATCATTCAGTTGATTTTGTGAATTGTGGGTGTTTATACCTGTCTGTATTATTATTATTATTTCATTTGGTTGGATAAAGAGCCACATTACTTCATCACCACTTCGCTGTGTTCTCATGAGTTTGTTTGCTGTTTGTCTATTGTCTAGTAAGCTAATCCTGTCATTCTACTTAAATCAGTTGTGTCTAAAGGAGATCAGTCAATATCCCGTAATATAAAAAAGAGTAACAGTTACATTTAATTATCAAACCGTTACACAGTGACTCCCATCTACCTAAAAAAATAAAATAATTGTGAAATATGGCTCTAGTGAAATTGTGTAAAGGTAAATATACATGGTAGACATTTGTCATGGAGTATCCTTCCTGATACATAGTGGTAAGTAGCAGAATAGGATTGTGGGGCTTAATTGCTACCATTTATGACCTACAATGTAGGTCATAAATGGTAGCAATTAAGCCCCACAATAGTAGGTCCTACATCATTCCCAGAAACACCAAAACATATATGGGCCCGAAGATTACAAGTGTAGGAGCTTGCTCTGTCCCTTAATGGTATTTTGGTCCAGCGTCACCCGCTATCTATTTTGCCGACACCGGTATTTGCACTGTGACCTCTGTGCCCAGAGTCACATTGTTTCCATGTATTTTTGTTTGCAATGTTTACATTTTCATGTACTTTATTATTTCCCACCAAACCGCTACTCTATGAAATTGTCCTATTTATCCGCTGGACTATATGCCACAAGAAGCCAGTGAGATACATTGTGTTGCTATGGCAACAGGCAGTGATTGAGAAGCCCCGCCCACAGCTCACCTGGCTGATGGAGTGATGGGCAATCACAATGTTTGGGTCACCTGGAAGAGATTGACTCTGTCAGTCCAGAGTGGAGGTGAACAGAGAGACAGACAGGCTACTGTCTTGCCATATTTCCTTTCGGGAGTACTTTCCTGAACATTGGATTCTACCATTGGATTTAGAGACCTTCTTTCCATTTTGGATTAGTTCCTGGAGTTTGAGGACGGACTTTGCGGAACAGTGTAAAGCGTGGTAAGAGGAGACTTACCACTACACAGCATTGACTGGGTTCCATTTGGATTTATTTTTTGGGACATTTAAGTTTAGTTTTGGACAGTGCCAGGACACTTGAGCTTTACACCCATCCCTTTTGAGGCAGTTTTATTTTATTTAGATTCCATTAAGTGAACATTTTGTTATGGAAATCTTTATTTTGCTTTTGATTTAATAAATTACAGTTAAACTTATTTACTGATTCTTTAGTTATTCTTATTCTGAACTGACCCACCACCTCCCTCATTTTTGCTATAACAGCAGCACAAGTGAGACTTCAAGGCAGCAACACATCCCTCTTCCATTGGCTATAGACCGTAAGGCTATGAAGCAATATTGGGAACTGGGCTGCTGGGCATAACAGGCAAAGGCTAAAGGCCTATTCATAGTCTGGATTTTCGGTGGTGAGGTGACCACCGCTCCGGTGGTGAGCTGACCACCGGAGCTGAAATAACGTTGAGCGGTGGTGAGTAAAAACAGAGAAGGGCTGGAGCGGTGGCGGTGGTTTGCTCTTCACCGCGGCTCGTGACGTCATGTTGTAGTTCGGTGGTCACCGTAAAACCAGACTATGTATGAGCCTTAAGGGATCTCTTAAAGGCAATGGCATGTGGCATGGTGATTGGTTTAATTATTGTAACGCCCAAACCACACATATGTTATGCATAATGTATGCATAATCCCTAAAACAAAATGTTTTAGGGATTTAGACGGGTAACCAAAATACAAACTTTAGCTGGTATCCATCCTCCGATGTAATCAACCATCCCATCTCACCCATCCTCCAAGGCAATCTGCAACTCCCAACATTGAGACAATGATAAAGACACTGATGGGCAAGGACACTCACACAAGCCCAGGCATATTGTTCAGGAATTAAATGTGTCTCCTATTGAGACAACAGGCTTCTGATTACCACATTGCATTCCTATCCCATGCTGAATTCGTTTTCCCATACTTACTCCACGGGATAATAAAGGAAGAATTCCGCACACAGTTTGAAACTTCAAAAATGTATTTCTGTCTGGTTTTGGTCTTCATCAGGAAAATGTGTTGGAATGTCTTATTTCCTCAAATTGCATATCAACCGTAAGAATCAAGGAGAAAAGAAAACCTTTGAGACAAATAACAGCAAGTTTTTTAAAATAAAAAATTGTACACAAATATCCGCTTTTCAACGCTGTTTAAAGGTAGCTGCTCTGTTATGAGCACTAGCATCTACCTACCGAGATCAACCCAGTGCAGACTGTCTGACTCAGGTTGCAAGTAGCTGTTCGCAGTCTGCCCTTGGTTCTGTAGCTGCAAAGAAACTGGTCACTTGCACTCTGGTAGAAACAGTCCATAGTTGGGAAGGATAGTTAGGATCATTGGCCTATGTGGGCCTGTTGTATATGTACTCAGTGGGTCTTATTTATATCACTCAAATGAGGTTCATTTGACCATAACTCTAAGCACAGTTTTCTGGAGATGAGGAACTTATAGCTGAGATCATGGAAACGGATGTAAATGTGTCATCGGGAGGGAGGTTGAGTAAAACACAGATACAGATACACGGACACAGGCATGGGCACAGAGAAACATTCATGCAGGGAGGTTTATGCAAGTAAAAGAAAAATAAGACATGCATCTCTGCCTTGAGAGGACAAACAAATGAGTTGTTCTGTACGAGTGCTACATGTCAGATAATGGCACACCTTGTAAGATACATTCTGGCTATATTTGGCATGCAAGGAAGATGGATGACAGAGTTCATATCCTGATGTGCATCTTTGTCTCAACCAGTTGGTACAGTACCACTATTGTACCAGCTCCAACGCAATGTCTTGAAATACTTCTTTTCACTGAAGACTCTTTGTTCTCCAGTGTTTTAGTTTTTAGAAACAACTCTGCTTAACGCAGCTTAACGATCTAATGGGGGGAGTGGAGTGCTCCTTTGGTTCACGCAACGTCCTGTGTGCATGGTTTTAAAACCAATGCACAACTTTTTAAATCATTTGAGATTCGAGAACAAGGCAGGCCAAGACGACAGACGTCAGTGGTCACCAGGCTGGATAAGTCTGAGATCCACAGTGGAGCCATTCGGTTCCCATTGTTCAATTTCAAATTCTTTCCTGACACATAAATTCCTGCAAATCACACCTCAACCCCTTCCTCCATCCCACGCCTCTAATCATGGAGGTGAGTGATGATTCGACAGTTGCAATCCTGTATGATTGTGCAAACAGCATCCGGCTTATAGTGAGTCCAAACTGGTGCTGTCTATAGTGGTGGAAAAAGTACTCTCATTTCTTACTTAAATAGTCTGTTACAACTATAAGTAAAAGTCCAGAATTTACTTGAGTAAAAGTACAAAATTATTGTTATCAAAATATACTTAAAGTACAAAAGTAAAAAAAATCATTATGCAGAATGTCCCAAATCACAAGTTTTCAAATCTTTTGAAAATAGCAGATCCACAAGCCGATCTACAATGCGTTGCACCGCGACAAATGGCTGAAATGTATAATAGCGCTGATGTGGGTAATGTATGTTTTTCAATAATAATATAAATCTGCAAAGTAACTAACTAGTAACTAAAGTTTTCAAATAATTGTAGTGGAATAAAAGTACAATATTTGCCTCTGAGATGTAGTGGAGTGGAAGTAAAAATACCTCAAATTTATACCATAAGTACCGTACTTAAGTAAATGTAATTAGTTACTTTCCACCACTGCTGGTGTCACATCTGACCCACCATGAGTCAATAAAAGCATAACGCAAAAATAAGAAGAAGCTTACAGCTTGTTTCCATTGCCGTCCTTTATGAGGTGTGTATGATGTCATGTAGCATGATGCTGTTGGGTGTGTATGATGTCATGTAGCATGATGCTGTTGGGTGTGTATGATGTCATGTAGCATGATGCTGTTGGGTGTGTATGATGTCATGTAGCATGATGCTGTTGGGTGTGTATGATGTCATGTAGCATGATGCTGTTGGGTGGATCACTGACATCTTGAGTTTGACCAGATGAAGAGCCTTGGCTCGAAACGTCGTCAATAAATGTATCTTGTGGAGCATACGAGTGTGCGGGTTCCCTTCTCTTTTCACACCTCAGGAACCACAACTTAGTTTCATATGCTGTGTCATCACTTCACATCCATGATGACACATGGACTTCTCTCTCGTGATTTGATGAAAGTATTTTCTGTTTACTAAAGAGCTGAAGAGACAGGGAGAACCCTGTTACTGTGAACAAACATTCTATAGCGATTACTATCAGACTTTTGAGCTATTTTAACACTTTAACAAAGACAATAATGAAGTAAATCCCAGTATTTCTACAGTTTTTGTGTGTATTTTCCAACCAGCACCTGAATGGCACTAATAGCACTGCTTTTTCTACAGCTCTTTGTGTGTTCATAGCCTTGGCTACCTGTTTAGTGCCCGCTCGGTATACTGTAGATTAAACCAAGGCGCCACCCTCAGCCAAGATATATCAGCATTCAGCAAGTTGTTCAATGGCTAGCTTTATTTGTCTTTGGTCCTTCCTCTTTTGAGTGTGCTGTTGTGACTGGGTTCATACTTCATACTATCAGCTGGTGAAGTCTCCAGCTGATGCTGTTGTTTACTGTGTCGGCCTTCCCTCCTCATGTGTCTGAAGCTTTTATGGTCTTCCTCATAGCTGGGGCGCACTTGTAAAGATTTGGCTTTTGGTGACTAGTTTTTTAACTTTGGCGTGGTGTTCAAAAAGCTGTGCAAACATATTGGGCGCGCTCCTAGTGGTCTGTTTGCACAGACTCAAATATTAGACATATTGGGCGCGCTCCTAGTGGTCTGTTTGCACAGACTCAAATATTAGACACTTTAGGTATGGTTGAAAACATACTAAAATTCCAGCAAAGGCGGCCTGCCTATAAACGGAGACTTAATATGTAAATCTTGTCAAATTGCATTTTGGCATGGTAGCATATATTATGTTTTCAAAAGTCATCACAAACTAATTTGGTTCGCCCCCTAGTGGTCGGTTTGCAATGAAACCACTATTAGATATGTCAGTATATGGTTGAAACCCCAAATTATTGATAGCAGGTTCACTTGGGACTTTCATCAGATATTGCAGTACATTGATTTAATTTGTGCCATTTCTTTTTGGCTATAATGAATTCATCCATGAACATCGATGCCCCCCCCCCCCCCCCCCCCCCATTAGAAATGTCTTGCATTTACATTCAATGTAGACCATGTTGAAAGGAAGTGTGTGTGTACATCGATCATTTCATTTGTGCAATTTCTTTTTGGCTATAATGAATTCACCCATGAACAAGCGATGCACCCCCCCCCCCCCCCCCCTCCATTAGAAATGTCTTGCATTTACATTTGTTGAAAGGTGTGTGTGTGTGTGTGTGTGTGTGTGTGTGTGTGTGTGTGTGTGTGTGTGTGTGTGTGTGTGTGTGTGTGAGAGACACAGGGCAGCCTATGTCAGAGTAATGTAAGCTGTTCAACAATACATTCATTGTATTGTTGCTGTATTCTATGTGTAACAGGTTGATTCTCAGTCCCACAGAAGGTGCACATTCTGCTGTGAATCTAATATACTTGTGTTTATCTATGCAGATGCTGTAATTGGGAAGCTGCCTTGGTTGCCTGAAGAGAGCTCTGATTGGTTGCTTTATGGGGGAGCGTCTTTGGTGTTGCTAAATGCTTTGTGATTCGCTGACTGCTTAGCCAGGGGTGGAGTCAGGAGTCTATATAAAGGGGAAATGGTTCAGTAGAGAGTGGGCTGCCATGGGGAGAGGTTGACACCAGTACCTCTCTGCTTAAGTTATGTTGAGTTCTGTTGTTTGAGTTCTTTCTTTTCTTCAGTTATTTCACTTATGTTGTCCAGGCCTGGAACACATTAAACCTTATTGTTCACCTGCAAGTCTGCCTCATGTCCAGTAGGTCATTTTAAAGGTTTTATTACTGACAAATAGCCGATCTACAATCCCACTTGGTAACAGCGTGCGTGTGTGTGTGCACCACGGTGCGTGCATGAGTCTGTATTTGCTGCAGGTGCCATGCCCGGAATAGTAGGAGAAAGACTGGAATAATGAACTGGAATCGGGAATAGTAGAAGAAAGACTGTAATCTGCCATGGCCAGCAAACTGTCCACTGAATGTCCCATCATCATCAACCACACACAGGCCTGAGGTCAGCACTTTTTTGCTCAGTGTACACAACAGCTTTTAATTATGGCAAGATCAACAGTAACAAATTGCATTATGGCCTATAGTGAGCTACTAGAAACTAGACAGATGTATGGAGGATCAAAAGAGGCACTGCTGAATGGCGTGTCCAAGGGCAACCTAGAGAGAAAGAGACCCAAAAGAGAAGGTGTCTCTGTTATGACGAACATAACAGAACAATAGAGGTAACTCAAAAGTGAATCATTTTTAACGATGACAGTAGCATTTCGTAGTTCTGCATTTCTGTACTGGACTGAGCTTACACAAACAAACAAGGAATCCTATGACGCAAACCGACCTCTGATTGAATGTTTTGCATTTGAGAGCCACTTAGAGAGACTGTACAGTAAATGCAGCTGCTACTGTAAGTTCAAGCAGTGGTGTAAAGTAACTAAGTACAATAGTATATTTACTCAAGTACTGTACTTTCAAGTACAATTTTGAGGTATTATTTTTTTTGCTACTACTACTACTACTACATTACATCTGTGAGGCAAGTATTGTGCTTTTACTCCACTACAATTATTTTAAATCTTTTGTTACTGCTTTTATTATTCTTTTTAAATAATACTTCTTCCAGTTCCACCACTGCAAGATTCAACAACCATGGCTTAAAACTTGTTGAAATTTTGAAATAGAGCTAAACAGTCAGTTGAAATTGAAAATTCCTAGCTTTTGTTGTTAGTTTCATAAAACTGTTTTATCAACTATTCCGTTTTTAAATGTCAGCTGACTACTTTTGAAGGGCTCGCGACAAGTGCATTAGTTCAGTTCAGTCAGACAACTCACGAATAGATTAAACAATATTTATTGCAGAATGAGTAATGAGTGTGCATATGATATTTGACTTGGCGTTCGGCTCTGCTGGATTTCTCCCTGCTCGGCATGATTAAGCAACATCATAAACATAAGAGCAGGGAGATAGATATACAATAACCCCCCCATGGGGAGCATAGATAGCAGAGCCCACCGGTGGTGCTGGGGTGGAGGTGGGAGAAAACATCACATACAACCGGGAACCATGAGCAGAGGAAGGCAGGAAGAGCATGGAGTCTAGTGAGCTTAAGTAGCCTGCCCAATTAGACAGCTGACTGCCGCATCGGCGAATGACGTGTGAGACTTGCACACACGTATACTCCCACATAGTAATGCAGCATGTTAACCCCTAGAGCATAGTATGGGCCTTTGAGCATGGCAAGAACCTCCCTTGAGGTTGACTGACTGAACTGACTCTGCGAGCTGTGTTTGATTTGACGACAGAGTATCCACTCCTCGGAGATGACCCAGGCCACGCCCCGAAATACCCGTGTGTCGCCTTCTCTCCAGTGGGGAACAAATACCCGTGTGTCGCCTTCTCTCCAGTGGGGAACAAATACCCGTGTGTCGCCTTCTCTCCAGTGGGGAACAAATACCCGTGTGTCGCCTTCTCTCCAGTGGGGAACAAGGAAAAAGTCAATTTGGGTTTTTATTTGCTGCTGTTGCTGCTGTGTTTGCAGTTCCCAACACTACAATACTTGAACGTAGTGTCTCTGTAGGAAGAAGAAAAACCATAGATTCCGTAATACAATTCCAAATTTTCAATGATCTTTAACCCTAAACAACAATGGCAGATTTGGCCACACCGGGTCACGCCCCGAAATACCTGTGTCTCAAAGAATATGGCGCTAGTGAGCAGGTGCATCCAGAATTGCACTTAACGAGGAGGGAGATAAATGGCGTTCGGCCACTTACGGGACTAAAACACAGCTTCTTTATTGGAAACTACAGACTAATAGGCCTACATTGCACAAGAACTCCGGCAGCCCTTGGGGCACAGTGGCAGCCTGGGGGACACAGTGGCAGCCTGGGGGGCACAGTGGCAGCCTGGGGGGCACAGTGGCAGCCTGGGGGGCACGGTGGCAGCCTGGGGGGCACAGTGGCAGTCTGTATATGTTCTCGGTAAGGTTGGCGAAAGGGCCTTTCTGTGTTGAGTTTGCATGTTCTCCCTGTGTCTCCTAGGCTAGGTAGTCTATAGGTACCCTCACAACTGCCTCCCCTTGGTCAGCTGGGGCGCCAGATGGAGGGGAAAGGAACTGGTTGGAATAAATAACGTGTTCCTTCGACGCGCTACGTCCAACCGGGGAAACCCCCCCCTATCAGGTGAAAAGAAATGGCTTGGACTCCTCATGCATTGAAGGAAGCATGAGGTCAGTCTCCCCAGGTTGGCCGAGGGAGTGTAGAGCCCAGGATTACATTAGCTAATTGCCACTGGGTGAAAAAAAAAAGGGTTACAAAATCGTGGAATAAAAAGATAATTTTAAACTCTGTAAGCCTCTCTAACATTTGGGGCAAGAGGGCAAGCACTTTATATTTAGCTTTTGTACATTTGCAAAATGCAGATTGGATTTTCCTTGGTTGAGTCTGTAGAGAAACAAAGCTCCAGTTTCATTTTGAGTTTACAGTATTCCTCTGACCTTTTCTACTTCTAAATGTCTGGCAAGTAACTGATATAGGGCCCTCTAGTGGAATGCAACAAGCATTCATTATGCAAATGAATGAGATGCATGTTCACTTTTGCAACATGTAGGCCGCACCAAAAACATTTCTGATCATGTCAACTAAAACCAGAAGTCCTTAAACCAGAATTCTAACCAGGACTTTCTAACCAGGACTACAAAGGAGATTCTTGTGTGTAGCCTTGCCTATACTACTTAATCACATGCAAGAAATGTGGCCTGTAGGCTATGTGAAACTGCAATTTGAACAATGGGAGAAAAAAAAACTAACCCCTGGGTTAGAAGTCTGTAGTGCTCTCTCTTGTCCCCCCCAAGGTGCCCACATTTCCATACTGCCCTGCACGATTCTCCCGCCAAGGTGCCCGCGTTTGAAGTTTCCCTAGTGCCCACTCTTCCTAGTGCCCAGTTTTCCCAGTGCCCACTCTGTTTTTGTGCCCAGATTCTCTAGTGGCCAGCTGGCCACTCATGTCACCCCAATGTGCCCACTCTGCCGGGTGCCCACATTTCCCTACTACCTACTCTTCTTATAGGTGGCCAGTTTTCCCTAATGCCCTGCAGAATGTTTTGGTGCCCACCTTTCCTGTTATCGGCTACTCTAAGCCAAATTCCAATACCCAAAATCTCGACCACTCGCTCACTCACACTCGGTCACTCCAGCATGGCCGTGTTACGGTGAAATCGGTGACCTGCTGAAATATGTGACAATCGTGTCAGACATAATGTCAGTGTCCGAATGTAAATTTTGTGGTTTGTTTATTAGCAGAGTTCAACCTAGCGGTTTTCAGGCCACGTATTTAAAGACCTCCATGTACTGTAAGTTATGTGAAGTCCACAAGAGGGTCACATATTGCGGCAGGTCACCAATTTCACCGTAACTCCACCATGCTGGAGTGAGCAAGTGTGAGTGAGCGAGTTGCCGAGATTTGGGGTATTGGAATTTGGCTCTAGTGTTGGAAAGTTCACACTGCAGTATGATAGGCAGTATAGCTAGTATTTGCAGTGAGACTGCTAGGAAATGTAAAAGAAGGAGCAATGCCTACTTATCTACACCAGATGGCGCACTCTTCCTACTTAGTCAGATAGGAAGGGATTGAAAAAAGACATGCAGAAAATGGTCATTAAGGTGAATGAGGTGAGCAAAGCACATGAGGCAATTTACAGATATTATGCAAGGCTGCCTTGCATAATATCTGAAAATTGCCTCATGTGAACTTTTCCTACTCATGCGTAATGCTTTTAAATCAAATAAGAACAAAACAACATCAACAAAAATACATTTCACGACATTCATTTTCACAATTTTCTTTTTTTCCCCCGTTTTTCTTTTAGGTTTTATGACCTCAATTACACCCACACAACCTGAACTTTGAACATTCAGTGGATTGTCAGTGCCCTGGGGTTTTCTCTGTGTGTTCTGAAACCTTTTTAGCTGCAATGAAAACAGGCAAAATCCCTCAACAGTGACATCTGCTGGAATATCCTTATGTCATGGGATTTGTGGACTCTTGCCTCACAGTCCACATGGGTACATTTTATCAGAACACTTGTTTGAGCCAGGAAACCCCAGACCACAGAAAATCTATGAATGTTAAGTTGAGTTTTTTGGGTGCAATTGAGCTCATAAAACCTAAAAGAAAAATGAATAAACAAAGAAAGAAAGAAAGAAAGAAAGAAAAAATACGTCACGATCCCTTTAAAACCTCATTTCTTGCAGTTGTAGCTATTGACAAAAGAAATGTTAATTTATGTCAGATAAGGCCCACAGGCATACTGTGTGTAAAGTAATTATGTACAATTTTGAGGTATTTTGTTTTACTTTACTGAAGTATTTCCAATTGTCAGTACTTTTACTTCTACATCTCAGAGGCAAATATCGTAGACCTACTTTTACCCCCACTACAATTATTTGAAAACTTCAGTTACTAGTAAGTAGTTTTAGTGCTTTTTCTATAGGCTCTCAGTAGCAGTTTTTGTATTGTTGCTGTAGCTGTAGACCTGTAGGCCTACTTTGGTTTGGACAGAGGCTATACCCATTATACAAACTGTGAAATAATCAATTAATCAACCAATTAATCAATCAGTTTGTAGATTTTGACCCACGTCAGCACTATATTTTGGCCATTTGAAAATAGCCCTGTACAAGTCGTGATGCCACGCATTGTGAGCTTATTGCAGAACGGCTATTTTCAAAAGATGTAGCCTACCCCTAGATTTGAGTCTGCATAATGAGTAGGCCTAGTCTACTTTTACTTTCAGTAGGCTACTCTTAAGTAGCCTATTTTAATACCGGTATTATGAATAGGACTTTGGTTCATTTTTTCCCTTCTTTTTACTCAATTGAGAATTTCTACATTGCATTGTTGTTGATACTTTTACTTAAGTAAAAAAGAAAGTACTTTTTCCACCACTGCCCACTGGTGTGGTTGGCAGAGAGCAGAGAGAGGAGCATGCAGCCAGCTAGGGTGTTGCGACCCTGGCCTGCATAACAGGGTTTACTGCGAATGAAAACAAACTTCCCTGGCCGAGGGGAGGGGCAGAGCAGAGGAGAGGGACGGGAGAAAGTGCTCTCACATGGATGTGGCTGTGTGTGTGTGTGTGTGTGTGTGTGTGTGTGTGTGTGTTAAAGTTGAGATAGTTCACTGACTGGAATATGGACAAGTCAGTGAAAGCTGGCAGACGGATCGAACATGTTGTTGTGGGCTCCGGCGTGGTGATACTTAAGACATCGGTTTCGTTTGTTTCTGGTAAATTAAAGGTTTATTGAGGACACACTAATAGATAGTCGAAAGGAATAATAACGCCAGTCAGCGAAAGTTTCGCTGTAGTTTAGCGTAGAAAGTTGGCGGATGTTTATTACACGTTCTCGTCTTCTGATTATTTCGCAACACTTACCTTGACGTCTCATTAACAACAGCCTTGCCGTTGTTTGTTTTTTAAAACATGGATTTTTTCTGTCAACGAATTCTGGACTGACTGTTTTTTTTGTTGTTGGAATTCCTCAACTTCTGCCCTATCCAGCCTAGTAGTAACACCACAGGCTACCAGGCTTTCATTTCTTTTATCTTTTCCAAGTTATATTCTAGGACACTTTAATTTAGTTAGAGATCATGCAAAAGTTCAACTCCACTAACAGCCACCACACGACCAGCACCACGCTACCCCGGGACGCTGAGCTCCAGCTGCGGTTGGCCGACAATGGAGGAGTCGGCGAGGCGAGGGAGAACGGCTCTGGGGTGGGCATGCATTTCCTCACTGAGCCCGGGGAAGGGTCTCTGTTCGGCAAACGGAGGATGCTCGTGTGCTTGGATGTATTATGTCTCTGTATCGGTAAGTAGTAGGCCTACTACGCGCGCACACACACACTGCATCGCAAAGCCCAGGCTTTTTTAAAGTGAACTTTTAAACCGTTATATTACAGGCAGCAGCAGACCGTTATAAAGAGATCGAAATAAACAGAATGAAAGACGCACAGTGGGCTATGTCTTTTCATCACAGTGCAGTGAAGCACCCCCCAGTGCCGTGCACAGTGCAGTCAGTCAGTGCACGTGGGGAGTCGGTGCGCTGAGGGCCAGCTGGCACACGGGGAGAGTTGTCCCGGGAATACTTCAGTTTCCATGGTAACCCTGGAGCTTCTCAAAAAGGAAGGCAAAGGGAATGGGTTTAAAAAAAACACAACAACACATGTTGTCGTGGTACCCCTCGTTTGTGCAGTGCCTAAAATTACTTGTCCATTGTTCACCTTGCTATAGCCTAGTTATAATGACACTGCCAGTAACAAACGTATAACTGTGGCAAACTGCAAGCCTCTTATATATAACTAATTGAATGAGCATGTTTGGATGCTGAGCGTCAGTTCATCTATTATGTCCTTATTCTGAGATGGGACAGTATGACCTCAAGAAAGTGTGTTTTTCTAGGACATTGACGTCTTGCAGGAAACAAGTGGCGTGCATGCTTGGCCACACATCTAATTATATAAAGTTATTCTTGTTGTAAACAATAATACATTTCAGAGGAGTGTTATTGCCGTCATCATTTCACATGACTATGACACGGCAGGGAGTGCGCGTGTTATGCTTGGAAACGGTTACCCTGTCAGGAGAGAGGTGGAACCCGTCTAGGCTGACAGACAGGTATATTCTGCCACATAGGCAGTTAGGCATAGGAACATGGCTCTGACAGACAGACCGACAGTGGCTCTACTGACACGGTATTCCCTCTCCCCTGCAGGTATGCTATTAGCTGATCCGTTAGCGCGTTTCTCAGCGGCCCTGAACAAGTCTTTAGGAAGTGGCCGGTTGAGTGGCCCATCATCGGTCTGTCCAAATCGGAGGAAATGGTCTCTCTCAGTTCTCCTCTCAGATGCACTAGCTCAGCACGCAACCATGGCTTTCTCACGGCAAATAGAAATAGCCTGCTATGACCCCCCCCCCCCCCCTGTTATCCCCACGGACTACATTACAGCACTGCAATTGAGACACTGCATGGGCCTAAATCTGGAAAGGCCAGCTTGGAGGCCATTTGGAGGGACTGTGACATCTTGTCCTGTGACTGGAAGTGTCCACCTCACTAAAGGGTTTAGCTTTAACTTCTTACACCCCTTGTCTCACTCTTGCCACATCTATCTTGCCCACATCCTGTCCATCTCTTAATCACTTTTTGTGCAAGCAACACCAGAGGACTGACCTTGATTCATCAGTGGGTGATTGCCAGCAATGAATGCCATGGCTTGTTGAGAAACAAACTGACCCTGCCCGCCGCAGCCTCCCCGGCTCTCGTCTCTAACAATATGCTTTGTGACTAAACCAATTTTCCCTTAACTGCCATCAGATTCCCACCCAAGGTTGTTGACCCGTTGATCATGATCCGTTCTGTCAAGAGAAGAGTCAAAAGACTCATTATTCACCTCTGTCTGTAACTGTGGAATTTCCCCTGAAGCATCCTCGGTCGTTGCAATGATGTTATCAGTTGAAGAGGGAGTCCCCTATAGCAGCTACGTTCTGCAGCCTCTCGCAGCCATTTCTCCCAAGTATTTCTTTGCATATTGTTATGGCACTTACTTCTAAGTTGCAACTCTATGGTATTAATAATTATTAATAATTACTAAAATTACTAGTAATGACCATAACAATATAAACCTACAGTATATACTTGGGGCCCCCAAGGGGTCTATCTGTAAAACCAAATCTCTGAAGTGAAAATTGCATCGTGACGTGTTGTGAGCTCATAGATCTACTACTTTTTGCAGAATGTTTGCCTAGACATGACGTTCCTTGAAAAGGACAGGGTATTAGTGGTTAAATGAGCGAGGTAATACTGAGGCGTCATTGAGGACGTCAAAATCAGGCAACTTGCTTCCTGCCTCACCAACCTCTACCCTGGGCCGCCTCCTTCGGGTTCAAGAACAAGACGAGCGGGTGTTGTTGATGATGGGGGCGCTGTGACGTGCACACAGAAGATTGACGCTTCACCCTGATGGATTCTTTTCAGGTTCATCTTTGAGTCAGTATGTTCCCTGTAGCTTAGAAAAACACAAATGACTCAATCTGTTAAAGTATGTGTGTGTGTGTGTGTGTGTGTGTGTGTGTGTGTGTGTGTGTGTGTGTGTGTGTGTGTGTGTGTGTGTGTGTGTGTGTGTGTGTGGGGCAGGTCATTGACTGACAGGGTGAGGTTTCAATAGAATCTGTGCCCTGTGGCCACTCGTCTGACGCAGGGTCCAGCCACTCAGAGGTCACGAGGTGACGGCTGTTTGTCATACCTGTGAGGCTTGCTGGGACAGGCCCCCCCTGCTATCTACACCGCTGTCTGCCCTCAAGCACAGGTGGCCATGTTGTCACCCCAATAAAGCCAGTTATTTCCTCCTTTAAGAGTAAATTGAAAATTATTGCAAGAATGAGTGGGTCTTTAAAAACCCATGATTTGGCTCTTTTCACTATGTCCCCCCCTGCTGCTTGAAGATGCTATCTCAGAGTGTGTGTGTGTGTGTGTGTGTGTGTGTGTGTGTGTGTGTGTGTGTGTGTGTGTGTGTGTGTGTGTGTGTGTGTGTGTGTGTGTGTGTGTGTGTGTGTGTGTGTGTGTGTGTGTGTGTGTGTGTGTGTGTGTGTGTGTGTGTGTGTGTGTGTGTGTGTGTGTGTGTGTGTGTGTGTGTGTGTGTGTGTGTGTGTGCGTGCGTGCGTGCGTGCGTGCGTGCGTGCGTGCGTGCGCGCGCGCGCGCACGCGCGCAATTGCCAACAGTATGTAAGTTTATATGCTTGAAAGGGAAAGCACACCGTAGTAAATACTCGTATAAATGCTAATGTATCCATTTATTTTGTAGCTCAGAGAGTGTACAAATGTGGTTACATTTGTACATTCAGGATTTGACAGTGTACACATTGAGTGATGGTTGTGGTTGTGTGTGTGTGTGTGTGTGTGTGTGTGTGTGTGTGTGTGTGTGTGTGTGTGTGTGTGTGTGAGAGAGAGTCTCTATCTCTAAAGACGTGAAGCAGCCTGCTAGGAGGAGAAGGGAGCCTGTATCTGCTTAAGCAATCAGACAAAGCTGCCTCTTTCCAGCTTATCGTCACTCTCTTCCTCCCTCTTTCTTCTCCTTTCTTTCTTCAGTCAGATTCCATTTTGGGATGGAAGGTGTCTCGGCAAAATGCTGTGCGTTGAGGGGAGTGTGAGCATGTTCTTCTGTGTGTGTGTGTGTGTGTGTGTGTGTGTTTGTAAGTGTGCTTGTATAAGAAGGTTCTTGTTTCTCTTCAGTTGGCAGAGAAAGCTGTTGAGTGAGACAGTGAGAGGCCAGCATGCCCCAGCTCGTCAAAATGTACAGAGCCAGGAATATTAATCTCTCTCTGTCTCTCTCTCTCTCTCTCTCTCTCTCTCTCTCTCTATATCTCTCTCTCTCTCTCTCTCTCGCTCTCTCTCTCTCTGTGTGTGTGTGAGAGAGATATCACAGCTGCCAGCATGGGTATAGTACACTACTATAGCTGGCACGCCTGCATTGCTGTGTTGACAACTTTTCCATGGTGAATAATAAGCCCGATTAAAACACACAACGCTCTAATGCCACGTTATTCTGAGGCTGACAGAAGGAAGGCCATTAAAAAGGGCCCGGTCCAATCATTAGCCGATGGAAGGAGTGATTGTATACTATACACTACAGACTCAACCTGCCTAATGTATCTATAGATCTACTCTCTCTCTCCTTTCTTTTTGACTCCATTAGCTGCAGCAGCAGCCTTATTAGCTGCACCCTTCCTTCCTGAGACAGACTGCATTAAGGCCTGTGTATCTGGGCTCTGGGCTCTGGCCGTGTCCATTAGCATGGCACGGCACCGCCCACGTTAACCCATTCTGACCTGAGATCAGATTCATACGAGGTTTCCACCGGACACACACTGGTCTGATTAACCCATTCTGACCTGAGATCAGATTCTAAAAATGTCAGTCGTTCTTCGATTTTTTTCAAAAATAGCAGACCTACAAGCTCATATCGCGCCACTCGGTGGCGCGATATGAGCTTGTAGATCTGCTATTTTTCAATAGCTAAAGCACGACATGATGCCAACACCAAAATGGGTGCCCGTTCAGAATGGGTTAAAGTATCAGTACTGCAATGTAGAAAAAAGTACAAACAAAAGCGTTGGCTTCAAAATGTACTTTAAAGTACCAAAAGTAGGATGTAGTCATTGTGCAGAATGAACAAATTTCAAGTTTTCAAATGTATAATGTACATATAATGTATGTAGAAAATAGCAGATCTACAAGCTCACGACGATGCGTCGCGATACGACACATTGTGAGCTTGTACAGTAGATCGGCTATCTAATTAGTAACTAAAGTTTCAAAGTTTTCAAATGAATGTAGTGGAGTAATAGTCCAATATTTGACTGAGTAGCGAAGTATACGTATTGGAAATAGTGAAGTAAAGTACAAAATAAATACCTCAAAATTGTACGTACAGTACTTAAGTAAATTTACTTAGTTACTTTCCACCACTGGTCCTCTGTGAGAGTGGTGATGGAAAAAGCGGTCCAAGAGCACAGCGTGAGTGACCCCCCCCCCCCCCCCCCCCCCCCATGGGGGTTCGAGGATCCACAGTAGTCTGCTAGTATAGGCTTTAGTCCACACAGCTGTGTTGTTTACGTTCTCTACAGACAGCCAGAGGGGGAAGAAGCTGCACGCACCAAATAGTTGCTAATGTGCTTTTAATGAGGTAACGGCCAATCTTTTCTCTTCAGGAAACGCTCCATAACTACCCGAGATGTTCCATAGGTATTCATAGTAATGGATGAATAAAAGACAGTCTAATCTGCAACGCTAATTAACCACAGTGGCTCTGGAGAGGATTCCATCTCGGTATATATACCTGCGTGAAAAAATACAGTATACCCGTTAGCCCTTATCCTCGAGGCTGTCTCAGAATTAATGACCCCCCCCACCCACACACACACACACACACACACACACACACACACACACACACACACACACACACACACACACACATCCCACTATGGAGTCTCAGACAGCCCCCCCTTTGGCGCCATCCCATGGTTCCCTATCCCCACCATCATTCTATCATCATGACACATCTCACCTGCCGGAATCTTCCCTCTTAGCCCCCTACCCCCCCCCCCCCCCCCCCCCCCCCCCCAAACTCAAAGCTCCGTGGACCGCTCCTTGTCTGAAGAGTGTCTGAAGTTCTTCCAACCGCACTTCTCCTCCCCACCAAACCAAAACACACTGACAGACAGACAGACAGCCCTGCAGCAGACCTCAGCTCTTTCCATACATACATACATACATACCACCAACACCACACAGTTGAAGAGAGAGACCCCTCCCCACCCTCACCCAGTCCTCCTGAAACCGCAACCCCCCCTTCTGTTTCTCTCACGTTGCAAACAAGACACCCTTACCTTCTCACCGCAAAGTGCCGGCGAGTAGTTTTGAGTTGAACTTCCCTGACTATACACATGCCGCAGTGGCAAGCCCTTTATGTTCCTGCTGACTCAGACAGACAGACAGACATACAGATCTGCTTGGAGCTCACCGCTCAAGCCCTGAGGTCCAGAGCTGTGCTCCTGGAAGAAGGTCAGTGAAGCGTGGTGAGAACAGAGAGGGGGGGTCTTTGGCGGGGGCGGGGGACTATGTGTGGACACGATTAGCGCTAATAGCAGTAGCACATGTATGTAGCGGATGATTGCTCCTGTCGTTAGGGTGGGAGCGGTGAAGTTAACCACGTGTATGTATGGGCTCATCATCGGATAGGCCGATGAAAATGTCTGTCACTCGCCACGACCTCAATCCCGGCGCAGATGCACCGCAGTGTCTGTGGTTGTCGTCGACATATTTGGGCGGTTCGCAGCGGAAAACACGCCCGTTGACGCGTGGTGGGAAAGGTGCACCTCGCCGTGACGAGTGATGCCGTCGCTAAAATCTCAGAGTTAATTTAACTCTTGAGTGTGTAACGTAACGAGCACACATGTGTTGAACCCCCACGGCCTCATGACACGTGCCACAGTACAGCTGTGCCTCGCCTGTTGATGCAGGGGCCATGCCGTCGGTTGCAGTCCATGAGTGTCCAGAATTTGGCACTGTATGGCAGCATTTAGTGCCGTGATTTTCCACCTTAAAACATGAGCATCAGGTATTATTATATATAAGAGGAACAATTTGTTTTCAAAAAAGTGTTTTCCTGGCGGTTGGTGATCGTGGTAATCCACCTGAACAACGCACCCACAGCTGTTGTTGTATGACAAAGGGGGAGGCGATCATATTGTGATGTCACCATATCACTGTTTTTTCATTTCACATTTTCAACGTTTGACTGTCAAGGTATCAGCCTCCAGGAAGATACAAAAAAGATACAAGACATAATTGCACATAACAACCACACCAAGGGGTCTAATGTAGTATACTGTCACCTCATAAACACATAATAACAATAACTGAACAAAAATACAAAAATCATGGCACTCCATCTTTAAGTGTTAAAGATGGAGCTTAAATAACGGAGTGTGGTCTCCATGGAGTCCAGCTGCAACAGATAGCAGATGGTCAGTGAAGATATAGTGAGTCTCTTTTGTTCTTCTCTTTGTGCTGCCATCGGGGCAGACAAAACAGAGCAGAACGTTTGGGACAATCCAGCCAATTTAGGGAGACAGAGGTTTGGGTGGTTGGGGGCAGTGGTACTGTAAAGTAACTAAGTACATATACTCAAGTTCTGTACTTAAGTAACATTTGGAGTTATTTCTTTTTTTACTTTATTGGAGTATTTCCAGTTTCCAATACTTCTACTCCACCACATCTCGGATCCAAATATTATACTTTTACTTTTACTTTGATTATTATTACAAAACAAACATACATTAACACTCAGTGCCACAGGACGCCTTATGACGCCTCCCTCTTATCCACATCAGCCCTATATATATTAATTTTTTTGTCCATTTGAAAATAGCCAATATACAAGCTCACAATGCATCATTGCGATGCATTGTGAGCTTGTAGATCTGCTATTTTCAAAAGATTTTTATACCTTTGAAAACATTCGGCATAATCATTAGTTTTGATATTCATATACATTTTGAATTTTGATACCAATACTTTTGTACTTTTACTCAAGTAAACTTTGAATTCCGGACTTTTACTTGTATTTGTATAGAGTATTTATACATTGCATTATTAACACTTGTACTTAAAGGTATATTCAGTGATTTCACTCAAAAAACCTTAGGTTTCGTTTTTGGCTGTGGGACCCAGCCTTTCGTCCAATCAGGATAGAGAGTCAAAAACGAAACCTAAGGTTTTTTGACCCCCAGGGGTTAACTGGGGACAGGGAGGAACTCCTTATATGGTCAGCACACTCTATAGTAGAGAGGATTATCACAACAAAACAAAAAAATAAGTGATATTTGAATTAAGTGAAATCACTGAATATACCTTTAAGAAAGTAAAAATGTGAGTACTTTTTCCACCACCCCCAGGCCCCAGCTAGTCACCCCTATCTCCTCTCTACCACCTGGAGCCCACCAAGGAGGAGCACACACACACACACACACACACACACACACACACACACACACACACACACACACACACACACACACACACACACACACACACACAGACGCGTTTCACACACAATATTTTTTAATTAGGTATGTGGTGGATTCAATGCGGTTTGCCAGTCATAATCACAGCCTTGGTGCCAATGACTTCATGTCCTGTCTGACGGGCACAGGACGCATGCCTCTCTGTGCATGTGTGTGCATGGCATGCGTGTACACGACGACACGTGCATGAGCATTCATGCCCCCCCCCCCCCCAAACCGCCTCTCTTGAACAAAGGCTTTCTTTTATCAGGTCGAAACATAAAAGGATTCGCTGTGCTCCGAAATATACAGTACCTGACCCAAACCGTGTTATGGCTGCACACAGGTTCGCGGAGGATAGAGCTTTTTGTGTGGTAATAATAATGGTTTCTGGCCAGTGTTGCCAGATTCTGCAAGAGAAACAAGCTGCTTGAAACGACTAGGTTGCATGGTCTCAGCAATATAAATCAATATCTAACTCCCGTTCCCTGCCGGTGTTTACGCTAACCTTTGAAGGATCACGGCGTCGCTGTTGTAACTCCTTTTCATGAAAGATTCACCGTAGGCAATGCATTGATCCTCGCATCACATGAATTTATTTTTGTAGAATATATTTTGTAAACATTTAGGCACACTAATCTTGCATCGGGTGCACAAAATACTTTTAGATGGAGATATTAATGTGGGTGTCATAAAATATTTGAGAGCCATGCACTGGTTTAAGCAACATTAGGAGAGAAGCCCAAATAAGCAGCTAAACAAGGCCAAAAGAAAAAAAACCCACACGCAACTACCAATATTTACAAGCGACTTTACAGAAATAACAAGTCACTTACAATAAGCAGATTTGCCAACACTGGTTCTTCTGGCCCACCCAGCCCTGCTGTGTAGAATACCAGTGGCCATTATGCCATGCAAACCCCCCATGCAGCGCTGCGTCTTCATCCCGCTGTTATTAGGGATTAGCATGCTTACTGAGCTTAGCATGACAACACAAACCGCCACCAACACTCCAGTTCACCAGCATATTTTGAGGGAAGTTTGACTCCTTCCTAGATAAACAAGCAGCTTAAAGCCGAGGTGGGAAAAGCTGGCGTGCGTCCCAGAGGCTGGCGAGAGGGGGCCTAGGTGGGTGGAAGGAGGACCACCCCGGGAGGGGGACGGACTGCACATACTGTATCGCCACATGAAGCCACTACTACATACATACTACTGGCTGAGGAGGTGGCAGAGCAATAAAAAGGCTAATTTATATAGTCTCATGACCTGAACCACCCTTTGAAAATACGTCATTTTTTGTCAAGCAATGCTTGTTTGAAAAAGCCATAGGGCAAATTATAATTCAAAAGAAAGATTTGGCACACTGCGTTAATGGTCCCAAAGGTGTTTGTGAAAAAGGTGTTATCGTTATCATCAATAGATCATTTTGATCTACAAAAGGGATCTTTGAAGAACCCAGTGGTTCAAAAATGTTCTCTTGGCGATTATTAAACATCTTTTGTAGTGTTTAAAAAGATTAAAATCATTTGGAGAGTATTACGCTAGTGTGCAGATTGTTCTTATTCTTTCTTTTAGTAGACCTTTCATCTGTTCGGCACCTGCTCAATTTGTGTTTGTGTGCGTGCGTGCGTGCGTGAGTGCATGTGTGTGTGTGTATGTGTGTGTGTGTGTTCATGCGTGTGTGCATGTTCTACTTTTTTAATTAGCCTTGATGGTCTCTGTAGTTCTGTCACGGTGGCAGTGGAATAGTATTGGGTGTGATGAAGTATTCTGTCTGTAATCTATCTGACTGAATGTCCAAGGGCTCCGTTTGTTTGCTCCAGTGACTGTCTGTAAAGGATTGTTTAGCTTCGTGTGGTTTGCTGGCTCCAGGGTGGTTTATTTGGTCGGTTGTGGTTGGTTGGGTTTTTTTGTGGGCCACTGGGATTGTTTTGTGGTTTGTTTGTTTGGTTGTGTGTTAGTCTGTGTGTCAGCGGTACGTTTGGTTATTTGCATGCAAGAGCGTGCGTGTGTAGTGCGTGTGTAGTGCATGTGTAGTGTGTGTGTGTGTGTGTGTGTGTGTATAGTGTAAGTTAAGGATATTCCGCTGGCTGAGGCGGGGTCCTGTTTACAGAGCGGGTCCCAGCAGAGCCCAGATCTCTGACCCTCGCATTCCAGAACCACCACTAATCGCCTCCGTCTGCGTTGTTCTCCACAGAGAGAGAACCCTCTACCCCAGCATCTCCCCTCCTCTGCTCCATCTCTGTTTCTCTCACCACCCAGTGTCCGCTCCCCGCTCCTCTCCCTCGTTTGTCAATGTATTCCAGCCTTCTGGCCATGCATTTCAACCCACTTTCTGATTTGACACGTTATTGACGAGCACACACACTGAACAGCAGCATGCATGCCCCCGCAGCATGCATGCCCCCGCAGCATGCACATGAATAACTATAACACCCCCCCCCCCCCCTCTCTCCTCCTCCTCCTCCTCCTCCTCCTCTTCCTCTCGGCTCTGCCTTTATTCACTTTCTCCATAGCTGCTTTTTGTTTTATTTCTTGCCTTTGGGTGGTTGTTGTTCTCTCACAGTGAGCTCATTCTGGGCTGTGGTCATAGATGTGTAAATTAGAACCAGCAGAGTTTCTGCACTCGTCCCCCTCCCTCTCTCTCTCTCTCTCTCTCTCTCTCTCTCTCTCTCTCTTTCTATCTGTCCCTTTTGACTATTTGAAAGCATTCCTGCTTTGAGTATTGGGCCCATTTTGGCCCGTTTGTGTGAGACCTCCTCTCTCCTACCCAAGCCTTGCTTGGTTCCCCCTGGCGGGCCTGCCTGCCTGCCTGCCTGCCTGCCTGCCCGCCTGCCTGCCTGCCTGCCTGCCTGCCTGCCTGCCTGCATGCCTGCCTGCCTGCCTGCCTGCCTGCCTGCCTGCCTGCCTGCCTGGCTGGCTGGCTGGCTCCGGCCTGCTCTGGCTCCTCTCTCTCCGTCTTGGCCAGGTGCAGAGGTTTCCTCACAGCTGCATGACAGATGATGTGAGGGGGCTGTAGAGTGCTTTGTTGCCTTGTTGTGAAAGCCGTTTAGGGGCCACTGTAAAGGCATGGAGGTTGACTGAGGAACTGGGGTTTACTTTGCGCCGCACGGCACGGCGGGGTTGTTTGGACATGGTTCGGCTTTACTGCGCCGCGCGTTTCCTGTCCACCCTTATAGCATTTGTTTGCGATGTCTGTGTCTTTTGTTCTTCCGCAATCATGTTGTAAATGTCAGGGACTGAGATTGGCATTTGACTGTCACATCTTGCTATTGGAGGAGCTGCGCAGAACATCTTTTTTCTACAGTATAGCCTTTTGGTTTGTGGCCATTTAGAGCTCTTGTCTGTTTGTAGGTTTGACAGAAAGCAAACACAGAAGAAGCCATCGCTATTGGCAGGAGTGAGGTAATAAAAAACACTGGCTATCTGGCGGAGTGCTTCACGGCGCCCATTAGGCCTCCAAATGTATTTAAACTCCTCCACTAAGGGGTCTGTGGTCTGATGATAACCACAGACCCTGGCACTTTGGATCTGACTGTAATGGAGAATGTGTCCATTACTGCTCCGACAACACAACAAGAACATTGATTATTCTCAGACGACTGGCTATATCCTGCACCCCCGACTCCCCCCACGGAGACAGGGCCAGAGGTTGATGGATGGAGAGGAGCCACTCACTGGCCAGCCGCGAAGGAGTAACGAGGCGTCCTAATGGGTCAGACCTCTGACCGGGGCGGTGTGTGTCTTGTTAATGTGTGTCAAATGAACGGCATAAAGACACTTTAAAAGCAACCTCCCTCCCTCGACCAGACTTGAGCTTTATTGAAACGGATGTGCGCTCGCTGCCAGCCCTTGACCCGCCAGACAGTGATGCATTGATTGTTGATGAAGGGAGTGCTGGTTATTATAGGCTCTGCCAGAGAACTGTGTTGTCGTCGACCCACATTGGCACATCTAATATGAAAATCTGGGACAAAGGTGATGCCCTGCCACCAGCGTGAGGCCCACACGGATGAAACATTAGCCTCTTTCAATCTGGTGTCCCAATTTTGGGGCAGTCATTATATAGACTACAAACTCGCAATGTTTCACACTGTGACATGTTGTGACTCGAGCTATATGTTCAAATATGTCCTACGGTTTTCCAAAAATAGCGACAGTTAATGCTTGAATGTCACAGCACAGGTTGACGGAATGTGTACGTGATCGTATCGGTTAGTCCTTTAACCCATTCTGACCGGGCACCCATTTTGGTGTTGGCATCATGTTATGCTTTAGCTATTTAAAAATA
>NC_139708.1:3918127-3920627 GCF_964188405.1 Protomyctophum parallelum | reverse complement strand
CTACCCATACACCCAACCAGTCCGTTTTTACTGTATTATCCTCTTTTCACTCATGTTTTGTTAAATCAAAGTTTTCTCGAAGTGTGATTTTAAAATAATGATATGATGTAGAAGTTTTTTTTTTTTTACTTTGACCAAAAAACGTTGACCAAAAAAAAAAGCAAGGTGCAATAAAGTTCATTGTGTTGAATTACTTTACTCAAGCTGTATCTCAAGCAAGTTTCAAGTCGCTACAAGTTTATCTGCATACCGTTGTGAACTGATTGGAATCCAATGGCTTTCTCAGAAATAAAAGATGATACTTGGCTTTCGAGCTAGTTCAGGCAGATGCACTCCAGAGATTTGCACGCGCACAACACACGCACGGGCGTGCATCATCAGTGTGTGGCCGATGCATAATGTGAAGTGTCTGCAACAAAACGTGTCAAGCAGCTGACCAACCTGGTGGTCCGTTTATAAGCTCACCTCATTCACAAAATCAGAATTCATTGCTTTATTGTCACATCACAGCACAGGTTTACGGAAGTAAAAAAGTGGGTGGATTTTTTTTGTGTAATGTTTTTGTTATTCCCATTGGGGAAAACCCAAAGGGAAGAGGGGGGGGGGGGGGGGGGGGGGGGGGGGGGCAAGGGGGAAGAGAGATCAATCATAGAAAACAAACAAATGATCTACATTATTTACAACCTGAGGTTAGCTTTAACGGTGCGTGAGCATAGCAGCAGATGTATACTGTACTGTGTTCCCAAACCTTTAACGGTGCGTGAGCATAGCAGCAGATGTATACTGTACTGTGTTCCCCAACCTTTTAGCTCCAGACCCAGCAGAGAAGTGTTATGTCTGCCTGTGACCCAAACTACTGAAAATAGATGATCTACAAGCTTACAGTGCGTCGCTCGAGCCGATCGCGACGCATTGTAAGCTTGTATAGCTCTGCTATTTTCACTCACCTTTGTTTTTTAATTCATGGATTTATGATAATTTATAGCTTCAAATTGACATATTGGTTCAGTTTGACCCACCAGTTTTGGAGATATGGCTTAGATAGAGTAATGTCTTGCAGAAAACAGAGAGTTGAGAACACAGGCTTGAAAGGTTCACTTCTGTGGACTCTTAAGATTACACCTAGCTACATGTTTAAGCATTTATTTCATATTTACATAAATTATAGATTTGAGCTCTGAAATTATTTCAGATAGGCCTATGCTCTAGTAGTATGTGAAGACTGAAGAGTCTGCCTGTCCTATTAACTAATTTTGCATAAAAAAAGAATTCTCCTCTCCTGAAGTGAGTCTTGCCCCCATGACTATCAAAAAGAGTCACAAATGTACAGGAAACAAAAAGGGATATTTACTTGTTGTGACCATAAAATGGTGTCCGCAACCCATAAATTGGTGCTGTACGCAGAGATGGGCAGTATTTGAAATACATGTATTTGAATTTGAAATACTTTTTTTGTATTTTGTAATTTGTATTTCGCTGAGATGAAGAAATGAGATGTATTTTGTATTTAAATAAATTTTTTGACCCAGTATTTTGTATTTTGTATCAAAATACATTTTCAATATATTTTGCCCATCAGAGATGGGCAGTATTTGAAATACATGTATTTGAAATACGTATTTGAAATACTTTTTTGTATTTTGTAATTTGTATTTCGATGGGGATGGAAGATGTATTTTGTATTTTGTATTTAGATAAAATAAATTACCCAGTATTTGTATTTTGTATCAAAATACATTTTCAATGTATTTTGCCATCTCTGGCTGTACGTGATAGCTATGGATGAAAAAACACCAAAAACTAAAGTCAGCAAACCCCACCCCCCCCCCCAAAAAAAAGGTCACGTTGTTCCTCTTGCTGTCAGTTCAACTGAAGGTGGTTCAATGCGGTTGTTTGCTCCCTCCACCTCTGCTCTCCCAAAGGGGTTGTTCTGTTTTCCCTTGGGGGGGGGGGGTTTGTTTTACATCTATATCTATCAATCAATCAATCAACCAATCAATCAATCAACTCTATTGCCACAACACAATTACATGCAACGGCATGTGGTGACACTCTTGTTCGTGCAGGCTTTCACGTTTTGCAGCTCAAGGAGCTAAAGAAAAGAATGGAAAACAAAATGAGCACAAAATGCCTGAAGAAAAGCAGAATGGTTCAATCAGTATCGTGTCATGTTATATTCCTCCTGCTCTGAAATGGTTGTCTTCTCATGTGCTGAGCAGGGAGTAATATAATAGCAGAGCCTGAACGCCAAGATTAAATTCGCACTTGTTAACTTTTTGTATAAATACAATTCTTTGGGGTTTTTTTGTGAGTTATCTGACTGCTCTATACGTATATATGCATTGGAAAATGGTCATGTAAAGTATACTGTGAATTTTAACAGTCAACAGGCATGCCAGACCACTGGCATATAGTCCTTTATTAAAACCCAATGCTACAATTATGTCTTCTAAATCTTTAAATTGTCTGAAAAACGTATGTTCCTATATCAGTGGTGCTC
>NC_139708.1:3771507-3917927 GCF_964188405.1 Protomyctophum parallelum | reverse complement strand
TGGTGCTCAAACCTTTTCATGTTGTGTTTGGCCTTAGACAGTTCCAGGGAAGCCCCCAGAAGCAAAGTAAAACAGTAAAAATGTTCTCTTTAAATATATTATAGGCCTATTCAAAGATTTGCACAAATGTGGGGAAAAAAATAGCAGATCTACATGCTGAGCTTATATCTATATCTGCACATTTTGAATAGCCAAAGTATAAAATATGCCTAAAAAACCTAAACACGAACCAGATGCTTTCCTGTTGTTTATCCCATTCTGAACGGGCACCCATTTTGGTGTCGGCATCACGTTATGCTTTAGCTATTAAAAAATAGCAGATCTACAAGCTGAGCTTATATCTATATCTGCACATTTTGAATAGCCAAAGTATAAAATATGCCTTAAAATCTAAACACGAACCAGATGCTTTCCTGTTGTTTATGGGTCAAAACTCTATTAGGATGTAACCTTAGGCTCACTGAAACAATAACACCACCTCTCCTCTCTCCTCTCTCTGTGTGTGTGTGTGTGTGTGTGTGTGTGTGTGTGTGTGTGTGTGTGTGTGTGTGTGTGTGTGTGTGTGTGTGTGTGTGTGTGTGTGTGTGTGTGTGTGTGTGTGTGTGTGTGTGTGCGTGTGCGTGTGCGTGTGCGTGTGCGTGTGCGTGTGCGTGTGTGTGTGTGTCTCTTTCCCTCTCAGATTGCGCTGGGTGAATGCTACCGCGTGCGGTTCCGTGGCGTGCACTCGCGGGCCTTCGTGCGCAACCGCTACGTGTCGTGTCTGTACAAGGAGCTGGGCAGCTTCGTGTTCGGCTGCTGCGTGGGCCAGTCGCTCACCAACATGGCCAAGCTGAGCGTGGGTCGCCTGCGGCCCAACTTCCTGTCCGTGTGCAACGTCACCTACGCGTCGCTGGGCTGCTCCCCGGGGAGCTACGTGCCCCACGTCGCCTGCAGGCAGAGCAGCCTCAAGATGGTGGAGGAGGCCAGGTCAGTTCGTTTTCTGTGTGGGTGTGTGTGTGGGGTGGGGAGGGGGGCATTTCCACCAAAAGAACTTTGGGTCTAGAACTGGTTCCGTTCTTTAACCCATTCTGACCTGAGATCAGATTCTAAAAATGTCTATTACATCCTGACAGTTTCATTATTAACCCATTCTGACCTGAGATCAGATTCTAAAAGTGTCTTCGATTTTTCAAAAATAGCAGACCTACAAGCTCGTATCGCGCCACTCGGTGGCGCGATACGAGCTTGTAGATCTGCTATTTTTCAATAGCTAAAGCACAACATGATGCCGACACCAAAATGGGTTCAGAATGGGTTAATCTTATCAGCTTGTAGAGCTGATCATGTATGAGGCAGCTCATACTTCAACACTTCTCTCTTCTCTTCAACACTTTTTGACCATTGGCTATCCTTAGTTTAAGGCCAATGGGGAGACCAGACTCACAATTTCCCATAGACTGGGAGGACACCCCCCCCCCCAGACTCTAAATGACAGAGCGGTTGCGCAAAGACCCGCCCGGCAGCACTGTCTAATGCGAGTTATATAGTATACCGGTAGTATTTTTTGTTCAATTACTCATGACAAAGTTTGTAAATGTCAACAGTATTAGTATATCCGTCCGGCTAATGTTTTGATAATTTGCGAGACAACTAACTGTATGCATATGACGGTATAGAGTTTCAAACTAGTGTATTTAAGAAGAAGATATAAATCATTTTATAATAATAAAATGATTGAAACAAAGAACTAGTGAATTGTTTGCTAGTGTGCTGCTTGTTTATGTTATGGATATATACATACTGTACAACTTTGTCATGAATAATTTAACAAAAAAATATGCACAAATAAATTAGGGGTCTTTGTGCAACCGCTCCGTCATTTAGATATATGCAATGCGCAGACTTGGAGGACGTTTCCCATAGCCTGGGAGGACAACAAAAGAAGCTGGGATGTTTGGAATGTTAATATCTCTCGCTCTCCCCCCCTCCCCCCCTTTCTCTCTCTCTCTCTCTCTCTCTCTCTCTCTCTCTCTCTCACACACACACACACACACACACACACGTTACCCACCCTGTAAATGACATTTCTGTCATCGTTGTCATTGACTTGTTTATGATGGTTTATATCACATCTGCATCTTCCAACCTGAATAGTGACACGCCCACTTTGGTTCCCACTTCAGGGCAAGAATGTTGGTTCCAGTTCCGAAGTTTCCGAAGTTTCCGAACCAACTTTTAGTTAATTTGTTTCAAAATTAGGCGGGAAAAAACAACGGAACCGGTTCATCCCCGGTGGAAAAGGGCCCTTTGTGTCTGTGTGTGTGTGTGTGTAGTTACATAAAGAATGTAGTTTTATTATCTAAGGGTGTGGTACAGCACAGTGCGATTCAGGAGCCTCGAGGACTTTCTAATATTCACTCGCTCACTATGTTTTTCTCTTTCAGGAAGTCATTTTTCTCAGGGCATGCTTCCTTCGCAATGTACACCATGCTGTATCTGGCGGTAAGTGTTACACACGCTCACACGCACACGCACACGCGTTAATATCCGTTATGTGACCTTGGCATTCACCTGAGCGTTCTATGTTTGTTTTCTAATGTTTGTTGTGTAATTAGCGAGTGCGTCGCACCGCCGCACACTTTCACTGTAGTCGCCGTGAAGTCGGACAGCGTTGTGCACTCTCTCTCTCGGGTCCCCAAGAACGCTGTGTACAAAAACACACTGACTAATCACACACACGCTGAACGCAAATACACACACACACGCGCACACACACACACACACACACACACACACACACACACACACACAGACACGTGCTACGGCATATGCCTGTGCTCATTTAAATGATGAGGAGGGTGGGGAGGCCTCTGGGAATGGCTATCCTTGAAAAACATTGCACTTCAAAATGGAAATAGTTATAGAAAGTAATAGAAAGAGAAAGAGAAAAAGGAGAGAGAGTGGTGGTGGTGGGGTGTTTGTGTGTGTGTGTGTGTGTGTGTGTGTGTGTGTGTGTGGGGGGGGGGGGGGAGAATGAGAGAGAAGGTTTTCCAGAGGGAACATGAATGGATGAAGAGACGATGCATTGCAGACAGAAGAAGCCTTGTTGTAGGTCTGCTTTATAGGAAGGGGGGGGGGGGGCATTGGATGGCTGTATACTTGGAGAAGATGGACAGCCTTCTTTCAGCAGGAGATTACACGCGCATGTGCAGTCGCATGTGCAGTCACATGCGCGCACACACGCATTCTCTTCGCATCTTTCTCTCCATCCCCCCCCCCCCCCCCCTCTCTCCATCAGTTCAGGAGTTGTGGGAACACTGCGTGAAGGAGGAACATCAAAAGAACAACGTTCACATTGTTAACCTACCCTCCTCAAAGGAGGTTTTCTTGCCCCATTCCTAATTCCCGAATCCTAATCCTACCGGCATCAAAATGATTGTCTTTTTTATTAAATATGAATGCAAGTCGCCTTTTTTCTTCTTCTTTTTGTAGTGATCACAATTTGGAGTGAAATGTGGAATTGCAGAGTGGATGAACTGTTCACAGAGTGGATGAACTGTTCACAGAGTGGATGAACTGTTCACAGAGCAGAAATAGAGCAGAGTGGATGAACTGTTCACAGAGTGGATGAACTGTTCACAGAGTGGATGAACTGTTCACAGAGTGGATGAACTGTTCACAGAGTGGATGAACTGTTCACAGAGTGGATGAACTGTTCACAGAGTGGATGAACTGTTCACAGAGTGGATGAACTGTTCACAGAGTGGATGAACTGTTCACAGAGTGGATGAACTGTTCACAGAGTGGATGAACTGTTCACAGAGTGGATGAACTGTTCACAGAGTGGATGAACTGTTCACAGAGTGGATGAACTGTTCACAGAGTGGATGAACTGTTCACAGAGCAGAAATAGCATTTGGAAATCACTATCAACACATTTCTTTGCTTTTCCCCCGTTGTTTGCCTGCCATCGCACCCTAACAAAAACAACTCGCTGTTCTGTTCCCACCGTCCGGAGAGCGGCGAGCACAATGACGAGGGGAGGAGATAGGAGGAGGGGATGAAAGACAGTGAAGAGCAGTTGAGAGTTCTCTCTCCTCTCCTCATCTGCCTTCATCCATCCTAATTCATCTGTGCATCCTAATTCATCTATGCATCCTAATTCATCTATGCATCCTAATGCATCTATGCATCCTAATGCATCTTTGCATCCTAATTCATCTATGCATTCTAATTCATCTATGCATCCTAATTCATCTGTGCATCCTAATTCATCTTTGCATCCTAATTCATCTTTGCATCCAAATTCATCTGTGCATCCTAATTCATCTGTGCATCCTAATTCATCTATGCATCCTAATTCATCTATGCATCCTAATTCATCTATCCATCCTAATTCATCTTTGCATCCTAATTCATCTGTGCATCCTAATTCGTCTGTGCATCCTAATTCATCTGTGCATCCTAATTCATCTGTGCATCCTAATTCATCTGTGCATCCAATTTCATCTTTGCATCCAAATTCATCTATGCATTCTAATTCATCTATGCATCCTAATTCATCTTTGCATCCAAATTCATCTTTGCATCCAAATTCATCTGTGCATTCTAATTCATCTATGCATCCAAATTCATCTATGCATCCTAATTCATCTATGCATCCTAATTCATCTATGCATCCTAATTCATCTATGCATCCTAATTCATCTTTGCATCCTAATTCATCTATGCATCCTAATTCATCTTTGCATCCTAATTCATCTGTGCATCCTAATTCATCTATGCATCCTAATTCATCTATGCATCCTAATTCATCTTTGCATCCTAATTCATCTTTGCATCCTAATTCATCTTTGCATCCTAATTCATCTTTGCATCCTAATTCATCTGTGCATCCTAATTCATCTTTGCATCCTAATTCATCTGTGCATCCTAATTCATCTGTGCATCCTAATTCATCTATGCATCCTAATTCATCTTTGCATCCTAATTCATCTGTGCATCCTAATTCATCTATGCATCCTAATTCATCTATGCATCCTAATTAATCTATGCATCCTAATTCATCTATGCATCCTAATTCATCTGTGCATCCTAATTCATCTATGCATCCTAATTCATCTTTGCATCCTAATTCATCTATGCATCCTAATTCATCTTTGCATCCTAATTCATCTATGCATCCTAATTCATCTATGCATCCTAATTCATCTGTGCATCCTAATTCATCTATGCATCCTAATTCATCTATGCATCCTAATTCATCTATGCATCCTAATTAATCTGTGCATCCTAATTCATCTATGCATCCTAATTCATCTATGCATCCTAATTCATCTATGCATCCTAATTCATCTGTGCATTCTAATTCATCTGTGCATCCTAATTCATCTGTGCATTCTAATTCATCTGTGCATCCTATCCACCCCCAATACAAACTGACAAAAATAGAGAACATATATCATAAATGAATACTGAAACCAGATATAATCATTAAGGAAAGTTTATGCATGCACTATGTGTAACTCTTCATTTCCATTCAGTTGCAATTTCTTCTTTTTTTTTTTAAACCCCCCAAATACTTTGGCGACCCCCCTAGGGGTCGCGACCCACAGGTTGAGAACCCCTGCAGTAGATGACTGTTAGACATAGACATACAGTAGATGACTGACACTGACAACATACAGTAGATGACTGACATACACATACAGTATAGACATATACAGTATAGACAAATGCGCTCTAGACAGTCTAGCCAAGGGTTAGGTTACCGTACATGTTTGCTCAAGGGCACTTGCAACTGTCTGTCTGGTCCCAATGTTGCCTCCTTTGTTTTCACAAAGCAGTGTTCACAGCCTCTCTTCTCCACACTCTGTCTCTCCACAAGGCACAGTCACAATTTGTCTGCATTACAAGGCCACTGGGGCAATGAATATATATAAAACAATGGAATATTATTATAATAAAGAAAACAATATAAAAGATCGGAATGTTCAGAGTTGGTACAGATTCTTATATACCCAATGCAACACTCCCATTTAACCCTAGATTGCAACACCAAACAAGTACACCACATGCTGGCCCTCGACATATACTGCCACGGAAACAAACACAAGCGTGCACGTCACATGCACGAGTGCACAGGATACAGTTGCTGCTAGCTAGTGTTTGAGCAGACTGTAGCCATCCCAGAGGGTGTGTGTAACCTGCAGCTACATGTCACCCTGTCTGTCTGGGGGCCAGCTGCTTGTGTTTAACGCAGGAAGAGTGACACCTGCTCCCCGTGAGGAGAGAGAGAGAGAGAGAGAGGGAAAGAGAGAGAGAGAGAGCTATAGAGTGCCAGAGAGAGAGAGAGAGAGACAGAGAGGAATGTTGGCCACATGTTTGGTGTTGGTGGACGGGCCCAGACAGACCAGAGATCATAAACATGGTGGTACATCTGAGTGACCCCCGTCGACCCCCGTCTCTCTGCACCGCCGCTGAAGGATGGGTGCATGCCATTGTGAGGGACAGGTTAAAACAGTTACAGGGGTCAAGGGGGTCTTGACAGTGGGGGTCACTGTGTGTGTGTGTGTGTGTGTGTGTGTGGCTGTGTGCGTGCGTGCGTGCGTGTGTGTGTGTGCGTTCACAGTCCACAGCAGCGATTTCAATTGAATTCAGCATGCTTTATTGTCAAGTCAAGGCAAAAAGGACATTTGTTTTGTACAATACAAAATCTATGAAAAAGATCGTATATTTTGTGTGCAGTGTAAAAGAATATATATATATATATATATATATGTAATGGACATTGGCAAACACGTGAATAAATGTTCTTATTCACTGATTAATATTATTATGCGACTATACTTGAGATGATATAATGATAATGATATACATTATAGATGATTATAGATAATTAGATAATTATGACACTAACACCGAACCATAAAACATGTCACTGCTACACAATGACGTGGGTTATTTTCATTTTTCTCTCTGACGCATGCAGCCATGTTCATGCACACACACACACACACAAAAACACACAAAAACACACACACACACACACACACACACACACACACACACACACACACACACACACACACACACACACACACACACACACACACACACACACACACACGTACAGACTCAATGTGCTTCAATAAAATACAATACGAAGGATAAAAAATATACAAAAATCACTAATGATACAAAAATGAAGACAATTACGATTATGATTAATTCATGCCCAAACCCATTGTTTCCACTTGTTTTGTTATTATTTGACAAGCTGAATACAATCATGAATCTTCTCCCCCTGCACAGTTCTACCTGCAGGCTCGGCTGTCGTGGCGAGGGGCGCGCCTGCTGCGTCCACTGCTCCAGTTCCTCCTGGTGCTGATCGCCATCTACACCGGCCTGAGCCGCATCTCCGACTACCGCCACCACCCCTCCGACGTGCTGACCGGCTTCGTCCAGGGAGGGCTGACCGCATACTGGGTGGTACGTACAGTAAGCTCGCGTCACCAGGCTTTCTTTCCACCTGGGAGGAAAGCCTGGTCTATGTTCCTACTGTAAATTCGCCCGAGTGATCCGGTTACTTATATGCGTGGTTTAGACCAGATGATAATACATTTAAAAATTAAAACCTCTGCCTCGCTTTGTTTTGTAATCGATTAACCTATAACGAGTTATTTTGTTAATAGAGTAATCGGTCATTTAGTTATATCTTCCAAAATAATGCCGTTATTTAGTTACACCACCTGTTAGGTCACCACTTTTGATGTGACACACATGGCTGGTCTCGTTTACATTCCTTTGTCTCACTCATTCTTTAATAATGAATGTTTATTTTGTGAACCGTTTGTGACTAATAGTTATTTCCCTCTCGTACCTCTGTTGACAGACAATAGGCCCATTCTCTCATTTCACCACATCTGATCCACCTGTTTATAAATGTTGCGACACTCACGGCATGTGTGTGGTCTGCGCATTTCTTACTGACATATTTTGTGTGTGTGTGTGTGTGTGTGTGTGTGTGTGTGTGTGTGTGTGTGTGTGTGTGCGTGTGTGTGCGTGTGTGTGTGTGTGTGTGTGTCTGTGTGTGTGTGTGTGTGTGTGTGTGTGTGTGTGCGTGTGCGTGTCCCTGCAGGCTTTCTACATCTCGTCCATGTTTAAGCCCTGTCCCCGCCAGGACATGTCCCCCGCCAGCACGTCCCTGGAGAGCCCCCTGTCCAGTCAGCAGACCGTCTGTTAGCCTCCCTCCTTTCCGGGGAGACGAAAAGAGAGGACGGACTGCAGAAAGACGGACCGACAGAGAGAACGGGAGCGAACGTGAGACAGTAATAGACGAGCAGAAGACGGACGGATGGCGAGAGACAGAACGAGAGAGACAAAGAGAGAGAGATTTAGTTCCAGAACAGGAACTTAGAGAGAGGAGGAATGTGGTGACTGAGAGATGGAGTCGGTACGATCTTTAACACGTACATGTGGACACACATTCAAACATGCAGTCCCACACCTGGCCATATAACCACACACCTGCAATCATCTAACACTCAACACAGTGTGAACTAGAAGAAGCACATATGACTGTAGAACAAACCCGTCCAGGAGAACTACAAAGAAATATTACAGATATTTTTATATATATGTGAAAAGAATATACATAGTATATATAGTATACAATTGTGTTTTTTTTTTGTTTTTTTTTAGACAAAGCTGCTAATAATGTTGATAATTCCCGCAGTTTTGAGACGAGTGTGCTTCCTTCCGCGATGAAAGCTCGCGGTCAGTGCCTTAGGTCGGCTTCGAGAGAATCATTGTGAAAGCTTTTTTTCCTGTGTTGTTGGGAGAGAAATTACGTCTCACAGAACGACACACATCGCCGCCGCCTAACTGTGAGCACCGCCAAACCTTCGATGACGCAAAGACTTGGGCGCCCGGCAGCAAAGCGAAAGAACCTGCGTTCTTGATATTTGCATGTGGTGACTCCCAACGCCTCACTTTAACCACTTAAAAGCCTCCATTCTTAGTAAAACACAGACATGAGTTACAATTGTACCTGGACCGTTGTCTACACCCCAGATCAAATCAGCCAAAAACTGTCGGCGAAGACGGCCCAGTATAGGCAGAATGCTGTGGTTCAAGGTGTTAAATACTTTGACCCAAGCATGGGCAGAGAACTAGGCAGTGTCCTGTGTTTGAATGGTGCATCTTTCTCTCGCCAGTAGCCGCGAGTGACCGGGAGTTATGTTGTTCGGCTAGGTTACACCTCCCCACCCCCCTACCCCCACATTGCCCCTTCTGTGTACTAAACCACTTTAGCTGTGCCTTTTAGAGGCAGAGCTGTGACTGAACTCTGTAACCTTTGCCTTTTGCTTGCCCCCTGTGAACTCCTCAACCTCTGAGCTGCACCTTTGAATTATGCCACTCTCACAAGAGAGCCTCCATGGCCTGTGCACAGTGAAATCCTCAGTGTTCAGAGAGCCACCATGGCCTGTGCACAGTGAAATCCTCAGTGTCCAGAGAGCCTCCATGGCCTGTGCACAGTGAAATCCTCAGTGTTCAGAGAGCCACCATGGCCTGTGCACAGTGAAACAAGAGAGCCACCATGGCCTGTGCACAGTGAAATCCTCAGTGTTCAGAGATCCACCATGGCCTGTGCACAGTGAAACAAGAGAGCCACCATGGCCTGTGCACAGTGAAACAAGAGAGCCTCCATGGCCTGTGCACAGTGAAACAAGAGAGCCACCATGGCCTGTGCACAGTGAAACAAGAGAGCCACCATGGCCTGTGCACAGTGAAATCCTCAGTGTTCAGAGAGCCTCCATGGCCTGTGCACAGTGAAATCCTCCGTGTTCATTGACAAGCAGAATTACACTTCAGTACACTTCAGTCTACACTACAGTAGACGTAGAGTTGTGAAGTTACCCTGCTATGATGGTGTAACTCCAAATACCAATGAGATATATCTTGCAGCGCATTGATTGATTCAGATCCACAAATCTAGTAGTCCAGGTTTTCTTTCAAAAAAGAAACACAAAGCAGCAGCACAAAGTTATTTAACAAAAAAACATTTGTGTGACTTTGAGACTCGCGAGTCACTGTGCAATGTAAGTCAACGAGGATACTATTTTGGATCGATTGCTTATCAACTATTGAAGCTATATGTCACCAATATTTGGAGTTACGTTGTGGTATGGTAACTCAAATAACACCAAAGTGTTATCTGTCTGTTACAAATGTAACCAACATTTGGGTTAGCAGTTAGCGCTGAGGACTTTACGGTGTGGCAGCCAGGAGGCCCTACTGTGCGTTTTTATTAATAGCACTTGAACGTACGTAATGGAACTTTCTAATTGTAATCAACATTATATATATATATATTATATTTTTATCTCAAGTGAATAATCAGTGTTTATTTCTCATGTCAAACTTATACAAATATATGTTGTTGAAATTGTTGAAATGTTAAAATTGAATGTAAATACTATAGTAACGTACGTTTTATAAACCACACACCGATTTTTGTTCTTTCATTTTTTTTAAGTGTTAGTGCCATTTTTGGACAGTTTTTACATGTTTCTGTGAGTGTTTATATACTTACATGTGTGTTGATCAGGTACGGAACGCGTGTTATTGTATCTTTTATTGTCATAACTACTAGACTGAGCCAGAGATATTATCAGAAAGCTATATTTTTGTTTTGTTTCCAGTTTTATTGTTGTTGCTGTACGTCTTGTCCTCTCTGTGAATGCCAGAAAGGCGGAAATAACCACTGTACTCAAGAAAAGAAAACAACAACCAAACCAATAAAATGAATGTGGAATATCTGTACTTTATTTTGTGTCAGTCTTGTTGTGCAGGCCCCTTTAATGCCTCACACACACACACACACACACACACACACACACACACACACACATTTTAGTTCTTTATTTGAATCCGCAAATTACAATTAATTTTACAAGGAAACAAATGTAACAGACAGACAAACTGCCTAACAGCCGAAACAGAGCAGTGTTATTCCCAACACACACACACACACACGCACACACACACTTAATTGTGTTATTATGGCATTCATGTCATTTCAGAGCTACTCTCATGAGTGTTGATTAAATGAGCCATTTGTAAGTACAGTAAGACAGTGGTAAGACATTCATGGTTACACACATCGAGACCCATAAGGTCCTTCTGGGAGGTGTGTGTGGATTTAACCCCCTTTTACTTTCGCTGTTTTGGGGGTATAGTGCTGCCTTCCTCCCTAGAGAGTTAATGCTCACAACGCTCTTTCGGTATCTCTGTTTCTCTCGGTCTCTCGCTCTTCCCCTGTTTCCTTTCTTTCTTTCTTTCTTCTCTCCTCTGCTCTTTCAGGCCTTTTGGAGTGCAGTAGAGCATGAAGAGCCATTTCAGGGGTCATGCTACCATGGTGATACTTGGCCAGATACAGACTGGAAGAGGGTTGAGGCTTTTTCATCTCTCTCTCTCTCTCTCTCTCTCTCTGTCTCTCTCTCTCTCTCTCTCTGTCTCTGTCTCTCTGTCTCTCTCTCTCTCTCTCTCTCTCTCTCTCTCTCTCTCTCTCTCTCTCTCTCTCTCTCTCTCTGTCTCTGTCTCTCTGTCTCTCTCACTCTCTCTCTCTCTCTCTCTCTGTCTCTGTCTGTCTGTCTCTCTCTCTCTCTCTCTCTCTCTCTCTCTGTTTCTCTCTCTCTCTCTGTCTCTGTCTCTCTGTCTCTGTCTGTCTGTCTCTCTCTCTCTCTCTCTCTCTCTCTCTCTCTCTCTCTCTCTCTCTCTCTCTCTCTCTCTCTCTCTCTCTCTCTCTCTCTCTCTCTCTCTCTCTCTCTCTCTCTCTCTCTCTCTCTCACGCTCATCCTCTTCCAGCCGATTGAAGGCCTGGAATAAAGGGGCAGTTATCAGAGAGAGGGAGAGAGAGAAAGCTGCAGTAATGGCTGTGCATTTGTCACTGAGGTATTAAGGAGACACATGCATGCACACCCATGTGGCCTTTTTTTCCCCGTGCAGGAAAAGGGTTCCAGTAATAATGAGGGTTATAAGGGAGGGAGTAATGGAGTACTTGGCAGTCTGGTGGAATGGGGGGATCCTGGGATGGAGGGCGTGGGGCTTCGGGGTGGGAAGGAATGGGGGGATCCTGGGGATGGGCGTGGGGCTTCGGGGGTGGGAAGGAAGGAATGCCATGGCGGTTTTCGGAGGCCTGTTTTGTTTCATAATAGCGTAACTAAGGAGGAGACACATTTCATTCCCAAACATTATGCTTGTGTTGTGTGAGCTCTGCTCTGCCTATCAGTGTCTGTTTAACTCTATGGTCATCGTCTCAGTGTTTACGTGCGTGCGTATGCGTGCGTATGCGTGCGTATGCGTGTGTCTGTGTGGCGCTGAGCTCACAGAGATAGAGAGAGTAAAGATAGTTTACACAGCCTGTCAAACAGCATGTCTCGTTTACACCTCGGAACGCTTCTTCTTCAGCTCACCTTTGGCCCCTGATGGTGAGGGAACCAACTGCCTGACAAACAGAGGCTGCACATTCTCTGGGTCCACAACATCACTCCATGTCCAGGCAAACGGTCGTGTGTGTGTGTGTGTGTGTGTGTGTGTGTGTGTGTGTGTGGCACGCAGGATGTACCTGTCATGATCTTACTGCGAACTGTTTACTGTATACCCTTATTTTGTAGTGTTGTCTTTAGTGTTTCCTGTTTTGCCTAGTTGTTGCCTGTCTTGTCTCACCTCATCCCCTGTTGTTACACACCTGTCTCCATTCTGTCATTAGCCTGCAGTACGCCTGATGACACTCACCTGTGTTTGCTTCACTATCAGCCTGTAGCCTATAGTCTATAAGTACTTCAGTCTGCTCTCACCCTGCCAGCAGCCAGATCCCAGGTTGATGTTACTGTGTGTTCCTGCCTGTTTTGTCCTGCTGTTGCCGCGTCACCATGTAAGTTGTTAAAGGTTTTATGACATTCATTTTCATTATTTTCTTTTTCTTTTTTCTTTTAGGTTTTATGACCTCAATTACACCCAAAAAACCTGAACTTTGAACATTCTGTGATTTTCTGTGGTCTGAAGTTTTCTTTGGGGTTTTTTGGGCCTTTTGAGCTACAATGAAAACAGGCAACACAGTGAAAACAGTGACATCTGCTGGAAAATCCCTTGACATGTATGGGATTTGCCGTAAGTGATGTCACTTACTGCCGGCAAATCAGAGCACCTGTTTGAGCCAGAAAACCCCAGATCACAGAATATCTACTGAATGTTAAAAGTTCATGTTTTTGGGTGCAATTGAGATTAGAAAAAAAACCCAAGAAACATTCCCAAAACCTTTTTTTTAATGTCACAATCCCTTTAAGTGTTCTTTGTCTAATAATACTGGACTTTACCTGCCTGCCTGCTTGTTCTGCCCAGGTCTCGTGACATCACTATGACATCATCAGGGATGATAGTAAATCAGGGATCATAATATCATAGTAAATACGACGTGCTGTCGCAATTAAGCCCATACTGTATATGGAGATCCCTGTTGTCATCAATATTATATGGATATGTCAGAACCTGTTCTGACATTCCATATGTTGATCCTTCCCCATCCATCCTTCCTCTTCGATGTCTCCCATTTGACTGATACCTGTCCATTTAAACTCTAGACAGGCCTGCCCCAAAGTTATTTGTGCAGCCGTGCCTGGCAGACGCCTCAACAGGCCCAAATATTTCGGCATTTCAAAATAGTTTTATCATTTGAAAACTTGAAATGGGACTTTTTGTACTGTAAGTATACATTCTGATGCCAGTATTTTTGTACTTTTATTCAAGTAGATTTTGAATTCCGGACTTATTACTCCAGATTATTTCTATATTGCAGTATTGATACTTTTACTTTCCCACTGCTGGTAGCCCAGCCTGTGGCCTGTGGGTAATTATTGAGGTGTAACCTCAGTCTGTGAAGGCTATACTGCTGCCAGCACGCTCATTGTGAATGAAAACAAAGACCCTACTTTCTCCTCACACTTAATTCTGGGAATTCGTTGATAAGACTTTTTTTTTCCTTCTTCGTTAACTTATGCGTATAAGAAACCGGACTCGCCTAAAAATAGGACGTTCGTTGGGGATGTCGAGGTTGGGTTGATGGCAATCGACTCCAGAGATTAGTGTGCCACTGTAGACACGTAGCTCACCTGCATACCTCTTATTGTGGACGCACACACACACACACACACACACACACACACACACACACCACACACACACAGAAGAGAAGACCTGTACATCATGCCTATGTTCCGTCTGTCTGGTGGTGATAGCATCACAGAGGCATGCACAACACAGACTGACTGCACTAACTGCTCAGTGCTCATGGTTGAGGCAATGCAGTCGACTCGACGCCTTGATAGAGAGATACTCAAAATTCTCTCCACATACACTTCACACTGCAATGCTTATACTGCTGTTCACAGCAACCACTTTTAAAGCCGCTTGATGCTGTTGAGTTATTCAACTGTGAAGAAGATGCACACAATTTCCTCACTATCTGCATGCCAGTAAATTCATAGCAATTTGATAAGCATTGAAAATAAAGGCACCCGTGTCAGGGACCCCCATGAGAGAATTTCATTTGTCAAGATTTTTAAGAATTGCAGATAATACACGCTCACAAATGTGACGCTGTGTGAGCTTAGCTATTTGTGAATAGCTGAAACATAAAATGGGGATTGAATGTTTTAAAATGGTTTCTCATTTTAGCTGGGGACGTATACCCCTGGAACCCTGTCAAGGGACCCTGGGTCCCCGGGCCCCACTTTGAGAACCAGTGGGCTATATCCTGTCCTATGAATTTGGTTGTCTAATAAGAGCTTAAATTGGCCGCTGGTCTCCAAGACAAGGCAGACATAGTCTTTGGAATTCTGCATGCAGGCCTCTTATCCGGCTGCTGTCCAACTCCTAATAGAATTAAAAAGGATTAATGGGGCTCTTTAGTATGCCCCAGTTCAGACCTGCTCCCTCTGATTCTTGGTTATGTATATTTTCTCCATCTCCACAGTAATAATGACAGCACAATAAAATGTGCTATAGCTGGACACATCCTAAGGAGTGTGAGGGGAGCGTCCTGAAACTGAAAAGCTTTAGCCTATGTGCTCCATGCTAGATAAACCCCCTTGTTTCCCGTGTCCTCGTGGCTCACACTGCTCCCTAAAGATTAGAGATTAGGATGTGCCAAGTCATTTGGCCCACTCATTGGGTATTCAGTACAGAACCTCAACACATCCACCAACCCATTAAATCCATCCACAAACAGCCAGATGGGAACTATATACAGGTGCGAGACAGACAGACAGACAGAGACTGGGCCACAAGCATCTACGTGATTCGGAAATGCCACAGAACGTGTGTCTGCAAACAATACTGTAGCTGCCACACCATCTGCCTATTCCCTTTTCATTAGCCCAGTACATTCTTGTATACACATACTTGCTTTTGTAATCTGATGTAGATGGTATCACAGGGCTGACAGTCTGATTAGGATCATATTGCAACACAAATCTTGATCTAGCTACGTGCTGTAACATGCACAGCTGTGTACCAATCAGAGGATGCTGGACAACTTGGACAACTTGCTAATAAAGTATCTTCTCTCACACGTTTAAGTCACACTCTCACTCACACAGGGTGTGAATATGTACGTGAGATGTTGACAAACATCACTTTCCTGGAAAATAAATTATCAAGATCTCAGTTACACTTTCTGTCCAAGATTTTCCATTTTTAGATGTAACATGTTGAGAGCATTCCCTTTAGAAGAGCTAATGATTTTAGAAGAGCTAATGAGCTAATTAGAAAAAAATACCTTAGCTCCTCTAAAATAATTCTAAACACGCCTAGACGTACGCCAGTCACCAGGATCGCACCAAATGCAGTATTACTTTTATAAAACCAAAATATGAAAACGGTATTAAAACAGTTTATAGTAACAATTTCACTACAATAATAATTCCTACAAGAAAGCAGCTGCTATGCGACGTTTAAGCTACATTGAGACAGACTCCCCAATAACTGCATGGAAACTCCCAAGTATTATAAATAATCTTTTAGACTAGGCATGTGAAATGAGTTAATATTGAGAATAGCCTATACAGTACTTCGCATCTAATTTTGAAAAATTTAATTTTGTTGTTTGGCATAGAGTAAGTGTGTGTGTGTTCATAGAGGATGCCTGTTCGAACACACCTCAGCCAAAGGCCAATCATAACCATACAAGGACCGGAAACTATCTAATTTCATAAACATATTATCTAATGTGCATAGAACACTCTGGGGACAGTTTGCAGCCAGGTTTTTGGCCAAGAATGATAACGAACTCTTATCTAACTGTTCTGAGCTTGATATTTCCCAAGACCAAACATCATTCGGTTTCTAATTTTATTTCAGCAGTGGCCCTCGTCGGTGCCGACTATAAAGACCTCGGCTAGCTGACTTTGCAGAGAACAGTAAATAAAACGGATACCAGTATAAGCCTCTATTTACTAACCCATGAGGCTCCATTCTGTTTTATATGCAAAGTCACTGAAGTGTTCTGGACGTTTACAGTGAAGGGTTGGCTGGACTGGTGCCATAATGTGGTGGTGGTTTGTTTATTGAAGAGCACTGCTGGTGTCTGCCTTTACCTGCACCTCCAATCAGTGGTGGGAAATGTAATCAAATGTTTTACTTTAAAGTAAAAGTATTAATACTGCAATGTAGAAATACTCTGTTCTGTTCTGAATAGTCCGGAATACAAAATGTACTTGGATGTAAAAGTACAAAAGTATAGTATCAAAATGTAGCTACTTAAAGTACCAAAAGTAGAAAGTATATTCATTATGCAGAATGTCCCATTTCAAGGTTTCAGATGTATAATAATCTTTTGAAAATAGGCTATTTTCAAATGGATGAAATGTGGGCTGAAGTGGTTAATGTGTTTCGCAATAATAATCAAAATCTTCAAGGTAACTAAAGTTGTCAAATACATGTAGTGGAGTAAAAGTGCACTATTTGGATCTGAGATGTAGTGGAGTAGAAGTAAAAGTTTTGGACATTGGAAATACTCAAACTAAAGTATACCTCAAAATTGTACTTCTGACCGGGCACCCATTTGGTGTCAGCATCATGTTATGCTTTAGCTATTGAAAAATAGCAGATCTACAAGCTCATATCGCGCCACCGAGTGGCGCGATACGAGCTTGTAGGTCTGCTATTTTTGAAAAATCGAAGAACGACTGACATTTTTAGAATCTGATTTCAGGTCAGAATGGGTTATAATCAGACCAGTGTGTGTCCAGTGGAACCTCGTATGAATCTGATCTCAGGTCAGAATGGGTAAAGTAAAGTTACTTTCCACCTAGCCCTGTAAACATGACTCTCGTATTCATACGAGAGTCATGACGCAACTTCACCCTGGTCTTTGCAGACGCTACATTTACAAATAATAAAAATATATAAACATTCGCATTTCAAATATAAAGTACTCACAAAGTGTCCCACGGGTGTTAGTTAGTAGCAGCGCCAGCGATTAGAATTTCTGCATCCCGCGTTGTTTAATAAAAAGCATTTTTATCCGAGGTGTTATTTTGCCATTGGCTTTCAACTACGCGCCCCTATCGGTCGGGAGGAGGGTGGCACTCGGTGTGTTCGATATAGGTACGCTGACCGCCCTGCCAATACAGACTAATAGGCGAGTGCGCTCCCGGTGTGCAACTGTGGATTTCCCAAACGAACCCCGTTTGAAAAAAGTAGCCGGAGAGCTCGGACAAAAATGCTTTTTATTAAACAACGCGGGACGCAGCAATTCTAATCGCTCGCGCTGCTACTAACTAACACCCGTGGGACACTTTGTGAGTACTTTATATTTGAAATCTGAATGTTTATATATACGGAAATCTTGTAAATGCAGCGACTGCAAAAAACAGGGCAAAGTTACTGCATGACTGTCATGATAATTATCATGGCAGTCATGTTCCAGGGCTACTTTCCACCACTGCTTTATACGTGTACCTCCAGACGTGCGTCGCACAGCGTTCAGCCGCTCTCTGACCAACCAGCTCCTCCAGTTGACGTGCGTCGCACAGCGTTCAGCCGGTCTCTGGCCAACCAGCTCCTCCAGTTGACGTGCGTCGCACAGCGTTCAGCCGCTCTCTGACCAACCAGCTTCTTTTGCCTTTTCTCATTCTTTACTTTGACCTTTTCTCTGTCTTCTTTATCGCATTATTATCGCAGATGGAGGCAAAGCAAAGGCATTAATCAGCCGTCACAAACCTCACTGGCACAAGTGAGGAGTTAGGAGTACATTATGGAATCATAACAAACGTGTCTGACTTTGACAAAACAAAACAAAAGTACCAACAGGAAAACAAACGTATCTGTTGAGACACACCGTGTTGATAGAGATACCAAACCTTGTGGTTTATACAGTGGAATCTGAGGGTTGAGAGACGTCTAGATGTCTAGTATGTGTATGCATGTTTCCCAAACAGTGGGTTCCATGTTTTTGTACCACATAAAGTGTGTGTGTGTGTGTGTGTGTGTGTGTGTGTGTGTGTGTGTGTGTGTGTGTGTATATTGAAGACTAATAAATGTTTCTAAAATAATTTCACGAATAATCAAAGAAATTCCCTAAATAAGAATAAAACTAATGTTTAAGAAGTAGTGAAAATAGCAGATTTGCAAGCTCGCAAAGCGTTGTGAGCTTATAGATCTCCCATTTTCACAAATAGACTAACAACTTTTGCATTACTATATGATTACCCTTTTGTATTGCATTTGGATTGATGCCAACAGTTTAATTTCGTTGTACATTTGTGTCCAATGACAAAATAAAATCCATCTATCCATCCATCCATGGGTCCCGGGTAGCCCCTCTCGGAACCCTCCATAAAGCTTTTCTGAAATTTGGATGTCACTTTATTGTAGGGTCCCTGTTCATAACTATATTTTCGTATGGGAATTTTGGAACGCGGACATAAATATGCTCTGTAACATCGTATCTGCGTCTGACGGCCTTTTTTTGTTTGAGTTATTCTGAATTTGTGAACTATAAGTACCTATACAAACCGCTGCGAATATCTCCTGTGGCGCGGAAGCCGTTAAGTATTTTTAATCTTTGTTTGACCGATTTGGTCGCTTTATTTCTTCTTGTTTGTTTACCGTTTATTGTACCGCCTCCCGGTGTGCGGTTGGCTTGTGCCGGCTACGTCCCTGCCTCTGATCTGCTCTGTCATAGCTATAGCGCCACTAGCTAGCCAGATAGGCGGTACAATGAGGTGTCAATAAACAAGAAAGGAAGAGAAGAATCAAAGCGACCAAATCGGTCAAACAAAGATTAAAAATACTTAACGGCTTCCGCGCCACAGGAGATATTCGCAGCGGCATGTATGGGTACTTATACTTCACAGATTCAGACTAGATTCGGCTAGTTGAACTATTGTAAAAAATAGTAAAAAATGGCAAATAAGTTTAGGGATAAGGGATAAGGGTGGTGCAAGATGGAGCCCTATATGTCAACAATATTGTATGTAAGAAAGTTATGCTGTCTGTTTTGTTTTCTTATTGTCTAGTGTCTAGTCTGACTGCACTGGCAGTGTGCGTGTGTGCGTGCGTGCGTGCGTGCGCGTGTCAGTGTGCAAAATGAAGGTGGATGAGCTTGTAGATCAGGATTAAAACATTCCCACTAAACATAAGCAATGCTTTTGTTTTGACTTTGATTGTGCCCTTGACCCTTGACCCCTTCAACCCAACAGTTGATAAGGTGATAAGGTGACCGCCGAAACGGTGCTTAGTAAAAACAGAGATGTGTTTGGGTGAGCGGTGAGTCGATTACCTCTGCGGCGTGATGTCATGTTGTAGTTTAACAGAGATGTGTTTGGGTGAGCGGTGAGTCGCTTACCTCTGCATCGTGATGTCATGTTGTAGTTTAACAGAGATGTGTTTGGGTGAGCGGTGAGTCCCTTACCTCTGCGGCGTGATGTCATGTTGTAGTTTAACAGAGATGTGTTTGGGTGAGCGGTGAGTCGCTTACCTCTGCATCGTGATGTCATGTTGTAGTTTAACAGAGATGTGTTTGGGTGAGCGGTGAGTCCCTTACCTCTGCATCGTGATGTCATGTTGTAGTTTAACAGAGATGTGTTTGGGTGAGCGGTGAGTCGCTTACCTCTGCATCGTGATGTCATGTTGTAGTTTAACAGAGATGTGTTTGGGTGAGCGGTGAGTGGCTTACCTCTGCGGGGTGATGTCATGTTGTAGTTTAACAGAGATGTGTTTGGGTGAGCGGTGAGTCGCTTACCTCTGCATCGTGATGTCATGTTGTAGTTTAACAGAGATGTGTTTGGGTGAGCGGTGAGTCGCTTACCTCTGCATCGTGATGTCATGTTGTAGTTTAACAGAGATGTGTTTGGGTGAGCGGTGAGTCGCTTACCTCTGCATCGTGATGTCATGTTGTAGTTTAACAGAGATGTGTTTGGGTGAGCGGTGAGTCCCTTACCTCTGCATCGTGATGTCATGTTGTAGTTTAACAGAGATGTGTTTGGGTGAGCGGTGAGTCCCTTACCTCTGCATCGTGATGTCATGTTGTAGTTTAACAGAGATGTGTTTGGGTGAGCGGTGAGTCCCTTACCTCTGCGGCGTGATGTCATGTTGTAGTTTAACAGAGATGTGTTTGGGTGAGCGGTGAGTCCCTTACCTCTGTGGCGTGATGTCATGTTGTAGTTTAACAGAGATGTGTTTGGGTGAGCGGTGAGTCGCTTACCTCTGCGGCGTGATGTCATCTTGTAGTTTAACAGAGATGTGTTTGGGTGAGCGGTGAGTCCCTTACCTCTGCATCGTGATGTCATGTTGTAGTTTAACAGAGATGTGTTTGGGTGAGCGGTGAGTCGCTTACCTCTGCATCGTGATGTCATGTTGTAGTTTAACAGAGATGTGTTTGGGTGAGCGGTGAGTCGCTTACCTCTGCGGCGTGATGTCATGTTGTAGTTTAACAGAGATGTGTTTGGGTGAGCGGTGAGTCGCTTACCTCTGCATCGTGATGTCATGTTGTAGTTTAACAGAGATGTGTTTGGGTGATCGGTGAGTCGTGATGTCATGTTGTAGTTTAACAGAGATGTGTTTGGGTGAGCGGTGAGTCGTGATGTCATGTTGTAGTTTAACAGAGATGTGTTTGGGTGAGCGGTGAGTCGTGATGTCATGTTGTAGTTTAACAGAGATGTGTTTGGGTGAGCGGTGAGCGGTGATGTCATGTTGTAGTTTAACAGAGATGTGTTTGGGTGAGCGGTGAGTCCCTTACCTCTGCATCGTGATGTCATGTTGTAGTTTAACAGAGATGTGTTTGGGTGAGCGGTGAGTCGCTTACCTCTGCATCGTGATGTCATGTTGTAGTTTAACAGAGATGTGTTTGGGTGAGCGGGGAGTGGCTTACCTCTGCGGCGTGATGTCATGTTGTAGTTTAACAGAGATGTGTTTGGGTGAGCGGTGAGTGGCTTACCTCTGCATCGTGATGTCATGTTGTAGTTTAACAGAGATGTGTTTGGGTGAGCGGTGAGTCCCTTACCTCTGCATCGTGATGTCATGTTGTAGTTTAACAGAGATGTGTTTGGGTGAGCGGTGAGTCGCTTACCTCTGCGGCGTGATGTCATGTTGTAGTTTAGAGTGGTCAACTTGAATCACCTAAAGCTGGAGTATGAACAGGGCTTTCGTTTTCTCTTTGAGGCAGCATCTGTTGATCATTCCATGCATCAGTTTCACAAAGATCTTGCCTTTTAGGGTTTAGGCCCAAGCAGTGAATATTTGTTTTGCTTTAGAGTCCCTTCCCATGCGTGGTAAGAGACATAGGTTCGAATCCCGGGCGGTATAAGTACACCATCAGACAAACAAATGATACGGGGTGATAACTTAACCCCTGTACTTTGGCAGGGGTAGAAACATTAAGGATTGGTGAGGTGTCTGTTTATGCATGGAGTGGGGAGGTGAAACTCTCCTGGGTCCTGGACAAGGCCAACAAGCTAAAAGCCTCCCACTCCCACATGTAGACACTTACTCACTCACATGCCCTGTTGATGCGATACTCGGCGGCAGAGAAGAATTCTGACAGAAAGAATGATGAAATAACCCATTTATCAGTTTCACAGGACGTCGTTACTTCTAGGAACCTCATGTACTTGGTTCCATAATTGTCTGGGGTCATGGTGTGCTGCTGCCCTGGCGCTTTCTTCTCCCTGTTATTTCACTCAGAGATGATCTCATCGAATACTAAAGGGAGTCTCAACTTAAGAAAATAGTGGCCATTAGCTGTGAAAATAAAGGAACCTACGCTATAAAATCCTGAGTGTCAATTTAACCCCCGACTTACAAAAGGAACCAAACTGATTTGGTTCCTCTTGTGCACTCAATTCTTTGCTTCATCGCACACTGTATGCGTCACACTACGTGTTTACATTTCCATACATCTTCCGCGTGTGTGGCTGACATGCATTGCCGGGTACATTTAGTCATTGGAGCGATGTTCTGACAGCACTGTCTATCAGTGACCTTAAAGGGACACTTCACCCTTTTTGCAAAAAAATATATGTTAATGACGTTTAGAAGCTTTAGAACACTTTCCTGGAGATCTTTATGTGTGAAATATGTGGTTTTAGATATTTTAGATTGTAGCAGTGAGCCGGTTGTCTCTGATGTCATGGACACTGGGCTCACTTCCTTCCTGGACTACATGTTGTCTCAGTAAGGCCCAATCCCAATTGCCTCCCTCAAGCCCTGAGCCCTGGACCCTCATTGACTTTAATGACGTCAGCTGTAAGTGCTTGAGGGTGAGAGGCTGCAAGGTCTCCAAATTGTTGTGAAAGAAATGGGACAGCACTTTGAAGATGAGTCCGCCATTCATGACACTTTGCATCACTTTATACAAACTGTCCTCATTCACAGCCAGTGCCTACCTACATGCTTGGCCTATTTATACATGTCTATCATGTCTATTTTAGTATTTAAGATGATCGTTTTATTATTAGTTTAATAAATACACTTTCCTGTGTGATATGAGTTTTAATATTCATATATAATAATATGCATTATACATTTTAAAATTTTTATTTCCATATTATTTTACTTTGCTCATTAGTAATTTCTCATCATGTTTCCCTTAATATTATTATTGTTATTAAATATATAGCCTATATCCTTCCATTCCGTCTCCTTTTGAGAACAGTGAGAAAGCACTATTGTGTTTGTTGACATTCTAATCGTGATACATAACTAATTTGCATACCTAAATGATTGACGTTCGGAGGATCCCCCTCATTCCACTGGTAACGCTATGATTTGTGGGTAATTTATTTGCCAAAGTCAGCCTAAAGTCAGCATCAACGCTGACTTTGGCAAAGGGCACATAAAGGGGCGGGGCTGAGCCCTCACTGACTTACCGATTTCAAATGGGACATCCCTCAAGCCCTCGCAGACTTCACATGAACGCGCAGCTAAGTCAGTGAGGGCTCATTGAGTCAGCAAGGGAGTGGATTGGGATTGGGCCTAAGACAGCTCTCCCCCTATCCACAAGGAGGAGCAGTGCACCAAAGAATTATGGGAATTGTAGTCCAGGAAGGTAGTGAGACCAGTGTCCATGACATCAGAGACAACAGGCTCACTGCTACAATCTAAAATATCTAAAACCACATATTACACACATAAATACCCCCAGGAAAGTGTTCTAAAGCTTCTAAACGTCATTAACATATATTATTTTGCAAAAAGGGTGAAGTGTCCCTTTAATGACAGCCCTCTCTCCTCCAGGGAAACGGCTGGGATAACGAGGAGGAGGCCTGAGCACGTCGCCGAGGTACGAAGGTCACACTTAGGACTGCTTTATTGCTGCAGTACATTAACAGAACATTAAGAGGAGGGGTCACGAAAACCACCTGCCCCCGTGTTTATCACATGCTGTCGGTCTGAATCAGTGTGTGCGTCGGTTTTTATCTGTCATTGCCAGTGGTGGAAAGTAACTAAGTACTTTTACTTAAGTACTGTACTTAAGTACAATTTTGAGGTATTTGTGCTTTACTTGAGTATTTCCAATTTCCAGTACTTTTACTTCTACTCCACTACATCTCAGAGCCAACATTTGTACTTTTACTCCACTACAATTGTTTGAAAACTTTAGTTACTTTGGCGATTTTAATTTTGATTAGAAAACATAAATTAACCACTTCAACCCAATACATTTTGGCCATTTGAAAATAGCCGATCTACAAGCTCACAATGTGTCGCAACGCGACGCATTGTGAGCTTGTAGATCGGCTATTTTCAATAGACTTTGTACACATTTTGAACTTGTGAAGTGGGACATTCTGCAATATGAGTACTTTTACTTTTAGTACTTTAAGTACATTTTGATGCCGATACTTTTGCACTTTTACTCAAGTACATTTTCAATTCCGTACTTTTACTTGTAAAGGAGTAGTTCTAAATTGCAGTATTGGTACTTTTACTTAAGTAAAACAATTGAGTACTTTTTCCACCACTGGTCATTGCGTGTGTCCATGTTTAACACTGAGCACGTTTGTCAATTCTTCCCCAATTCTTAGTTATGAATTGAGAAGTGAGGATAGTGACTCATTTGTGTCATTGTGTGTGTTATTGGTGGATGGAGGACAGACTATAGAGGAGGACTGTACTCCGTGGATTGTGGATGTGATGGCCAGGCAGATTAAGCCCTGTGTTGTTGTGAGCATTTTTTGCTGCGTTTTGAAATATTTTGAATTAGTTCCCCCTATAATGACATGCCAAAAGTGGGGACGTCATGAGATTGAAGTGGTAGATCTTATAGTTCTTGTTTTTTTTTTGGTCGTCCCCAAAGAATAATATCAACCCTACTCGTTTAGAATGACCACATGACCTGTCTTCTAGCGCCACCATTAGGTCAAAGGTTTCACTTACACACAATTACCTAAAAAAGAGAATGTGTGCAGAGTGAGAGTTTGTTGTTGATTCATCCTAACCATCTGAGTGACCCTGTGACATTTCCCCTATAGCACCAACCTCAGGCAAAAATGTCAACTTTGCATACAAGATATCCCATAATCTAATCTTCAGATTGCAGAATGAACCCTAGTGATTTTGGTGACCCCATGCAGTGACTACTTCTGTAAAATATGCAATTCTGCCACTAATGATATAAATGTAGCTTGTTCTATTTCTTATGACACTATAAACATTGACATTATGGTAGCCTACTCAACCGACCAATGGTCCGTTCACACTTTGTATCTTCTAGCGAAAGTTTTGGACTCTTGTTTTTCTTCCATTCCCTTGAGTCTCTGTCGAACAGTAGGTGAGATTGATTGAATACTTTATTAGTCAGACATGTAAACCACACAAGGTACGGTCAGACATCTAGGCTAAAAGGATAATGAAAAGCAAGCTTCGTCCAGGTGTGTTTTGGGGTCGTTCGCTGTAATCTTTGAATGGCGATGATTTATGGCCCATCGCTCTCTCTCTTGTCATTATGTATTTTTCTTCCTTTTTGTCACGGTGACAGAAGATGACACAGTGCCGGAAGGAGAGAAGAAAGTGCCTCTTTAAGAGTTGAGGAATGATGACAGTGGCAGAAGGAGACGTTCATTCATTCCACAGCCGGTCGCCAGCCTGGAGGACTCTACCTGTCCTGACAGTACTGTGAGAGCATGTGATCGTCTGCACACTGCGTCTGCACACTGCGCCTGCACACTGCGTCTGCCCACTGCGTCTGCACAAATCTACAGTTGATTTAGTCAACAAAAATGTATTTTGGTTGGCCTTGATGGCGTCGTGATGCCTGATTTTACACTTGCATGCTGATCTACAACAACACCCTTCACTGCCTCTCCTCACTCCTCTGTCTCCACTCTCTGCCATTTCCTCAGTCCAGACCAACTGTCTGATCACCTCACCTTCACTGCACAAAGGCTGTGTTTGTTTAACAAACAGGCCTCAGCCAACTGTGAGCACGCCTACGAAGGATGTGACAGTAATAGACAGTTACCTGACATTTCATGCTTGCTGCAACCCTAACCCCCCCCCCCCGCCCCCGCCACCCTCCCCAGTCCCCACACACACACACACACACATCCACGACCGCTAACCCTAACCTCTGGTTGTGTCACTCATCGGCGGTGATGAAACGGTGTTGGCCTTGTGGTGACTGAGAGGAAGCAGACCGCTGGCCTCTAAGCCTCCACACAACAACACGCAGAACCCAGGGGGGTAATTTGATGAGAGAGTCTCGCATACTTTCTCATGAGTCCACTCGGTCGGCGGCGCGCATGCAGTGCATGCCGGTGCTTGTAACGCGTATGTACATGTTTGCTGTTGGCAAGCAAGTGTGTGTGTGGTATGTGTGGGTGTCTGACTGTGTGTGTGTGTGTGTTTTGGGAGGTTTAGTTGTATATTTGCGAGCAAGGCGGTCGACAGCCATGTCAACGCGGTGTGAAATCCCGATTGTTTCGAGAGGGGATTATCCTTCACAATACTGTGCTTTATCAGAGGGCCAAAAGGGCTGTGTAACAAGACACGCTCAACCCTGGCTTCACCCAGACAGAGACGAACAAGAGCACGAGAAGAAGGGAAACACAGGGGAGGGAGAGAGAGAGAGAGAGAGATACACAAACAGAGTGAGGGGGAGAAGGAGGGGATGCAGAAGGAAAATGATGGATAGGGAGAGTGACGGGGGACGGGGGGGACGGGGGGGACGGGCAGATATGTGCAGAAAAAAGTGAGAGAGCAAACAGAGCGGGTCGGACGGGAGAGAGAAATATGGAGAGAGAAAAGTTTAACAAGTTTAACTTAAGGCCACGGTTCAAGCAGAGACGTTTGTTTGTCTGACATGATCCCTCTCAGGGGATTGAGCCGGAAAACAGATTCATGAAGATTGTTCAAGTCACTCTCTGAGATTGCACAACATTGGCCTTAGCTCCGTATAAGTAAGAAGTGAGTCACCACATAATGCAGTATGGCACATGCTTGCAATATGACTGTTCGTAGTGTGATGTAATATTAAAGCCACGTGATCCAGACTCACAGAGCCCATTGCATATTGTTGCTGTCGCGCAGAAACCTCCCATATATCTCCATATACGTAATTGTGTTTTTTTTCTTCTTAAAATCAATGCCCTATACTACTTGATCAAACTACAGCGTCACACAAAAGTAGCAGATCTGTAAGCTCGAAGCGCGTCGCTTAGCCAGGTTCGCGCTTGCGTTTTCGAGCTTGTAGATCTACTATACTTTTGCTATTGTTTCTGAATCCTGAAAAGTAACAGTTGTGGACATATGAGGTTTCCAGCCGACGACAGAGATGACATGTGCGTGTGCAGTGTGTGATGCATGGGTGTATTGTGGCCCTTCAGACAGAAGCAGAGCCGCAGGGGGCTGTACAGAAGATAGAAGCTTCTCAGATCTTTCATCTTTGACCAAAGCGTGTAAACGAGAGGTGTGCTTGATTGGGATTCTTTCATTTGCTTACTTTTTTTTTATAAGACTTTCTCAGCAGGATCAGGTTGCTGTGCCCAGGCTGAGAGCTCTGCAGAGAGAGAGAGAGAGAGGGAGCTGTGGTTTTGGAAAACAAGGACTGGAGTTGGCCCTTCTGTATAGGGAGGAGGGGGGTAGGGGAGGGGGGGCTTTGAGGGGAGGCTTGAGAGAGATTGTGTGTGAGGCCCTGTGGGTTCCTTTTATTCCCACCATGCCACCTCCACTCCTTCCAGCCATGAAGAACATTCTGTAGGACTGCCTGGCTAATTCACTTGTATTAGCTGCTCATTCCTTCCCGCACTACTGTAACTGTACATGGCATTTGCGAATTGTGTGTGTGTGTGTGTGTGTGTGTGTGTGTGTGTGTGTGTGTGTGTGTGTGTGTGTGTGTGTGTGTGTGTGTGTGTGTGTGTGTGTGTGTGTGTGTGTGTGTGTGTGTGTGTGTGTGTGTGTGTGTGTGTGTGTGTGTGTGTGTGTGTGCTATTGTTGTTGCAGTCTCCTAGTGTATACTGGCAGTGTGAAGCTAGATGTCCCTGTTTGATAGGAGAGTTAAATAGACCCCATGCTGAGACCCACCAAGTGACCACAACCTCCTTTATGGCCTTCCTCTAAAAACTCACCTCCCTTTGATCGCGGGACTATCAGAATAGCAGGGGGGTGGTGCCGTGGTGGTGGGTGATATGACCATCAGAATAGCAGGGGGGTGGTGGGTGGTATGACCATCAGAATAGCAGGGGGGGTGGTGGTGGGTGATATGACCATCAGAATAGCAGGGGGGGGGACGGTGGGGGGTGAACGCGCTCCTAGTGATTCCAAGCTTTTCTTAGCCACAGTTCACACAGTTCTACGGTTGGGGACGAGGCCATTTAAAGAGCCACGGTCCTTTAGCTGGGTAGACTGGGTTTTGAGGTTATTGAGGCCCTCCAACGTCTGGCTTTCGGAAATTACGTCAACGTGGCGCCATGTTGCAGCCAAGTCTATGGACTTTTAATGTTTGTTTAGAGCACTAAACGTGACGTCACGTTGAAGCCAAGTCTATGGACTTTTAATGTTTTGTTTAGAGCACTAACGTGATCTCTGGACTTTTCATGTTGGTTTAGAGTACGATGTTTGTTGTTTAAAGGAGTGAGGGGCCCCTCACTTCACACACACAAGTGTGAATTATCTTGTGTGGAAAGTCATTTTAAAACATTCTCTTTCATAGTACAGCATCAGGCTATATGAACATGATACTATAATAAATAGTCAGAGCAGGAGTGCATCCAGGAGAGATGGCTAAATCCCAGCCCTGCAGTGTTTTGGTTGCGGTGGGTTTTCCACACAGTGGTATATATTTGAAAGCGCTGCAGCGGCGGCCAAGTGGGCTATAGCAGCGAGACTGCCTGGAGTGGAGGAGTGCTATTGTTACCGAGCTGCTCAGGATTCTCAGAGCGTCTCCTCCGCGGCCCGGCACTCTGCAACTCCTGCAGGGCTCAAGAGAGCAAAGTATAGCCTTTTTATGTGAAATTTCACTGGAGGATAAAGCCCTTTGAGGTACAGCATCTCGTTTTCGAGGGGGTCCTCAAGGCACGACACGAAACAAGAAAGCATTCCAACCACACAGAACAAAAACATAGCCGTAGCTTTTTAGTCTGCAGCTATGGTGTGGGTGTGTGTGTGTGTGTGTGTGTGTGTGTGTGTGTGTGTGTGTGTGTGTGTGTGTGTGTGTGTGTGTGTGTGTGTGTGTGTGTGTGTGTGTGAGGGTGTGTGTGTGTGTAGCCTACAGTAAGGGTAGGAGAGTGGAGTAACAGTAATGGCCAATGCCCACCCACCCCAACAAATAATACACACACAACGTTGCTTTCATTTCTCCCAAATTCCACAAGCAAAACTCTCCATGCACCACCTTCCATGTCCTCCCACCATTACCACCGTCCAGATGGGGAGAGAGAGAGAGAGAGAGAGAGAGAGAGAGAGAGAGAGAGAGAGAGAGAGGAGAGAGAGAGAGAGAGAGAGAGAGAGAGAGAGAGAGAGAGAGAGAGAGAGAGAGAGAGAGAGAGAGAAGAGAGAGAGAGAGAGAGAGAGAGAGAGAGAGGTTGTTTATCTCTCACCACTCCTCTTGTGAGCGGAAAGTTGAGTACCGGGGAGAGAGTTCATGCAGACATTGTGAAGGAGAGAGCAACCAGGAGTCCTGGCTCAGATGTCCCCCTTTGCGTGGGACAGTCCTTCATTTCCAAGACTTTCAGGCTTCCCACAATTGAGACCGTCGTGGCCCACATTGTGACTGGCAGGCTCAAATGCCCTATAGTTATAGTCCCCTAATAGTTAGTCTGTTGTAAAGCTCTCATTGTCTCTTTACCTGCAAGCCTGTTAAAATAACATGAGAAATATCCTCTTTATAGGCTACAGTACCGAGTTGGCCATATCACCCATAAAACATTGTGAGACGCCAGAGGGGTTTAATAACAGAATAACAGGCAATATTATATGCCTCTGGTCAAATATGACATCAAGTCATTTAATAGCAACTTTAAAAAGCCTTTTTCCTATCCAACACTATACACAAGCGATACTTCTGTACCTCAAATTAACAGTTTGGATCTGGTCACACTACAGAGTGTATGTGCCATCATGTCATCATCATACCCGGAAGTTATGCGGGAATGCCTACTGAGTGGCAAAAAAAACTACTTCCTGACCCTGACAGCCCAGACATCCAAACAGAAAAGTCCTATACTCTACATATACTCATATACATATTCTTCATTTTGATTTCTAACCGTTTATATGGTGTTTTGCCATAGTATATGTATGTCATGAAATGTTTAGATGAGCTGAGTACAAAGTACCTTAAAGCCATAGTGCTTTCTTGTTTTGCAAACTGTTAATCAAACAATCAACCCCTGTGCTTTATGCAGCAAACACACGCACACACACACACACACACACACACACACACACACACACACACACACACACACACACACACACACACACACACACACACACACACACACACACACACACAGCACTGGACCCGGGGCTCTTTGGCATGGAGGAGAGGGGTGGGGTACGTGGGGATTAGCTGGTGGTGGTGGTGGTGGTGGTGGAGCAGAGGGGGTTGGTGGCGTCCAACCACAAACCCTCACCATGATGAGATGGAGTTCTTCATCATCGTCAACTGTCGGTTCACTGTCGCTGTGATGCTGTGTCATCTTTACTCATCTTCACCCTGTTTGCGGGTGAGCATGTTTCAAAGATGTCACTTCAGTCATTATTGATAATAGCATTGTTTCTTAACTTACTCGTATCCAATACACTAATTGAAGAGCCTCCTCCTGACCTATAAAGTCTTAAATGGACTTGCTCCATCCACATGTCCAGTCTAATAGAACCGTACATCTCTGGACGACCACTACCCTCCCAGGATGCTATATAGTTACTTCACAGTCACAACGTATAATGCATAAATAAAGCAGAGCATTCACACACCGTGCACCATGTCTGTGGAATGCTCTCCCATTTTTTAATCTGGCATAAAACTCATCTTTTCCCCTTGCATTACAGTTCCCCCTAGTTCTATTGATTTCATTTGTTATGTCCACCTCTTCTTACCCTGTGGTTTTAACCACTGCGCTGTAAACGTTTTTGCGGTGGTGATTGTTTTATTTATTTTAGTATTGTGACCATACTTGCTGGCACAGTTTACTGTGTATTCTTTGCTAATGTGTTTTGTTGTATGACTTGGTGTACAGAGAGACACCCCTTGGGGTTGCACTTTAAATAAATACAATTAAAACCGAACACTGTTTTCCTTTTTCCTTTCTCCCTTTCTTTCCGTGTGACAAGTGCTTCTGAAAGTAGAATTTGCTTTGTAGGAACAGCCCCACAGGCATGGGCGAGAGACCAATCACGAGGCTGAGAAAGAGAGAGAGAGAGAGAGAGTGTTATAGTGTTTACACATTTGATTCCAAAATGATATTGTGACACAGCTCTGTTCACATATTTCTTAATACTATTTCAATTTTACACACATTTCTTAGTTTTGATTGTTTTATTGTCAATTGCTTTGGCAATCGTACGATTCCCATGCCAATAAAAGCGCAGAGAGAGAGAGAGAGAGAGAGAGAGAGAGAGATTGTGTGTGTGAGAGAGAGAGATTTATTTTAAATGAACACAGAGGATTTTACTGTGCATGTTAAGCCTCATTTATACTTGGTTGCATGCTGGTTGGTATTGCATGCCGTGAATTTATGCTTACCGCGCGCTTGGTGAGCTTGTAGATCTGCTCTTTACTGAGCATGACACCGGCACATATACTAATGTATAATAAATGAGGCTTTAGATAGAGGAAGAAGGGAGCGAGCTAGACAGAGAGAGCGAGAGGGGCCCACTTCACTGTGACACACAGGCTGCAGTCTGTGTTTTCTCGCTGGACCAGAGAAGATGCAGCCTGAAGCATGCTGCACCCTGGTGGCCTCTGCTTTATCTGTGCACTGTGTGTGTGTGTGTGTGTGTGAAGCGGCAGAGGACAGAGGGCCCTTTGAGTCCCCATTAAATCCTGCTTTTCTCTCTAGGTTAGAATCTGATGGGAGGCTTTAGTCATCTCTCCTGGATGCACTCCTGCTCACACACGCACACACACACACACACACACACACACACACACACACACACACACACACACACACACACACACATACTGTAAATGGTAAATGGTGCATTTATATAGCGCCTTTATCCAAGGCGCTTTGCAGAGACTGTGCATTACATTCACCCATTCACACACACATTCATACACCGATGGCAGCGGAAACCATGCAAGGCACCAACGAGCACATCGGGAGCAATTAGGGGTTCAGTGTCTTGCTCAAGGACACTTCGACAGTAACTCTGGGGGAGCCCGGGTTCGAACTGGCAACCTTACGGTTACCATCCAGGCACTCTACCCCTGAGCCACCGCCGCCCCATTCACAAACTCATGGATATGTCCTCATGATAAGATATAACACTTAGCCACTTAGCACTCCATGGGCACAAGCAGTGGCAGCTGTGCCATATAGGGCAGCAGAGATGGCACACTTTGCCAGCCTTTCTGCCTCGTCTTTGGGCGGGAATCCCAAACCCTCCAACAGTCCGTGGGTATGTCCTTGGCCGGATCGGGGTGCATACTTAGTTTAGACTAGTCATTGGTTAGACATACAGTAAGGTTGGTGAGGGGTGCGTTAAGATGACCGGATTTAGGTTGGTGAGGGGTGAGTTAAAACGACCGGATTATTGGTGAGGGGTGCGTTGGGAGAGGGTAAGGTTAGGTTTAGGTGTGCTGCCCCGTGGGAGATAGGTTGTAGGACTAATGACTGGTCTATAGGAAACTAGTTCTTAGGATCACCATAGGAAACTATAGTTCTAAGTCTTTCACCATAGGAATCTAGACAGAGTACAGTACAGCATCTTGCAATGGGTCTGGTCCACAAGATTCAATACACCACCAAGATACCCGAATGTACCTGTCTAAATACTTCCTTAATGTTAACGAAGTCCACACCCACAACACCAGAGGGAGCTCAACAAACCATGTGCAACCCAGATTTGGCACAAATTACTAAATTAATTTCGCTCCTATGCCACCAAAATGTGGAACATCCTACCAACGCTCATTAAGACCTTGACTCCTTCTAAACCGCTCTCAAAGGGCACCTACGGATGGCTGCAATTCAAAACTGGCCCCCGTAAAATCTGAATCCCCCACCCCTTTTCCCCCTCAATGTATATGTTTTCTTCCTTTATGATGCGTGTGTGTGTACAGTGTGTGTGTGTGTGTGTGTGTGTGTGTGTGTGTGTGTGTGTGTGTGTGTGTGTGTGTGTGTGTGTGTGTGTGTGTGTGTGTGTGTGTGTGTGTAATGCAAAGTGCCTTGGATAAAGGCAAAATATAAATGCACCATTTACCATTTAGACTACTACTCACCCACAAGTAGGTAGCCTACACACCCACATACTGAACTGTATACTCAGTACACTCACATGGGCCTTGTTTTGTTTTTCCAAAGTAACGTGAGACGATCGAGTGGTTCATCTCATTCCATGCCTGTGTTTGTCATTAAGTAACCGTAGTTACTTCATTCTGCATGCTTAGTTCTCCCAAACATTTACCCCCACCTTTACCCCACAATGAATCATTCTAGTGATCATTCAACATTTAATTGGCTCCTCTTCAGGCCCAGGGCGCTGAGAAAAGGTTAGTCCAATGTAAGTTCGTGACCCATGTGACAAGGGCATCCTCTGGTGGTTGACCTGTGCAACTACAAGTGGAAAATCCAAATCAAAGGGCTATTTGGTTCACGTGTTGAAGAAGACAGTTATAGTTAGTCTATCACAATGAGAGCCTTTACTGCAACAACTTAACTAGTGAAGAATGAAGATGCAGACAGAAACAAAAAGGTTATGTCCTGTGTCAGACAGCTCATGTGGACGATTGTTTAAGCATTAAAACTTAAACAATGTTGATGGAATGGGAGGCATGCAATTTTATCTGTTAGAGGCCTAATGAAGCTGCTTGTAATCACACGGAGGTATAAAGATCTTGGCCAGGACATACACAAAACAGTGTTGTAACTATTAACTGGTTTAAAAAGGATTAAAAAACAAAACAACTGATCCCTCCTTTACATGAGATCAGAGGCAAAACGTCATTGAAAACTTCACTTCCTCGTTGAGCTCAGAGTGGTTGAGCAACAGCACTACAGCACAGCACACTGAGCACAGCGCAGCATACTCTCACACAATGAGGAATTTAATAACACCCATAACTCTGTCACTCGTCATCTCCCAAATAACAGGTAAGAGTTGAACTTTTAACAATATTATTTCTTACCTATTTCCTCTAAAATAGGATAATTGTTTCTTTTTCTGTGCTATGCTGTGTGCTCTGATATTATGGACATGGCCTACAATTTCCTCAAAGATATTCAGCACTGAAGCAATTTCAGTTTTTCTTTGGTTTCACAGTGTATTTCACAGTATTCACAGTGACAATAGATACAATTAAGTTGTTTTTTCCCCCATTCCACACAGCATGTCATCAAAACAATGCTTCCTGTCAAGACATCAAGGTGGCTGACGGCTATATATATGTTTACTCTTGCACCGCTCCTGTTGGATCTGAGATAGAGGTGTATCTCCATAAGGTGCTCATTTTGATAATCTTGAGAAGATAGCTGGTGATGTTGATGCCAAGGCTAAGAGATGGGGGAAGGGTAGGGGAAGGGGATTCCTACATTCATTGACTTTTACTGACTTGCTTCTCCTCAGTGGCATTTTCATTGGCAGTACATGTTAATTGTACATGTTATTATAACTACAGGTACATAATCCAATGTGTTCGGTCTACAGACACTGATTGCTTGTGGAAAGCAGCCTTTTGACATCGTACCACCCGTGATAAGAATGGACAAGGAGGCAGTCGTCACGAGCAGCTGCCTAAATCTGACAATCAGATACACAATCCCCCTTGTGAGTATATCTCAAAACGCTTCTTTGAATTCCACCCCCAAATTCAAAGGAATTATGTGTGTGTGCATTAATTAATATAAAATATATCCCATTGGCACATATCAGCACTGAAACATGTTAAGTCAAAACAGTGACCTTTGTTTTCTATCCTCAGGATGAAAAAGGCTTGATAGAGGAGAAATGCTCTGAGTATGTAGTCACCGGTATGTCATCTTTCATAATAATAATACCACCATAAACCCCAGATTTATCAGTGACCCTTTACTGAAGCAGCCTTTATCTTGTGATATTCAAGCAGCTCTTCATGTTTTATATACTGTACATTAACCACTTTTATTTCACTCACTGTTCTTATCTCCTCCCTTGGCATTAGAAGCAAGGGGGAATATCAAGAGTGTGGTTTCTGCACCGCAGTGGATCACTATCTGTGAGTTAATATGTCTCGCCTCTTTCATAATCGCTGCACTGCGTCATCTGCTCAACCATGTAAACAATACGTACCCATGTGCATAAAAAAAACAACATTACACATACAGTAGATGCTGTACATGATAAATGCACGAGTTTCAAATGTACCTACACCTGCCATGTTGGGGACCAACACAGGTGTTTCAATTTGTCTGAACATTCTGATTGGCCTAGAAACTAATTAATATATTTGCAACACCCGTTGGTCCCCATATGGCAGATGTAGGACTACATTTGAAACTCATGAATAAAGAAAACAGATTCAAGACTTCACAAAAGAAAAACAGTCAGTCAGTAATCAATCAGTAATCTGTTTAAAATCAAGACAAAGGAGTGTCTTTTGATTTTTCAGTTGGACTGGCTGCTGTACTGCTATCTGTCGTTGCTGGGTTGTTTTGGTACTTCGGCATTTCTCAGAAATGCCAACAGAGGTGAGGGCTCGTTTTCACTCTTATCAGAAGTCACATGATGACTTCAGTTCCAGGCACGGATTAACAATGAATACAACTTTAACATGATGATGCAATGCATGGCATTGATTTGAGAAATGCTGTCTTTCTTGTTTGGTTAGATATAGAAGCGAATGGCAGCGATTATTATGTCCTGTATTTATGTATTCTGTATTAAGAGTTGCATCATATCCTTTCCTGGTTTGCAGAAATGGTATTTCCGATCCTGAGAGAGGAGGAGGGAAAAGGTCAGTGATTGTATTGTATTGTTACTATAGAAACACATTCGTCACAAGTACATTTACTCAAGTGTTAATGTACAATTATGAGGTACTTTTACTTTACTGGAGTATTTCCAATTTTCAATACTTCTCAGAGGCAAACATTGTACTTTTACTCCACTACAATTATTGTAAAACTTGAGTTACTAGTTTTTATTATTATTATTACAAAACAACCACTTGAGCGCTTCATATACTTCAGCTGGTTGAAAATAGCTAATCTACATACAAGCTCAAAACGCGGGACGTGTTGTAACCTTGTCTAACTAATATTTTTCTAATATCTTGTAGATCTAATGTTTAACCAATAACTTTTACCTCTGGAATCATGTCATTATAGGCAAAATGTCCCAACATTGTCAAAAGTAGTGAAAGTAGAAGATCTGCAAGCTTGTAGATAAGAAATGAGTTTGTTGTACGACAAAATATATAGGTTATTAAATGTTTAACAGAGCATTAGTTGAGCTTAGTCATGAGGAGCTCATATTTCAATGTCAGCGAAGATCAAGTTGGTATTATATTTGTATTATATATCTTCAGATTAGTAGGAAGTTGAAGCTTTGTCATCTTCTTTATTGTTGAAGGCTGAATGAACTGTGCACAAACACGGAGCTCCATGGAGGCATTGATCACGGGGAAGTGGAAAATGCACAAGATTCCAGGTTCAACGCTGTTAACCCCTTTCATAATGCAACCACATTTATTTTTTACTCCATATTAGCCTCTCTGTCGAAATAGACACAGTTGTTTTCATTACACATGACATGACTGTAATAATAATGTTAACGGCAACCTTTACCTCCACAGTATTGATTCTGAGACTGATGGCAGGACTGCGGAGGCCCCCAGGGTGGCCCACAGCCCATGCACTGCAAAGGAGAAGCAACATAACGGGTGAGGATGAGAATTTGTATGCATCCTCAAGTGTGCACTTCTCCATTTGAACTTCAGGGGATGTGTTCCTTTAAGAAGACCAGAGAAGAATGAGACTTCTTAACCCTGTATTCTGTGTTTCAAGGGTTGCAGAGCATGTTCATGGTGGCTCTGAGGAACTGAATGCCGACCCCATAACGGTCCAAGATGCAAATGCCATCTCAAGCAAACGAGCCATGAACAGGTAGCCTGAATGGACAGTCTATTATGTTTTTATCTGAGCACATTAAGACCTGAGGCCGATTCTAAAAATGTCTAAAACAGTTTTCTGAAAACCCTAATTCAGTGGTGCTGAAATGCTTTCATATCAAGGACCTCCAAAATGTTAAGTATTTGGCCGCCGACGCCCGTCTCAAAATGTTGGTTCCAGGGACCCCCACGAGCAAAGATTTAAGTTAAATATGTTTGCTTTAAAAAGTATATATATTCATTCAAAGATTTGCACACATTTTCACGATTTTTCTAAATAGCAGCTAATTGCAAAAAAAAGAGCCAAAATATAATCCCGGTAAAAGGCCAGTTTTAATGGTTTAATCAGTTTTAGTTTTGATATAATTCATTTTTTTATCATGTCTTTTAGGAACTTGAGGGATGACCCAGGAGGCCGGAACAGCAACAACGTAACTGACATCAAAACCACGTAAATCCTAAATCATTTCATTCACTCTCTCATGGGATTATTATTGATGTATAGAGGTGGAGATTTCTTTATCTCATTTACACTTTTATGTCAGCAATTATTGAGTTGTTAGAAGATTACAATTTGCATGTTGCCAAACACATTGTAGGCCTAACCGTAATCTGAATACTTCAAAGCTTCCTCCTTTCTCAGCATGTTAGGCCCTAAACGCAGTGATTTCACGGACAGTATTATTTAGGTACTATAGCCCATGTCAAATCAAGCAGATTTTGAGTAGGGGTGAGGTACTTACTTAATGTTTATGGGCATGATATACAGTATATGGATAGCATCTGCAGGTATAGTAATAGTCACTCAAGAATACAAGAACGCTCGTAGCAAAAACACGGTCGTCCCGGGTTGTGTTCCAACACCTGGCAGTATGGTGTGGTAGAGCCCATCATGGTGCCTTAATTGGTATGCAGTAGATCACTGTTTCCCAAATAGTGGGTCGTGACCCATTTGTAGATGGGTCACGACTTGAGTAAAAATCTAATTTATTTTCCTACATTTAAAATAATATATGTATGTATGTATGTATGTATGTGTATATATATATATATATATATATATATATATAATTTTTTAAGAAGAAGAAAAAAAAGAGAGAGAAAATAAATAATAATAATAAATGCTAAAACAAACAAATCTACGAAATTCCATAAATAAAATATATTAATAATTAAGTAGTAGTGAAAATTGCCGATCTACAAGCTTTGTGTGGTTGTAGATCTGCTATTTTCACTAGTTTGGGTCCCGGGCACTTCTGTTTTGGGTCACGGACTAAAAGTTTTGGGAACCACTGATCTACAAGAGAACCACTGCAGTAGATGATATACACCAGGGGCTCCATCTTACGGCAGGGGCCCTTTTTCCTCAATTTGGGGATTTAGTATTGTGTGAGAGGTGTGGCCCTGTAAAGTTTGTTATCTTGTGCCACAGCCTAAGGGCCGATTCATACTCCTATTTTAGAGCCGAATAAAAGTCGGTTCGGCGCTGTAGAGCCTACAATTTGACGTCATTTGAGGTTCGGGGGGGCGGGTACCGTCCTAAAGTCGGCTCTTCGGTGCTACTGAAAATTTCTGACGAGCCGAAATAATTTCGGCACTACAGCGCCGAAACAGCGGTAAAATAGGAGTATGAATCGGCCCTTAGTCCCTAAAACACCTCCATTACCCCTTACATTATGCATAGGTGTGGTTTGGGCGTTACACTGATTAAACCAATCACAGTGCCACCTGCTATTGCCTTTAAGAGATCCATTACCCATTTAACATTATGCCCAGTGATTTACACTATGGCCCAACATGGCCATGGAAGAGCGACACACGTTGCTGCCTTGAAATATAGCCTATCTATATTTGATACAGAGGCCGGGTTGTTTTGTGTCCAGTACTAGCTCCAACACAGCCTCATGCGAATCTAATAACTTCTTTGACTAGACAATTAAACACAATGAGCACAAGGAATTGACACTGCTGATTATAGTAAAATTCCAATCGCAGAGATTTGTGGAGAATTAAGACAGAACGAGACCTCTGAGCTGTGAATGTTGTGCAACATGACTCAAGCCGAGGCAGCTCCAACTCAGGTCTCACCGTCAGAGTCAGGAACGCATTATTTTATTAACCAGAATTCGCATTATGGGTGGTTTGAGGAGGCACTTTCCATTGTCCTAAACCTGTGTGCATAAGATAGACAAAACAAATCCAGGAACGGGTCTCATGGTCGCAGCTTACGTATTTCCTGTAGGCGGACTCTTTAAACCCTCACCAGGCGCAACCTGTGTAGTTTATGGCTGTAAACAGTAGCAGTGGCAAAATAAAAAGTGACATTCTGTTTTTATTTGCCAGTTGCCACTACTGTTGGAGCAGCCATAAACTACACAGGTTCATCTCGATGTTCTATAGCATCTTTGTAATGTTAGTGTTAGTAAAAAGCAGGTAAAAGAGTAACGTTTGAGGCAGACACTCTGCCGTTCACTATAGTAGAAGAGGTGCGCCTGGTGAGGGTTTAAACCCCGCAGCTACGTCGAGTCCGCCTACAGGAAATACGTAAGCTGCGACCATGAGACCCGTTCCTGGATTTGTCTATAGGGAAAGCGCATCAACACGCCTACAGACACACCTCCACCCGCAAATATAGGAGTCGGCAAAATGAATAGTGCGCTGTGTGGCCACAAGATAACGTTTACGCATAGTGGAAGCTCCTAAATGCGTAATTCACAGGACATTTTTATTACTTGAGGATAAAGCATGGCATAAGATGGAGCCCCAGGTATAATAACCCATGAGGTTTGGAAAGGGGGCTAATAGGCTATAGCCCTGGGTTCCCAAACTTTTTCATGTCAAGGACCGCCAAATTGATACTCGATTAGCCTGCGGACCCCCATTTGAAAATATATGCCAAGGACATAAGAGAAGGTTACGGCTCTAGCAGTGATTTTCAACCATTTTCATTTCAAGGGCCCCAGGTTTGACTTGAATTAGGCTACGGTTCCCCATTTAATGGGATTTCTATCTCTGGAACCCCAATGTATATTGTAAAATCAAAGTTAATTTAAGAGCGTGTACAAATGGAACCAAAATAGACCTGTTAGGGTCCATACACTCTCTGAGTGACAGACCCATAAGGTTCCTAATTATCATTTACCCGGGGGACCCCCTGGAACTCTCTCAATGACCCCTAGGGATCCCCGGACCCCACTTTAAGAACCACTGGGCTATAGGATCTACTGCTGATGCCTAATTTATGCCTGATCCGACAACGCCTATAGATCTGCTATTTTTGCCCCCAGCTGCAGCTACAGTATGTCGTTTGGCGAAGTATAAACCGGGCTTTTAGATTTGAGCCTTCCAGAGCTTTCCTCCCGAGTCTAATTAAAAGGAAACATCCACAATGGAATATCTCCACTTGATGCAACCTCAGTGACATACCCACCATTCCTGTTCTCCCACATCCACTCAGAATTACACATGCGTGTGCATATTAAGTAGCAGGGGGGGATAGTAGAATCAAAGATCAACAAAGATCAACACCCTGTTAATGTGTTTGTTCTAACTCTTTTCTTTAATACGTCCAGGGGTCACTCACACAACATGGAAGACCTTTGCTGTGCATAGTTGCAGGCTATTTAACCCATTCTGAACGGGCACCCATTTTGGTGTTGGCATCATGTTATGCTTTAGCTATTGAAAAATAGCAGATCTACAAGCTCATATCGCGCCACCGAGTGGCGCGATATGAGCTTGTAGGTCTGCTATTTTTGAAAAATCGAAGAGCGACTGACATTTTTTGAATCTGATCTCAGGTCAGAAATGGGTTAATCAGACCAGTGTGTGTCCAGTGGAAACCTCGTATGAATCTGATCTCAGATCAGAATGGGTTAAAACCGCTTATTTTGTGTATGTTTGTTTCCACCATGTGTTCCCTAGAGATCAATTATTTTTAACCACTTTCTTGAACCCTAGCATCTCTAAATGATGTGGACCGATATTCTACAATCTCTCACATCGCAAAGATCTTTTATAGATCAGCTATTCTCCGCAAAGATATTTAATGTACAGCGCAAACACAGGGCCTAGTAGAGAGCCCTTGAGATTCTGGTTAATTATAAGTATAGGATTTTTTTAAGTGGTTAACAGTTAATTATTGATAATTGCATATTGTATATTATTTTCCCATGACAAAATGTTACCTACTTCTAAAACTATACATCCAAAGCATATCTCTGTCAGGCAGAAACCAGCTAAGAGGTGGAGGAGTTAGATATTTTAACATACTTTAGACAGTTTGAGGGTCCAATGGAGTTAGCTGGTATTTGTCAGAAGCACTTTTTTTTAATACATTAAATTGGTTCAATATTTGTTTAACCAACACACGTAAAGTAAAGTGTGTTCAATAGCATTGCTTTATTTTTTTTGTTTAAAACTGAAAAATGGAGTTAGCAGGTGTCTGCCGGACAATGTAATACTGTAATTCAGAAATAGATAATGTTTTCTTTCCTAGTGATGAGCGTGCATCCAGGATTGGAAACACAGCTGATGATGATGAGGCTTCTGATGAACAGAAGGTTGGCCATCATCACACTGAAGAACAACAACAACTGCTGCTGAGGAGGAGCGACAGCAGCAGCAGCGGGTAAGGACATGGCTGATGCTCTGTGTTGCATTGTTCACACGTTCATCTCACTCTTAAGAACATGGCTGATGCTCTGTGTTGCACTGTTCACACGTTCATCTCACTCTTAAGAACATGGCTGATGCTCTGTGTTGCACTGTTCACACGTTCATCTCACTCTTAAGAACATGGCTGATGCTCTGTGTTGCACTGTTCACACGTTCATCTCACTCTTAAGAACATGGCTGATGCTCTGTGTTGCATTGTTCACACGTTCATCTCACTCTTAAGAACATGGCTGATGCTCTGTGTTGCACTGTTCACACCTTCATCTCACTCTTAAGAACATGGCTGATGCTCTGTGTTGCACTGTTCACACGTTCATCTCACTCTTAAGAACATGGCTGATGCTCTGTGTTGCATTGTTCACACGTTCATCTCACTCTTAAGAACATGGCTGATGCTCTGTGTTGCACTGTTCACACCTTCATATCACTCTTAAGAACATGGCTGATGCTCTGTGTTGCATTGTTCACACGTCCATCTCACTCTTAAGAACATGGCTGATGCTCTGTGTTGCATTGTTCACACGTTCATCTCACTCTTAAGAACATGGCTGATGCTCTGTGTTGCATTGTTCACACCTTCATCTCACTCTTAAGAACATGGCTGATGCTCTGTGTTGCACTGTTCACACGTTCATCTCACTCTTAAGAACATGGCTGATGCTCTGTGTTGCACTGTTCACACGTTCATCTCACTCTTAAGAACATGGCTGATGCTCTGTGTTGCATTGTTCACACCTTCATCTCACTCTTAAGAACATGGCTGATGCTCTGTGTTGCACTGTTCACACGTTCATCTCACTCTTAAGAACATGGCTGATGCTCTGTGTTGCATTGTTCACACGTTCATCTCACTCTTAAGAACATGGCTGATGCTCTGTGTTGCACTGTTCACACGTTCATCTCACTCTTAAGAACATGGCTGATGCTCTGTGTTGCACTGTTCACACGTTCATCTCACTCTTAAGAACATGGCTGATGCTCTGTGTTGCACTGTTCACACGTTCATCTCACTCTTAAGAACATGGCTGATGCTCTGTGTGGCACTGTTCACACGTTCATCTCACTCTTAAGAACATGGCTGATGCTCTGTGTTGCACTGTTCACACGTTCATCTCACTCTTAAGAACATGGCTGATGCTCTGTGTTGCATTGTTCACACGTTCATCTCACTCTTAAGAACATGGCTGATGCTCTGTGTTGCACTGTTCACACGTTCATCTCACTCTTAAGAACATGGCTGATGCTCTGTGTTGCACTGTTCACACGTTCATCTCACTCTTAAGAACATGGCTGATGCTCTGTGTTGCATTGTTCACACGTTCATCTCACTCTTAAGAACATGGCTGATGCTCTGTGTTGCACTGTTCACACGTTCATCTCACTCTTAAGAACATGGCTGATGCTCTGTGTTGCACTGTTCACACGTTCATCTCACTCTTAAGAACATGGCTGATGCTCTGTGTTGCATTGTTCACACGTTCATCTCACTCTTAAGAACATGGCTGATGCTCTGTGTTGCACTGTTCACACGTTCATCTCACTCTTAAGAACATGGCTGATGCTCTGTGTTGCACTGTTCACACCTTCATCTCACTCTTAAGAACATGGCTGATGCTCTGTGTTGCATTGTTCACACGTCCATCTCACTCTTAAGAACATGGCTGATGCTCTGTGTTGCATTGTTCACACGTTCATCTCACTCTTAAGAACATGGCTGATGCTCTGTGTTGCACTGTTCACACGTTCATCTCACTCTTAAGAACATGGCTGATGCTCTGTGTTGCACTGTTCACACGTTCATCTCACTCTTAAGAACATGGCTGATGCTCTGTTTTGCACTGTTCACACGTCCATCTCACTCTTAAGAACATGGCTGATGCTCTGTGTTGCATTGTTCACACGTTCATCTCACTCTTAAGAACATGGCTGATGCTCTGTTTTGCACTGTTCACACGTCCATCTCACTCTTAAGAACATGGTCTGATGCTCTGTGTTGCATTGTTCACACGTTCATCTCACTCTTAAGAACATGGCTGATGCTCTGTTTTGCACTGTTCACACGTCCATCTCACTCTTAAGAACATGGCTGATGCTCTGTGTTGCATTGTTCACACGTTCATCTCACTCTTAAGAACATGGCTGATGCTCTGTTTTGCACTGTTCACACGTCCATCTCACTCTTAAGAACATGGCTGATGCTCTGTGTTGCACTGTTCACACGTTCATCTCACTCTTAAGAACATGGCTGATGCTCTGTGTTGCATTGTTCACACGTTCATCTCACTCTTAAGAACATGGCTGATGCTCTGTGTTGCACTGTTCACACGTTCATCTCACTCTTAAGAACATGGCTGATGCTCTGTGTTGCACTGTTCACACGTTCATCTCACTCTTAAGAACATGGCTGATGCTCTGTGTTGCACTGTTCACACGTTCATCTCACTCTTAAGAACATGGCTGATGCTCTGTGTTGCACTGTTCACACGTTCATCTCACTCTTAAGAACATGGCTGATGCTCTGTGTTGCACTGTTCACACGTTCATCTCACTCTTAAGAACATGGCTGATGCTCTGTGTTGCACTGTTCACACGTTCATCTCACTCTTAAGAACATGGCTGATGCTCTGTGTTGCACTGTTCACACGTTCATCTCACTCTTAAGAACATGGCTGATGCTCTGTGTTGCACTGTTCACACGTTCATCTCACTCTTAAGAACATGGCTGATGCTCTGTGTTGCATTGTTCACACGTTCATCTCACTCTTAAGAACATGGCTGATGCTCTGTGTTGCACTGTTCACACGTTCATCTCACTCTTAAGAACATGGCTGATGCTCTGTGTTGCACTGTTCACACGTTCATCTCACTCTTAAGAACATGGCTGATGCTCTGTGTTGCACTGTTCACACGTTCATCTCACTCTTAAGAACATGGCTGATGCTCTGTGTTGCACTGTTCACACGTTCATCTCACTCTTAAGAACATGGCTGATGCTCTGTGTTGCACTGTTCACACGTTCATCTCACTCTTAAGAACATGGCTGATGCTCTGTGTTGCACTGTTCACACGTTCATCTCACTCTTAAGAACATGGCTGATGCTCTGTGTTGCACTGTTCACACGTTCATCTCACTCTTAAGAACATGGCTGATGCTCTGTGTTGCACTGTTCACACGTTCATCTCACTCTTAAGAACATGGTCTGATGCTCTGTGTTGCATTGTTCACACGTTCATCTCACTCTTAAGAACATGGCTGATGCTCTGTGTTGCATTGTTCACACGTTCATCTCACTCTTAAGAACATGGCTGATGCTCTGTGTTGCATTGTTCACACGTTCATCTCACTCTTAAGAACATGGTCTGATGCTCTGTGTTGCACTGTTCACACGTTCATCTCACTCTTAAGAACATGGTCTGATGCTCTGTGTTGCATTGTTCACACGTTCATCTCACTCTTAAGAACATGGCTGATGCTCTGTGTTGCATTGTTCACACGTTCATCTCACTCTTAAGAACATGGCTGATGCTCTGTGTTGCACTGTTCACACGTTCATCTCACTCTTAAGAACATGGCTGATGCTCTGTGTTGCACTGTTCACACGTTCATCTCACTCTTAAGAACATGGCTGATGCTCTGTGTTGCACTGTTCACACGTTCATCTCACTCTTAAGAACATGGCTGATGCTCTGTGTTGCACTGTTCACACGTTCATCTCACTCTTAAGAACATGGCTGATGCTCTGTGTTGCACTGTTCACACGTTCATCTCACTCTTAAGAACATGGCTGATGCTCTGTGTTGCACTGTTCACACGTTCATCTCACTCTTAAGAACATGGCTGATGCTCTGTGTTGCATTGTTCACACGTTCATCTCACTCTTAAGAACATGGCTGATGCTCTGTGTTGCACTGTTCACACGTTCATCTCACTCTTAAGAACATGGCTGATGCTCTGTGTTGCACTGTTCACACGTTCATCTCACTCTTAAGAACATGGCTGATGCTCTGTGTTGCATTGTTCACACGTTCATCTCACTCTTAAGAACATGGCTGATGCTCTGTGTGTCACTGTTCACACGTTCATCTCACTCTTAAGAACATGGCTGATGCTCTGTGTTGCATTGTTCACACGTTCATCTCACTCTTAAGAACATGGCTGATGCTCTGTGTTGCATTGTTCACACGTTCATCTCACTCTTAAGAACATGGCTGATGCTCTGTGTTGCATTGTTCACACGTTCATCTCACTCTTAAGAACATGGCTGATGCTCTGTGTTGCACTGTTCACACGTTCATCTCACTCTTAAGAACATGGCTGATGCTCTGTGTTGCACTGTTCACACCCTTCATCTCACTCTTAAGAACATGGCTGATGCTCTGTGTTGCACTGTTCACACCCTTCATCTCACTCTTAAGAACATGGCTGATGCTCTGTGTTGCACTGTTCACACGTTCATCTCACTCTTAAGAACATGGCTGATGCTCTGTGTTGCACTGTTCACACCCTTCATCTCACTCTTAAGAACATGACTGATGCTCTGTGTTGCATTGTTCACACCCTTCATATCACTCTTAAGAACATGGCTGATGCTCTGTGTTGCATTGTTCACACCCTTCATATCACTCTTAAGAACATGGCTGATGCTCTGTGTTGCACTGTTCACACGTTCATCTCACTCTTAAGAACATGGCTGATGCTCTGTGTTGCATTGTTCACACGTTCATCTCACTCTTAAGAACATGGCTGATGCTCTGTGTTGCATTGTTCACACGTTCATCTCACTCTTAAGAACATGGCTGATGCTCTGTGTTGCACTGTTCACACGTTCATCTCACTCTTAAGAACATGGCTGATGCTCTGTGTTGCACTGTTCACACGTTCATCTCACTCTTAAGAACATGGCTGATGCTCTGTGTTGCACTGTTCACACGTTCATCTCACTCTTAAGAACATGGCTGATGCTCTGTGTTGCACTGTTCACACGTTCATCTCACTCTTAAGAACATGGCTGATGCTCTGTGTTGCATTGTTCACACGTTCATCTCACTCTTAAGAACATGGCTGATGCTCTGTGTTGCACTGTTCACACGTTCATCTCACTCTTAAGAACATGGCTGATGCTCTGTGTTGCACTGTTCACACGTTCATCTCACTCTTAAGAACATGGCTGATGCTCTGTGTTGCACTGTTCACACGTTCATCTCACTCTTAAGAACATGGCTGATGCTCTGTGTTGCACTGTTCACACCTTCATATCACTCTTACTGTAAGAACATGGCTGGAGGCCCAGGCCGTAGCGTAACGGTCTGGGCACCGGACTGGTAATCCAGTCGCAGTGTGCCGCGGGTTCGACTCCCGGACCCGACACGGCCCTTACTGCATGTCATCCCCCCATCTCTCTCCCGTTTCCTGTCAGCCTACTGTCTGTCCCTTCAAAAATCAATAAAAAATATCTTAAAAAAAAAAAAAAAGAACATGGCTGATGCTCTGTGTTGCTCTGTTCACACGTTCATCTCACTCTTATACCGTGTCTTGCATCAACCAACTCATCTGTACAAAATGCTGGAAACACAATATTGGATGTATTATATTTTGTATATACCTGCTGCTAACCTACAGTATACCTCCTGTTCTGCCACAGCACCAAAGAGAATGGATCCGGTGACGTGGAGTCATCTGGAATGAAGACATTCATCTATCATTATTAATAATAATAATAATAATAATAATAATAATAATAATAATAATAAATAATAATAAGCTTAGATAGGTCTAGGCTTATATACTGTACATAGGTATGTATACCTACTGGTATAGCTATATTTATCTGTGACTATCTATATATATATATATATATTATATCTGCAGTGTCTTTAGTTATAAAATGTCTAATTTGTAGATATCTGAAAAATTCAGATTTTGGCAACCCATGACGCTGCTGCATATATCTATATCTGACTACATAATATACTGTATAACAATATTATTGTATCTAATAATATCATAAATACATGGATACCAACTTCAGAAGCCACTATGGGGGCATTATGTAAAATATGCTTTACATACCTATTGTGACAGGGTCTCATAGATCGTGCTGCATTTTCAGTTTTTGACAGTGTATGACGTGTCGTACACAGAAATCTGAAAATAGTTGAAGATTGAAGATTAATTTGAATGTTCTAATCTTAAACCTCATATCAAGAGGCTGAGAAAAACCCTGTAAAGGTATGTGTTGTACAAACTGCCGTTTGTTATACTGACTGGATTATTCAACATGTAAACTAATATACATGTCCTTCAGTCCTTGATATAGTGCACAATTTCACATTTGCCTATATCGTTGGCATCTGTCAGTCTGGAGAGACTATGGATTCGCGCTCTGGATAGGGGTTCTTCTGCTTTTGGGGCAGCATTGAGTGAGAATAGACCTACGGTATGCAGGTTTTTCATTCCCTTCCGCACTTCACCTACTTGCCTACTAGCAGCACATTCTATCAGACCTGTCACATGGATTGCTATACTACTCAGTGTATGAGTAGCACAGCTTGGGTAACTAAGGTACTGTATGGCGCTCATGCGTCTCCCAGGAGTCTAGCATGCACGTTGTAAAGGCCATCGAGTAGACGCCCTTGTTGCTTGGCTGATGCCATTAATAATAATAAGCCAGTCTGACATTACATTACATTACATTATTTGCTGTTGTTTAGCTTTGTACTGTTGTATGCCTGAATACAGGCCCTGAATACAAATGTCTCCCTTTTGAAAAAGCACACTGGACTATAATGTTCAATGTTTTGTCTAGTTCAGGGGTCTTCAATAGGGGGGCCGGGACCCTTAGGGGGTCCTTAGAGTTACTACAGGGGTCCGCCAAATCCCCTTTTCTTTTCTTTCTTTCTCCATATTAACCACTTGAACCCCTATCTTGAAATCTTGAAGGGAACATTATCCGAAAATAGCAAGTCTACAAGCTCGCTTGTAGGCTATTTTGGCAACAAGGTTTGGTGTAGAGGGAATAAACAGCAGAGCAAGTTTTGAGATTTTAAGTAGTTAACTGTCTTAAAATACACTTTAACATGCTACGCTAGCATGCTACTGCACATTGATACTTGATAGTGCTGTCAAACAACTTAACAAGTCATGAATCTATCAATGAAATCTATGAAAGAGTTTAATTTGCAACACAATTATATACAGTACAATACGTACTCTCGGCTGGTCCTTGGCCTGACAAATATTGAAACAAATATACTTATTATAATAGTAGCTCAATCAAACAATTGTAGCTTTGATATTTGCCAGATTACATATGAGCCATGACCAAAAGAAGAATAGTTTTTCCATGTGTCTCAATTTTCCGTGAAGGAAATTTAAGTCAGCCTGATGTCCATACGTTCCCCAATCACACCCACCCATCTGAAAGTGGTCTAACCATAGAGTTATATATCTATAGAGAAGACACCCGAGTTCTCCTCCCATCCACTTGCATTAAGTTGCTCAAAAGCGCATGAGGCGGATTCACTCCTCCTTCCTGGTAGGAACAGAGTGCATTCTGGGACGGATTGCAATGGTGAGTGGCCCCAAACACATGAACGCGCTGCAGTTGAACGCGCACGAGTGTCGTCCGTCGTGAACGTGTACAATGTTAGTCAACGGACAGCGCGTTCATGTGTTTGGGGCCAGGCTGCAATACCTTCATTCGGCCACTATGTCCATTTCGCCTCAAGATTTCCTCTGGGTGCCTTCTCTATTCATATATATACTCTAAGGGTACGCAGAACGGTACATTCACTGTGTGTCTCTCGCCACTACCTTTAAATGACAGCTTGTCAGTGAACTAACTCCCGCAGCGCTCCCTGCTATTGTAGCATTTATGTCTTTATTCATTGAGTCATGCATTGATGCAGGTTCATTTGTATGTCTTTAAATGTTTTGATGAATTGAACAATGTGGACCCTGTTGTAAACAAGTGTAATGCTTAATTGGGTCGTCCACTCACAGTTGACAGTCTTTGTATTGAGTTTGTGCTTAAAATGTACTGTAAATTCTACAAACTGTTAATAAATATTTCAATCAATCAATCAATCAATCATACAGAATGTTTATGTCCATGTAAATGTATATTTAGGTTCTGCTGTATGACTGGTTCATGTGTGTCTATTATCATATCCATGACATGTAACACTGTAACCGTGACACTGTGTATCTTTAACCCATTCTGACCGGGCACCCATTTTGGTGTCGGCATCATGTTATGCTTTATCTATTGAAAAATAGCAGATCTACAAGCTCATATCGCGCCACCGAGTGGCGCGATACGAGCTTGTAGGTCTGCTATTTTTTGAAAAATCGAAGAACGACTGACATTTTTAGAATCTGATCTCAGGTCAGAATGGGTTCATCAGACCAGTGTGTGTCCGGCGGAAACCTCGTATGAATCTGATCTCAGGTCAGAATGGGTTAAGTTCGGCTGTATGGTAATAGTGTAATAGTCCAGTATTCTAAAAGTACCAAAAGTAAAAGTACCAAATTGTGCAGAATGTCTCCTTTCACAATGCGACAAGTTGTGAGCTTGTGGAATCTTCTATAAAGTATTGAAAATTGTAAATACTTCAGAATTTTTGCCCTGAATTATGTCACATCGTGTCTATAGATTTTGGGTCATTGTGGCTGTTCGATTAAAAATGTTCCAGAGATATGCAGGCTGTGTGAGCTGTGTGATTTGCATTTTCATACATTACATACATTTTCTTTTGTACTTTTCAAAATATGATTAGGAGAGTTGCTTTCCATGAATTCACTCAACAAAACCCTGAAATATTGTGGTGTACAGAATGAGCCTAAACTGGAATAACTGATTAATTTGAATGTGTTTAAGGCTTATCTTCTACTCAAGAAGGCAAGAAGGTATTATTTGTTCAATAATTCATAAAAATAAACTTCAAGAGTTCTTACTCAATATGGTCTGAACTCTCTGAAAAGCTGAAGATGAAAAATCCTATACTGGTAGTTAACTTTTCTTCTGGGATGGCATACTATAGTATGCCGTTTTTCATGGACCATTTGGCCATGTCAGACGGCATGCTGTTTTTCTAAATTTTTGTACTACTGTAATACTCGAGACAATATAGCCTCTCGGAGTGATTTTCGTCTTTTTTTACAAATCCTCGATCATTTTTGACCATGGGCTATAGCCCATCTCAGACGGCTTACTATAGCATGCCGTTTTTCATCATTTTTGACGAAAAAGCGTGACGAAAAAGCGTCTCGAGTGATTTTCGTCTTTTTATCAAATCCTCGTTTTTCATTTTTGACCATAGCAAAAAAAGACGAAAATCACTTGAGACAATGGACTATGGATTATAGCTTTTTACTAACACTCTGTTCTGTTTTATGAACACAAGGCTGCTCTACTTTATACCTCATACTAAGCATTTAAAGTATGTGGTATAAAGTAGCAGCCTTGTGTTCATAAAACAGAAATATTGGGTATTGACTATTGAGTAAGACTGACGTTATGTATCTTTCAGGACCTTTCACTGCTTCGTATCAACCATTACTCTAGGTCCCAGCTGGTCTCAGTGTCCCCCCAGTTCCTCCCTAGTGCTTCCCAAGTGTCCCCCCAGTGTCCGCCCAGTGCCTCCCCAATGTCCCCGCAGTGCCCCCCCATTGTCTCCCCAGTGCCTCCCCAGTGCCCCCCCCCCCCCCCCCCCCAGTGTCCCCCCTGTGCCCCCCCAGTGCCCATGGTCTCGGGCGGCATACTATAGCACACTGTTTTTCATATTTTTTTAGGTTTTGAAAAAAAGACGAAAATCACTCGTAGCCCATGGAGTGATTTACGTCTTCGTTTCAAATCCTCGTTTTTCATCATTTTTGACTATGGGCTATAGCCCATGGTCTCGGAGTGATTTTTGTCCCAGTGCCCCCCCAGTGCCTCCCCAGTGCCAGTGTCCCTCCCCCAGTGCCCCCCAGTGCCTGCCCAGTGCCCCCCCAGTGCCCCCCGAGTGTCCCCCCCCAGTGCCAGTGCCTGCCCAATGCCTCCCCAGTGCCTGCCCAGTGCCTCCCCAGTGTCCCCCCAGAGACTCCCCAGTGCCCCCCCAGTGTCCCAAATAATTTGATTTTTTTTTGTGCTTTATTTTTCTTTTATATACCGTTATTGCCTACAATGTAAATTGTGAAATGAATTTACTGTTGAAAGAAATGTAAATGATTGTGATTGCTGTTGGACCTGTGAATTACAACAAAACAAACTAAGGCACTGGTGTAGTACTTCCTGGTTTACCAGAACGGGGTTCAACTCCCTGTGGTGCCCTGCTCAATTTGTTGTATTTACATGGTTTATTTTCTGCTCAGTATATTGCCTTTTCATAGATGATAACCCCCAGGTTCTTTTTAGATTGAGTTATTAGATCCCCATTAGCTTACAGCAGCTCACAGCAGCTACTCTTCCTGGGGTCTTTACTCTGTTTGTAGTCCCTACAGTTAGTTTCTTCCAAAATCGGGAAAATCGACATGCTATAGTATACCCTCCGAGACCATGGAACCTTTCGTTTTTCTGTGATTTTCACCTTTTTATCAAATCCTCAACAATGATGAAGAATCGTGCACTATAGTGCGCCACTCAATGACCTTGAACAGTATAAATGACCTTGAGCAGTATAAATGACCTTCATAAGACTGGTAAATTACCTTCACCAGTATAAATGACCTTGAGTAAAGACTATGACAATGGACTATAGCCCATGGTCTCGGAGTGATTTTCGTCTTTTTTTCAAAATGGTCTCGGACGGCCGTTTTTCATAATTTTTGAGGATTTGAAAAAAAGACAAATCACTCGAGACAATGGACTATAGCCCATGGTCTCGATTTTCGTCTTTTTTTCAAATCCTCGTTTTTCATCATTTTTGACCATCTCGAATGGCATACTATAGCATGCCAAAAGACGAAAATCACTCAGAGAAAACGTGACGAAAAAACGTGACCAAAAAGTTTGACCAAAAAGTGTGACGAGTGTGAGAATACATAGTCTATAGCACGCCGTTTTTTATCATTTTTGACCATGGGCTGTAGCCCATCTCAGACGGCATACTATAGCATCACGTTTTTCATCATTTTTGAGGATTTGAATGGTCTCGGAGTGATTTTCGTCTTTTTTTTCCATGTTTTTTTCATTGTTTTCAAATCCTCAAAAATGATGAAAAACGGCGTGCTATAGTATGTCGTACGGTATGGGCTATAGCCCATGTTCAAAAATGTCGAAAAACGAGGTAATTTTTTTTTTCTAAAATTCTAAAAACGATGGGCTATAACCCATGTTTGTTTTTTTTTCATTTTTTTCAAATCCTCAAAAATGATGAAAAACGGCGTGCTATAGTATGCCGTACAGTATGGGCTATTAGACGAGCGTATAAAAATGGGATAAAAACGTCTAAAAATAGTCGTCTAAAACACGTCTAAAAATAGACGTGTTTTAGATGAATCGTTTTAGATTTGAAAAAAAGTTAAAAAATTCAAAAAACGATGGGCTATAACCCATCGTATTTTTTTTTCTTCATTTTTTTCAAATCCTCAAAAATGATGAAAAACGGCGTGCTATAGTATGCCATACAGTATGGGCTATTAGACGAGCGTCTAAAAATGGGATAAAAACGTCTAAAAATAGACGTCTAAAACACGTCTAAAAATAGACGTGTTTTAGACGTCTATTTTTTGACGTTTTTTATCCCATTTTTGACCATGGGCTATAGACCGATTCCGTACCGGTTTCATGGTCGCAGCCTACGTATTTCCTGTAGGCGGACTCGACATAGCTGCGGGAGTAAAACCCTCACCAGGCGCACCTCTTCCACTACAGTGAACGGCAGAGTGACTGATGTTAGTTTGCCTCAAACTTTACTCCTTTACCTGCTTTTTTACTAACACTAACATTACAAAGATGCCCAGAACATCGAGATGAACCTGTGTAGTTTATGGCTGCTCCAACAGTAGTGGCAACATAAAAAAAAACAAAAAACGGAATGTCTAATATCCACCGCTGTGGCGGAGACCAGAGCCATTGAGTAATGGTTGAGACAAAGCAGTGAAAGATACATAACGCAAGTCTTACCCAATACCAAATCTTTCTGTTTATTAACACAAGGCTGCTGTACTTTATACCTCATACTTTAAATGCTTAGTATGAGGTATAAAATACAGCAGCCTTGTGTTCATAAAACAGAAAGATTGGGTATTGGGAAATTACGTATCTTTCAGGACCCTTCACTGCTTTGTCTCAACCATTACTCAATGGCTCTGGTCTCCGCCACCGAGGTGGATATTAGACATTCCGTTTTTTTTTTTTTTTTTATGTTGCCACTACTGTTGGAGCAGCCATAAACTACACAGGTTCATCTCGATGTTCTGGGCATTTTTGTAATGTTAGTGTTAGTAAAAAAGCAGGTAAAGGAGTAAAGTTTGAGGCAAACTAAAATCAGTCACTCTGCCGTTCACTGTAGTGGAAGAGGTGCGCCTGGTGAGGGTTTTACTCCCGCAGCTATGTCGAGTCCGCCTACAGGAAATACGTAGGCTGCGACCATGAAACCGGTACGGAATCGGTCTATAGCCCATACTGTACGGCATACTATAGCAAGCCGTTTTTCATCATTTTTGAGGATTTTAAAAAATCTAAAAAATCTAAAAACGATGGGCTATAACCCATCGTTTTTTTTTTTTTCATTTTTTTCAAATCCTCAAAAATGATGAAAAACGGCGTGCTATAGTATGCCATACAGTATGGGCTATTAGACGAGCGTCTAAAAATGGGATAAAAACGTCTAAAAATAGACGTCTAAAACACGTCTAAAAATAGACGTGTTTTAGACGTCTATTTTTAGACGTTTTTTATCCCATTTTTGACCATGGGCTATATAGCCCATACTGTACGGCATACTATAGCAAGCCGTTTTTCATCATTTTTGAGGATTTGAAAAAAATCAAAAAAATCTAAAAACGATGGGCTATAACCCATCGTTTTTTTTTTTTTCATTTTTTTCAAATCCTCAAAAATGATGAAAAACGGCTTGCTATAGTATGCCATACAGTATGGGCTATTAGACGAGCGTCTAAAAATGGGATAAAAACGTCTAAAAATAGACGTCTAAAACACGTCTAAAAATAGACGTGTTTTAGACGTCTATTTTTAGACGTTTTTTATCCCATTTTTGACCATGGGCTATAGCCCATACCGTACGGCATACTATAGCACGCTGTTTTTCATCATTTTTTAGGATTTGAAAAAAAGTTAAAAAATTCAAAAAACGATGGGCTATAACCCATCGTATTTTTTTTTCTTCATTTTTTTAAAATCCTCAAAAATGATGAAAAACGGCGTGCTATAGTATGCCATACAGTATGGGCTATTAGACGAGCGTCTAAAAATGGGATAAAAACGTCTAAAAATAGACGTCTAAAACACGTCTAAAAATAGACGTGTTTTAGACGTCTATTTTTAGACGTTTTTTATCCCATTTTTGACCATGGGCTATAGCCCATACTGTACGGCATACTATAGCAAGCCGTTTTTCATCATTTTTGAGGATTTTAAAAAATCTAAAAAATCTAAAAACGATGGGCTATAACCCATCGTTTTTTTTTTTCTTCATTTTTTTAAAATCCTCAAAAATGATGAAAAACGGCGTGCTATAGTATGCCGTACAGTATGGGCTATTAGACGAGCGTCTAAAAATGGGATAAAACGTCTAAAAATAGACGTCTAAAACACGTCAAAAAATAGACGTGTTTTAGACGTCTATTTTTTTACGTTTTTTATCCCATTTTTGACCATGGGCTATAGCCCATACTGTACGGCATACTATAGCAAGCCGTTTTTCATCATTTTTGAGGATTTAAAAAAATCTAAAAAATCTAAAAACGATGGGCTATAACCCATCGTTTTTTTTTTTTTTCATTTTTTTCAAATCCTCACAAATGATGAAAAACGGCGTGCTATAGTATGCCGTACAGTATGGGCTATTAGACGAGCGTCTAAAAATGGGATAAAACGTCTAAAAATAGACGTCTAAAACACGTCAAAAAATAGACGTGTTTTAGATGTCTATTTTTAGACGTTTTTTATCCCATTTTTGACCATGGGCTATAGCCCATACCGTACGGCATACTATAGCACGCCGTTTTTCATCATTTTTTAGGATTTGAAAAAAAGTTAAAAAATTCAAAAAACGATGGGCTATAACCCATCGTATTTTTTTTTCTTCATTTTTTTCAAATCCTCAAAAATGATGAAAAACGGCATGCTATAGTATGCCGTACAGTATGGGCTATTAGACGAGCGTCTAAAAATGGGATAAAAACGTCAAAAAATACACGTCTAAAACACGTCTAAAAATAGACGTGTTTTAGATGTCTATTTTTAGACGTTTTTTATCCCATTTTTGACCATGGGCTATAGCCCATACCGTACGGCATACTATAGCACGCCGTTTTTCATCATTTTTTAGGATTTGAAAAAAAGTTAAAAAATTCAAAAAACGATGGGCTATAACCCATCGTATTTTTTTTCTTCATTTTTTTCAAATCCTCAAAAATGATGAAAAACGGCGTGCTATAGTATGCCGTACAGTAGGGGCTATTAGACGAGCGTCTAAAAATGGGATAAAAACGTCTAAAAATAGACGTCTAAAACACGTCTAAAAATAGACGTGTTTTAGACGTCTATTTTTAGACGTTTTTTATCCCATTTTTGACCATGGGCTATATAGCCCATACTGTACGGCATACTATAGCAAGCCGTTTTTCATCATTTTTGAGGATTTGAAAAAAATCTAAAAAATCTAAAAACGATGGGCTATATAACCCATCGTTTTTTTTTTTTTCATTTTTTTCAAATCCTCAAAAATGATGAAAAACGGCGTGCTATAGTATGCCGTACAGTATGGGCTATTAGACGAGCGTCTAAAAATGGGATAAAAAAGTCTAAAAATAGACGTCTAAAACACGTCTAAAAATAGACGTGTTTTAGACGTCTATTTTTTGACGTTTTTTATCCCATTTTTGACCATGGGCTATAGCCCATACCGTACGGCATACTATAGCACGCCGTTTTTCATCATTTTTTAGGATTTGAAAAAAAGTTTAAAAATTCAAAAAACGATGGGCTATAACCCATCGTATTTTTTTTTCTTCATTTTTTTAAAATCCTCAAAAATGATGAAAAACGGCGTGCTATAGTATGCCATACAGTATGGGCTATTAGACGAGCGTCTAAAAATGGGATAAAAACGTCTAAAAATAGACGTCTAAAACACGTCTAAAAATAGACGTGTTTTAGACGTCTATTTTTAGACGTTTTTTATCCCATTTTTGACCATGGGCTATAGCCCATACTGTACGGCATACTATAGCAAGCCGTTTTTCATCATTTTTGAGGATTTTAAAAAATCTAAAAAATCTAAAAACGATGGGCTATAACCCATCGTTTTTTTTTTTCTTCATTTTTTTCAAATCCTCAAAAATGATGAAAAACGGCGTGCTATAGTATGCCGTACAGTATGGGCTATTAGACGAGCGTCTAAAAATGGGATAAAAAAGTCTAAAAATAGACGTCTAAAACACGTCTAAAAATAGACGTGTTTTAGACGTCTATTTTTTGACGTTTTTTATCCCATTTTTGACCATGGGCTATAGCCCATACCGTACGGCATACTATAGCACGCCGTTTTTCATCATTTTTTAGGATTTGAAAAAAAGTTTAAAAATTCAAAAAACGATGGGCTATAACCCATCGTATTTTTTTTTCTTCATTTTTTTCAAATCCTCAAAAATGATGAAAAACGGCGTGCTATAGTATGCCATACAGTATGGGCTATTAGACGAGCGTCTAAAAATGGGATAAAAACGTCTAAAAATAGACGTCTAAAACACGTCTAAAAATAGACGTGTTTTAGACGTCTATTTTTAGACGTTTTTTATCCCATTTTTGACCATGGGCTATAGCCCATACTGTACGGCATACTATAGCAAGCCGTTTTTCATCATTTTTGAGGATTTTAAAAAATCTAAAAAATCTAAAAACGATGGGCTATAACCCATCGTTTTTTTTTTTCTTCATTTTTTTAAAATCCTCAAAAATGATGAAAAACGGCGTGCTATAGTATGCCGTACAGTATGGGCTATTAGACGAGCGTCTAAAAATGGGATAAAACATCTAAAAATAGACGTCTAAAACACGTCTAAAAATAGACGTGTTTTAGATGTCTATTTTTAGACGTTTTTTATCCCATTTTTGACCATGGGCTATAGCCCATACCGTACGGCATACTATAGCACGCCGTTTTTCATCATTTTTTAGGATTTGAAAAAAAGTTAAAAAATTCAAAAAACGATGGGCTATAACCCATCGTATTTTTTTTTCTTCATTTTTTTCAAATCCTCAAAAATGATGAAAAACGGCGTGCTATAGTATGCCATACAGTATGGGCTATTAGACGAGCGTCTAAAAATGGGATAAAAACGTCTAAAAATAGACGTCTAAAACACGTCTAAAAATAGACGTGTTTTAGACGTCTATTTTTTGACGTTTTTTATCCCATTTTTGACCATGGGCTATAGCCCATACTGTACGGCATACTATAGCAAGCCGTTTTTCATCATTTTTGAGGATTTTAAAAAATCTAAAAAATCTAAAAACGATGGGCTATAACCCATCGTTTTTTTTTTTTTCATTTTTTTCAAATCCTCAAAAATGATGAAAAACGGCGTGCTATAGTATGCCATACAGTATGGGCTATTAGACGAGCGTCTAAAAATGGGATAAAAACGTCTAAAAATAGACGTCTAAAACACGTCTAAAAATAGACGTGTTTTAGACGTCTATTTTTAGACGTTTTTTATCCCATTTTTGACCATGGGCTATATAGCCCATACTGTACGGCATACTATAGCAAGCCGTTTTTCATCATTTTTGAGGATTTGAAAAAAATCAAAAAAATCTAAAAACGATGGGCTATAACCCATCGTTTTTTTTTTTTTTCATTTTTTTCAAATCCTCAAAAATGATGAAAAACGGCTTGCTATAGTATGCCATACAGTATGGGCTATTAGACGAGCGTCTAAAAATGGGATAAAAACGTCTAAAAATAGACGTCTAAAACACGTCTAAAAATAGACGTGTTTTAGACGTCTATTTTTAGACGTTTTTTATCCCATTTTTGACCATGGGCTATAGCCCATACCGTACGGCATACTATAGCACGCTGTTTTTCATCATTTTTTAGGATTTGAAAAAAAGTTAAAAAATTCAAAAAACGATGGGCTATAACCCATCGTATTTTTTTTTCTTCATTTTTTTAAAATCCTCAAAAATGATGAAAAACGGCGTGCTATAGTATGCCATACAGTATGGGCTATTAGACGAGCGTCTAAAAATGGGATAAAAACGTCTAAAAATAGACGTCTAAAACACGTCTAAAAATAGACGTGTTTTAGACGTCTATTTTTAGACGTTTTTTATCCCATTTTTGACCATGGGCTATAGCCCATACTGTACGGCATACTATAGCAAGCCGTTTTTCATCATTTTTGAGGATTTAAAAAAATCTAAAAAATCTAAAAACGATGGGCTATAATCCATCGTTTTTTTTTTTTTTCATTTTTTTCAAATCCTCACAAATGATGAAAAACGGCGTGCTATAGTATGCCGTACAGTATGGGCTATTAGACGAGCGTCTAAAAATGGGATAAAACGTCTAAAAATAGACGTCTAAAACACGTCAAAAAATAGACGTGTTTTAGATGTCTATTTTTAGACGTTTTTTATCCCATTTTTGACCATGGGCTATAGCCCATACCGTACGGCATACTATAGCACGCCGTTTTTCATCATTTTTTAGGATTTGAAAAAAAGTTAAAAAATTCAAAAAACGATGGGCTATAACCCATCGTATTTTTTTTTCTTCATTTTTTTCAAATCCTCAAAAATGATGAAAAACGGCATGCTATAGTATGCCGTACAGTATGGGCTATTAGACGAGCGTCTAAAAATGGGATAAAAACGTCAAAAAATACACGTCTAAAACACGTCTAAAAATAGACGTGTTTTAGATGTCTATTTTTAGACGTTTTTTATCCCATTTTTGACCATGGGCTATAGCCCATACCGTACGGCATACTATAGCACGCCGTTTTTCATCATTTTTTAGGATTTGAAAAAAAGTTAAAAAATTCAAAAAACGATGGGCTATAACCCATCGTATTTTTTTTCTTCATTTTTTTCAAATCCTCAAAAATGATGAAAAACGGCGTGCTATAGTATGCCGTACAGTAGGGGCTATTAGACGAGCGTCTAAAAATGGGATAAAAACGTCTAAAAATAGACGTCTAAAACACGTCTAAAAATAGACGTGTTTTAGACGTCTATTTTTAGACGTTTTTTATCCCATTTTTGACCATGGGCTATATAGCCCATACTGTACGGCATACTATAGCAAGCCGTTTTTCATCATTTTTGAGGATTTGAAAAAAATCTAAAAAATCTAAAAACGATGGGCTATATAACCCATCGTTTTTTTTTTTTTCATTTTTTTCAAATCCTCAAAAATGATGAAAAACGGCGTGCTATAGTATGCCGTACAGTATGGGCTATTAGACGAGCGTCTAAAAATGGGATAAAAAAGTCTAAAAATAGACGTCTAAAACACGTCTAAAAATAGACGTGTTTTAGACGTCTATTTTTTGACGTTTTTTATCCCATTTTTGACCATGGGCTATAGCCCATACCGTACGGCATACTATAGCACGCCGTTTTTCATCATTTTTTAGGATTTGAAAAAAAGTTTAAAAATTCAAAAAACGATGGGCTATAACCCATCGTATTTTTTTTTCTTCATTTTTTTAAAATCCTCAAAAATGATGAAAAACGGCGTGCTATAGTATGCCATACAGTATGGGCTATTAGACGAGCGTCTAAAAATGGGATAAAAACGTCTAAAAATAGACGTCTAAAACACGTCTAAAAATAGACGTGTTTTAGACGTCTATTTTTAGACGTTTTTTATCCCATTTTTGACCATGGGCTATAGCCCATACTGTACGGCATACTATAGCAAGCCGTTTTTCATCATTTTTGAGGATTTTAAAAAATCTAAAAAATCTAAAAACGATGGGCTATAACCCATCGTTTTTTTTTTTCTTCATTTTTTTCAAATCCTCAAAAATGATGAAAAACGGCGTGCTATAGTATGCCGTACAGTATGGGCTATTAGACGAGCGTCTAAAAATGGGATAAAAAAGTCTAAAAATAGACGTCTAAAACACGTCTAAAAATAGACGTGTTTTAGACGTCTATTTTTTGACGTTTTTTATCCCATTTTTGACCATGGGCTATAGCCCATACCGTACGGCATACTATAGCACGCCGTTTTTCATCATTTTTTAGGATTTGAAAAAAAGTTTAAAAATTCAAAAAACGATGGGCTATAACCCATCGTATTTTTTTTTCTTCATTTTTTTCAAATCCTCAAAAATGATGAAAAACGGCGTGCTATAGTATGCCATACAGTATGGGCTATTAGACGAGCGTCTAAAAATGGGATAAAAACGTCTAAAAATAGACGTCTAAAACACGTCTAAAAATAGACGTGTTTTAGACGTCTATTTTTAGACGTTTTTTATCCCATTTTTGACCATGGGCTATAGCCCATACTGTACGGCATACTATAGCAAGCCGTTTTTCATCATTTTTGAGGATTTTAAAAAATCTAAAAAATCTAAAAACGATGGGCTATAACCCATCGTTTTTTTTTTTCTTCATTTTTTTAAAATCCTCAAAAATGATGAAAAACGGCGTGCTATAGTATGCCGTACAGTATGGGCTATTAGACGAGCGTCTAAAAATGGGATAAAACATCTAAAAATAGACGTCTAAAACACGTCTAAAAATAGACGTGTTTTAGATGTCTATTTTTAGACGTTTTTTATCCCATTTTTGACCATGGGCTATAGCCCATACCGTACGGCATACTATAGCACGCCGTTTTTCATCATTTTTTAGGATTTGAAAAAAAGTTAAAAAATTCAAAAAACGATGGGCTATAACCCATCGTATTTTTTTTTCTTCATTTTTTTAAAATCCTCAAAAATGATGAAAAACGGCGTGCTATAGTATGCCGTACAGTATGGGCTATTAGACGAGCGTCTAAAAATGGGATAAAACGTCTAAAAATAGACGTCTAAAACACGTCTAAAAATAGACGTGTTTTAGATGTCTATTTTTAGACGTTTTTTATCCCATTTTTGACCATGGGCTATAGCCCATACCGTACGGCATACTATAGCACGCCGTTTTTCATCATTTTTTAGGATTTGAAAAAAAGTTAAAAATTTCAAAAAACGATGGGCTATAACCCATCGTATTTTTTTTTCTTCATTTTTTTCAAATCCTCAAAAATGATGAAAAACGGCGTGCTATAGTATGCCGTACAGTATGGGCTATTAGACGAGCGTCTAAAAATGGGATAAAAACGTCAAAAAATACACGTCTAAAACACGTCTAAAAATAGACGTGTTTTAGATGTCTATTTTTAGACGTTTTTTATCCCATTTTTGACCATGGGCTATAGCCCATACCGTACGACATACTATAGCACGCCGTTTTTCATCATTTTTTAGGATTTGAAAAAAAGTTAAAAAATTCAAAAAACGATGGGCTATAACCCATCGTATTTTTTTTTCTTCATTTTTTTCAAATCCTCAAAAATGATGAAAAACGGCGTGCTATAGTATGCTGTACAGTATGGGCTATTAGACGAGCGTCTAAAAATGGGATAAAAACGTCTAAAAATAGACGTCTAAAACACGTCTAAAAATAGACGTGTTTTAGACGTCTATTTTTAGACGTTTTTTATCCCATTTTTGACCATGGGCTATATAGCCCATACTGTACGGCATACTATAGCAAGCCGTTTTTCATCATTTTTGAGGATTTGAAAAAAATCTAAAAAATCTAAAAACGATGGGCTATAACCCATCGTTTTTTTTTTTTTTTCATTTTTTTCAAATCCTCAAAAATGATGAAAAACGGCGTGCTATAGTATGCCATACAGTATGGGCTATTAGACGAGCGTCTAAAAATGGGATAAAAACGTCAAAAAATACACGTCTAAAACACGTCTAAAAATAGACGTGTTTTAGACGTCTATTTTTAGAAGTTTTTTATCCCATTTTTGACCATGGGCTATAGCCCATACTGTACGGCATACTATAGCAAGCCGTTTTTCATCATTTTTGAGGATTTAAAAAAATCTAAAAACTCTAAAAACGATGGGCTATAACCCATCGTTTTTTTTTTTTTTTTAATTTTTTTCAAATCCTCACAAATGATGAAAAACGGCGTGCTATAGTATGCCGTACAGTATGGGCTATTAGACGAGCGTCTAAAAATGGGATAAAACGTCTAAAAATAGACGTCTAAAACACGTCTAAAAATAGACGTGTTTTAGATGTCTATTTTTTGACGTTTTTTATCCCATTTTTGACCATGGGCTATAGCCCATACCGTACGGCATACTATAGCACGCCGTTTTTCATAATTTTTTAGGATTTGAAAAAAATCTAAAAAATCTAAAAACGATGGGCTATAACCCATCGTTTTTTTTTTTTTTTTTTTTTTTTTTTAAATCCTCACAAATGATGAAAAACGGCGTGCTATAGTATGCCGTACAGTATGGGCTATTAGACGAGCGTCTAAAAATGGGATAAAACGTCTAAAAATAGACGTCTAAAACACGTCTAAAAATAGACGTGTTTTAGACGTCTATTTTTTGACGTTTTCTTATCCCATTTTTGACCATGGGCTATAGCCCATACTGTACGGCATACTATAGCAAGCCGTTTTTCATCATTTTTGAGGATTTGAAAAAAATTCAAAATTTCAAAAAGTTGGGTTATAGCCCATCGTTTTTTGAATTTTTGAAGAAAAAAAATTATCCTCGTTTTTCATCATTTTTGACCATGGGCTATAGCCCATGAAGAAAAAAAAATACGATGGGTTATATAGCCCATCGTTTTTAGATTTTTTTGATTTTTTTAAATCCTCAAAAATGATGAAAAACGGCTTGCTATAGTATGCCGTACAGTATGGGCTATAGCCCATGGTCAAAAATGGGATAAAAAACTTCTAAAAATAGACGTCTAAAAAATGAATAAAAAAAAAACGATGGGTTATAGCCCATCGTTTTTAGATTTTTTCGATTTTTTTCAAATCCTCAAAAATGATGAAAAACGGCTTGCTATAGTATGCCGTACAGTATGGGCTATATAGCCCATGGTCAAAAATGGGATAAAAAACGTCTAAAAATAGACGTCTAAAACACGTCTATTTTTAGACGTTTTATCCCATTTTTAGACGCTCGTCTAATAGCCCATACTGTACGGCATACTATAGCACGCCGTTTTTCATCATTTGTGAAGATTTGAAAAAAAAAAAAAAAAAAAAAAACGATGGGTTATAGCCCATCGTTTTTAGATTTTTTAGATTTTTTTAAATCCTCAAAAATCGTATTTTTTTTCTTCATGTGCTATAGCCCATGGTCAAAAATTATGAAAAACGAGGCTAATTTCTTTTCTTCAAAAATTCAAAAAACGATGGGCTATAACCCAACTTTTTGAAATTTTGAATTTTTTTCAAATCCTCAAAAATGATGAAAAACGGCGTGCTATAGTATGCCATATGATATGGGCTATAGCCCATGGTCAAAAATGATGAAAAACGAGGATATTTTTTTTTTCAAAAATTCAAAAAACGATGGGCTATAACCCAACTTTTTGAAATTTTGAATTTTTTTCAAATCCTCAAAAATGATGAAAAACGGCGTGCTATAGTATGCCATACGATATGGGCTATAGCCCATGGTAAAAAATGATGAAAAACGAGGATTTTTTTTTTTTAATTAAAAAAACGATGGGCTATAACCCAACTTTTTGAAAGTTTGATTTTTTTTTAAATCCTCAAAAATGATGAAAAACGGCGTGCTATAGTATTCCATACGATATGGGCTATAGCCCATGGTCAAAAATGATGAAAAACGAGGATTTTTTCTTTTTCAAAAATTCAAAAAACGATGGGCTATAACCCAACTTTTTGAATTTTTGATTTTTTTTCAAATCCTCAAAAATGATGAAAAACGGCGTGCTATAGTATGCCATACGATATGGGCTATAGCCCATGGTCAAAAATGATGAAAAACGAGGATTTTTATTTCAAAAATTCAAAAAACGATGGGCTATAACCCAACTTTTTGAAAATTTGATTTTTTTTCAATTCCTCAAAAACGATGAAAAACGGCGTGCTATAGTATGCCATACGATATGGGCTATAGCCCATGGTCAAAAATGATGAAAAACGAGGATAAAAAATAAATTCAAAAATTCAAAAAACTATGGGCTATAACCCAACTTTTTGAAATTTTGAATTTTTTTCAATTCCTCAAAAACGATGAAAAACGGCGTGCTATAGTATGCCATACGATATGGGCTATATAGCCCATGGTCAAAAATGATGAAAAACGAGGATTCTTTTTTTTCAAAAATTCCAAAAACGATGGGTTATAACCCAACTTTTTGAAATTTTGAATTTTTTTCAAATCCTCAAAAATGATGAAAAACTGCGTGCTATAGTAGTATGCCATACGATATGGGCTATAGCCCATGGTAAAAAATGATGAAAAACGAGGATAAAACAAAATTCAAAAATTCAAAAAACGATGGGCTATAACCCAACTTTTTGAAATTTTTAATTTTTTTCAATTCCTCAAAAACGATGAAAAACGGCGTGCTATAGTATGCCATACGATATGGGCTATAGCCCATGGTCAAAAATGATGAAAAACGAGGATAAAACAAAATTCAAAAATTCAAAAAACGATGGGCTATAACCCAACTTTTTGAAATTTTGAATGTTTTTCAATTCCTCAAAAACGATGAAAAACGGCGTGCTATAGTATGCCATACGATATGGGCTATAGCCCATGGTCAAAAATGATGAAAAACGAGGATAAAAAATAAATTAAAAAATTAAAAAAACTATGGGCTATAACCCAACTTTTTGAAATTTTGAAATTTTTTCAAATCCTCAAAAATGATGAAAAACGGCGTGCTATAGTATGCCATACGATATGGGCTATAGCCCATGGTCAAAAATGATGAAAAACGAGGATAATGTTTTTTTTCAAAAATTCAAAAAACGATGGGCTATAACCCAACTTTTTGAAATTTTGAATTTTTTTCAAATCCTCAAAAATGATGAAAAACGGCGTGCTATAGTATGCCATACGATATGGGCTATAGCCCATTATCAAAAATTATGAAAAACGAGGATATTCTTTTTTTCAAAAATTCAAAAAACGATGGGCTATAACCCAACTTTTTGAAATTTTGATTTTTTTTCAATTCCTCAAAAACTATGAAAAACGGCGTGCTATAGTATGCCATACGATATGGGCTATAGCCCATGGTCAAAAATGATGAAAAACGAGGATTTTTTTTTTTCAAAAATTCAAAAAACGATGGGTTATAACCCAACTTTTTGAAAATGTTATTTTTTTTCAATTCCTCAAAAAAGATGAAAAACGGCGTGCTATAGTATGCCATACGATATGGGCTATAGCCCATGGTCAAAAATGATGAAAAACGAGGATATTTTTTTTTTCAAAAATTCAAAAAACGATGGGTTATAACCCAACTTTTTGAAATTTTGAATTTTTTTCAAATCCTCAAAAATGATGAAAAACGGCGTGCTATAGTATGCCATACGATATGGGCTATAGCCCATTATCAAAAATTATGAAAAACGAGGATATTCTTTTTTTCAAAAATTCAAAAAACGATGGGCTATAACCCAACTTTTTGAAATTTTGATTTTTTTTCAATTCCTCAAAAACTATGAAAAACGGCGTGCTATAGTATGCCATACGATATGGGCTATAGCCCATGGTCAAAAATGATGAAAAACGAGGATTTTTTTTTTTCAAAAATTCAAAAAACGATGGGTTATAACCCAACTTTTTGAAAATGTTATTTTTTTTCAATTCCTCAAAAAAGATGAAAAACGGCGTGCTATAGTATGCCATACGATATGGGCTATAGCCCATGGTCAAAAATGATGAAAAACGAGGATATTTTTTTTTTCAAAAATTCAAAAAACGATGGGTTATAACCCAACTTTTTGAAATTTTGAATTTTTTTCAAATCCTCAAAAATGATGAAAAACGGCGTGCTATAGTATGCCATACGATATGGGCTATAGCCCATGGTCAAAAATGATGAAAAACGAGGATTTTTTTTTTCCAAAAATTCAAAAAACGATGGGCTATAACCCAACTTTTTGAAAATGTTATTTTTTTTCAATTCCTCAAAAAAGATGAAAAACGGCGTGCTATAGTATGCCATACGATATGGGATATAGCCCATGGTCAAAAATGATGAAAAACGAGGATATTTTTTTTTTCAAAAATTCAAAAAACGATGGGTTATAACCCAACTTTTTGAAATTTTGAATTTTTTTCAAATCCTCAAAAATGATGAAAAACGGCGTGCTATAGTATGCCATACGATATGGGCTATAGCCCATGGTAAAAAATGATGAAAAACGAGGATAAAACAAAATTCAAAAATTCAAAAAACGATGGGCTATAACCCAACTTTTTGAAATTTTGAATTTTTTTAAAAAATGATGAAAAACGGCGTGCTATAGTATGCCATACGTTATGGGCTATAGCCCATGGTCAAAAATGATGAAAAACGAGGATTTTCTTTTTCAAAAATTCAAAAAACGATGGGTTATAACCCAACTTTTTGAAATTTTGAATTTTTTTAAAATCCTCAAAAATGATGAAAAACGGCGTGCTATAGTATGCCATACGATATGGGCTATAGCCCATGGTAAAAAATGATGAAAAACGAGGATAAAACAAAATTCAAAAATTTAAAAAAACGATGGGCTATAACCCAACTTTTTGAAAATTTGATTTTTTTTCAATTCCTCAAAAACGATGAAAAACGGCGTGCTATAGTATGCCATACGATATGGGCTATAGCCCATGGTCAAAAATGATGAAAAACGAGGATAATCTTTTTTTTCAAAAATTCAAAAAACGATGGGCTATAACCCAACTTTTTGAAATTTTGAATTTTTTTCAAATCCTCAAAAATGATGAAAAACGGCGTGCTTTAGTATGCCATACGATATGGGCTATAGCCCATGGTCAAAAATGATGAAAAACGAGGATAAAAAATAAATTCAAAAATTCAAAAAACTATGGGCTATAACCCAACTTTTTGAAATTTTGAATTTTTTTCAATTCCTCAAAAACGATGAAAAACGGCGTGCTATAGTATGCCATACGATATGGGCTATAGCCCATGGTCAAAAATGATGAAAAACGAGGATATTCTTTTTTCAAAAATTCAAAAAACGATGGGTTATAACCCAACTTTTTGAAATTTTGAATTTTTTTCAAATCCTCAAAAATGATGAAAAACGGCGTGCTATAGTATGCCATACGATATGGGCTATAGCCCATGGTCAAAAATGATGAAAAACGAGGATAAAAAATTAATTAAAAAATTAAAAAAACGATGGGCTATAACCCAACTTTTTGAAATTTTGAAATTTTTTCAAATCCTCAAAAATGATGAAAAACGGCGTGCTATAGTATGCCATACGATATGGGCTATAGCCCATGGTCAAAAATGATGAAAAACGAGGATAATGTTTTTTTTCAAAAATTCTAAAAACGATGGGCTATAACCCAACTTCTTGAAATTTTGAATTTTTTTCAAATCCTCAAAAATGATGAAAAACGGCGTGCTATAGTATGCCATACGATATGGGCTATAGCCCATGGTCAACAATGATGAAAAACGAGGATTTTTTTTTTTTCAAAAATTCAAAAAACGATGGGCTATAACCCAACTTTTTGAAATTTTGAATTTTTTTCAAATCCTCAAAAATGATGAAAAAAGGTGTGCTATAGTATGCCATACGATATGGGCTATAGCCCATGGTCAAAAATGATGAAAAACGAGGATAAAAAATAAATTCAAAAATTCAAAAAACGATGGGCTATAACCTAACTTTTTGAATTTTTGAATTTTTTTCAAATCCTCAAAAATGATGAAAAACGAGGATAAAACAAAATTCAAAAAACGATGGGCTATAACCCAACTTTTTGAAATTTTGAATTTTTTTCAATTCCTCAAAAACGATGAAAAACGGCGTGCTATAGTATGCCATACGATATGGGCTATAGCCCATGGTCAAAAATGATGAAAAACGAGGATTTTTTTTTTTTTTTTTCAAAAAACGATGGGCTATAACCCAACTTTTTGAAATTTTGAATTTTTTTCAAATCCTCAAAAATGATGAAAAACGGCGTGCTATAGTATGCCATACGATATGGGCTATAGCCCATGGTCAAAAATGATGAAAAACGAGGATAAAAAATAAATTCAAAAATTCAAAAAACGATGGGCTATAACCCAACTTTTTGAAATTTTGAATTTTTTTCAATTCCTCAAAAACGATGAAAAACGGCGTGCTATAGTATGCCATACGATATGGGCTATAGCCCATGGTCAAAAATGATGAAAAACGAGGATTTTTATTTTTTCAAAAATTCAAAAAACGATGGGCTATAACCCAACTTTTTGAAATTTCGAATTTTTTTCAAATCCTCAAAAATGATGAAAAACGGCGTGCTATAGTATGCCATACGATATGGGCTATAGCCCATGGTCAAAAATGATGAAAAACGAGGATAAAAAATAAATTCAAAAATTCAAAAAACGATGGGCTATAACCCAACTTTTTTAAATTTTGAATTTTTTTCAATTCCTCAAAAACGATGAAAAACGGCGTGCTATAGTATGCCATACGATATGGGCTATAGCCCATGGTCAAAAATGATGAAAAACGTGGATAATTTTTTTTTTCAAAAATTCAAAAAACGATGGGCTATAACCAAACTTTTTTGAAATTTTGAATTTTTTTCAAATCCTCAAAAATGATGAAAAACGGCGTGCTATAGTATGCCATACGATATGGGCTATAGCCCATGGTCAAAAATGATGAAAAACGAGGATAAAAAATTAATTCAAAAATTCAAAAAACGATGGGCTATAACCCAACTTTTTGAAATTTTGAAATTTTTTCAAATCCTCAAAAATGATGAAAAACGGCGTGCTATAGTATGCCATACGATATGGGCTATAGCCCATGGTCAAAAATGATGAAAAACGAGGATCTTTATTTTTTCAAAAATTCAAAAAACGATGGGCTATAACCCAACTTTTTGAAATTTTGAATTTTTTTCAAATCCTCAAAAACGATGAAAAACGGCGTGCTATAGTATGCCATACGATATGGGCTATAGCCCATGGTCAAAAATGATGAAAAACGAGGATATTTTTTTTTTTCAAAAATTCAAAAAACGATGGGCTATAACCCAACTTTTTTAAATTTTGAATTTTTTTCAATTCCTCAAAAACGATGAAAAACGGCGTGCTATAGTATGCCATACGATATGGGCTATAGCCCATGGTCAAAAATGATGAAAAACGTGGATAATTTTTTTTTCAAAAATTCAAAAAACGATGGGCTATAACCCAACTTTTTTGAAATTTTGAATTTTTTTCAAATCCTCAAAAATGATGAAAAACGGCGTGCTATAGTATGCCATACGATATGGGCTATAGCCCATGGTCAAAAATGATGAATAACAAGGATTTTATTTTTTTCAAAAATTCAAAATACGATGGGCTATAACCCAACTTTTTGAAAATTTGAATTTTTTTCAAATCCTCAAAAATGATGAAAAACGGCGTGCTATAGTATGCCATACGATATGGGCTATAGCCCATGGTCAAAAATGATGAAAAACGAGGATAAAACAAAATTCAAAATTTCAAAAAACGATGGGCTATAACCCAACTTTTTGAAATTTTGAATTTTTTTCAATTCCTCAAAAACGATGAAAAACGGCGTGCTATAGTATGCCATACGATATGGGCTATAGCCCATGGTCAAAAATGATGAAAAACGAGGATTTTTATTTTTTCAAAAATTCAAAAAACGATGGGCTATAACCCAACTTTTTGAAATTTTGAATTTTTTTCAAATCCTCAAAAATGATGAAAAACGGCGTGCTATAGTATGCCATACGATATGGGCTATAGCCCATGGTCAAAAATGATGAAAAACGAGGATAAAAAATAAATTCAAAAATTCAAAAAACGATGGGCTATAACCCAACTTTTTGAAATTTTGAATTTTTTTCAAATCCTCAAAAATGTAGAAAAACGGCGTGCTATAGTATGCCATACGATATGGGCTATAGCCCATGGTCAAAAATGATGAAAAACGAGGATATTTTTTTTTTCAAAAATTCAAAAAACGATGGGCTATAACCCAACTTTTTGAAATTTATAATTTTTTTCAAATCCTCAAAAATGATGAAAAACGGCGTGCTATAGTATGCCATACGATATGGGCTATAGCCCATGGTCAAAAATGATGAAAAACGAGGATAAAACAAAATTCAAAAAACGATGGGCTATAACCCAACTTTTTGAAATTTTGAATTTTTTTCAAATCCTCAAAAACGATGAAAAACGGCGTGCTATAGTATGCCATACGATATGGGCTATAGCCCATGGTCAAAAATGATGAATAACAAGGATTTTATTTTTTTTCAAAAATTCAAAAAACGATGGGCTATAACCCAACTTTTTGAAAATTTGAATTTTTTTCAAATCCTCAAAAATTATGAAAAACGGCGTGCTATAGTATGCCATACGATATGGGCTATAGCCCATGGTCAAAAATGATGAAAAACGAGGATTTTTATTTTTTCAAAAATTCAAAAAACGATGGGCTATAACCCAACTTTTTGAAAATTTGAATTTTTTTCAAATCCTCAAAAATGATGAAAAACGGCGTGCTATAGTATGCCATACGATATGGGCTATAGCCCATGGTCAAAAATGATGAAAAACGAGGATTTTTATTTTTTTTTAAATTCAAAAAACGATGGGCTATAACCCAACTTTTTGAAATTTTGATTTTTTTTTCAAATCCTCAAAAATGATGAAAAACTGCGTGCTATAGTATGCCATACGATATGGGCTATAGCCCATGGTCAAAAATGATGAAAAACGAGGATATTTTTTTTTTCAAAAATTCAAAAAACGATGGGCTATAACCCAACTTTTTGAAATTTTGAATTTTTTTCAAATCCTCAAAAATGATGAAAAACGGCGTGCTATAGTATGCCATACGATATGGGCTATAGCCCATGGTCAAAAATGATGAAAAACGAGGATTTTTATTTTTTCAAAAATTCAAAAAACGATGGGCTATAACCCAACTTTTTTGAAATTTTGATTTTTTTTCAAATCCTCAAAAATGATGAAAAACGGCGTGCTATAGTATGCCATACGATATGGGCTATAGCCCATGGTCAAAAATGATGAAAAACGAGGATATTTTTTTTTTCAAAAATTCAAAAAACGATGGGCTATAACCCAACTTTTTGAAAATTTGAATTTTTTTCAAATCCTCAAAAATGATGAAAAACGGCGTGCTATAGTATGCCATACGATATGGGCTATAGCCCATGGTCAAAAATGATGAAAAACGAGGATTTTATTTTTTTCAAAAATTCAAAAAACGATGGGCTATAACCCAACTTTTTGAAAATTTGAATTTTTTTCAAATCCTCAAAAATGATGAAAAACGGCGTGCTATAGTATGCCATACGATATGGGCTATAGCCCATGGTCAAAAATGATGAAAAATGAGGATTTTTATTTTTTCAAAAATTCAAAAAACGATGGGCTATAACCCAACTTTTTTGAAATTTTGATTTTTTTTCAAATCCTCAAAAATGATGAAAAACGGCGTGCTATAGTATGCCATACGATATGGGCTATAGCCCATGGTCAAAAATGATAAAAAACGAGGATAAAAAATTAATTCAAAAATTCAAAAAACGATGGGCTATAACCCAACTTTTTGAAATTTTGAATTTTTTTCAAATCCTCAAAAATGATGAAAAACGGCGTGCTATAGTATGCCATACGATATGGGCTATAGCCCATGGTCAAAAATGATAAAAAACGAGGATAAAAAATTAATTCAAAAATTCAAAAAACGATGGGCTATAACCCAACTTTTTGAAATTTTGAATTTTTTTCAAATCCTCAAAAACGATGAAAAACGGCGTGCTATAGTATGCCATACGATATGGGCTATAGCCCATGGTCAAAAATGATGAAAAACGAGGATTTTATTTTTTTCAAAAATTCAAAAAACGATGGGCTATAACCCAACTTTTTGAAAATTAGAATTTTTTTCAAATCCTCAAAAATGATGAAAAACGGCGTGCTATAGTATGCCATACGATATGGGCTATAGCCCATGGTCAAAAATGATGAAAAACGAGGATTTTTATTTTTTCAAAAATTCAAAAAACGATGGGCTATAACCCAACTTTTTTGAAATTTTGAATTTTTTTCAAATCCTCAAAAATGATGAAAAACGGCGTGCTATAGTATGCCATACGATATGGGCTATAGCCCATGGTCAAAAATGATAAAAAAACGAGGATAAAAAATTAATTCAAAAATTCAAAAAACGATGGGCTATAACCCAACTTTTTGAAATTTTGAATTTTTTTCAAATCCTCAAAAATGATGAAAAACGGCGTGCTATAGTATGCCATACGATATGGGCTATAGCCCATGGTCAAAAATGATGAAAAACGAGGATAAAACAAAATTCAAAAATTCAAAAAACGATGGGCTATAACCCAACTTTTTGAAATTTTGAATTTTTTCAAATCCTCAAAAACGATGAAAAACGGCGTGCTATAGTATGCCATACGATATGGGCTATAGCCCATGGTCAAAAATGATGAAAAACGAGGATTTTATTTTTTTCAAAAATTCAAAAAACGATGGGCTATAACCCAACTTTTTGAAATTTTGAATTTTTTTCAAATCCTCAAAAATGATGAAAAACGGCGTGCTATAGTATGCCATACGATATGGGCTATAGCCCATGGTCAAAAATGATAAAAAACGAGGATAAAAAATTAATTCAAAAATTCAAAAAACGATGGGCTATAACCCAACTTTTTGAAAATTTGAATTTTTTTCAAATCCTCAAAAACGATGAAAAACGGCGTGCTATAGTATGCCATACGATATGGGCTATAGCCCATGGTCAAAAATGATGAAAAACGAGGATTTTATTTTTTTCAAAAATTCAAAAAACGATGGGCTATAACCCAACTTTTTGAAAATTAGAATTTTTTTCAAATCCTCAAAAATGATGAAAAACGGCGTGCTATAGTATGCCATACGATATGGGCTATAGCCCATGGTCAAAAATGATGAAAAACGAGGATTTTTATTTTTTCAAAAATTCAAAAAACGATGGGCTATAACCCAACTTTTTTGAAATTTTGAATTTTTTTCAAATCCTCAAAAATGATGAAAAACGGCGTGCTATAGTATGCCATACGATATGGGCTATAGCCCATGGTCAAAAATGATAAAAAACGAGGATAAAAAATTAATTCAAAAATTCAAAAAACGATGGGCTATAACCCAACTTTTTGAAATTTTGAATTTTTTTCAAATCCTCAAAAATGATGAAAAACGGCGTGCTATAGTATGCCATACGATATGGGCTATAGCCCATGGTCAAAAATGATGAAAAACGAGGATAAAACAAAATTCAAAAATTCAAAAAACGATGGGCTATAACCCAACTTTTTGAAATTTTGAATTTTTTTCAAATCCTCAAAAATGATGAAAAACGGCGTGCTATAGTATGCCATACGATATGGGCTATAGCCCATGGTCAAAAATGATGAAAAACGAGGATAAAACAAAATTCAAAAATTCAAAAAACGATGGGCTATAACCCAACTTTTTGAAATTTTGAATTTTTTTCAAATCCTCAAAAACGATGAAAAACGGCGTGCTATAGTATGCCATACGATATGGGCTATAGCCCATGGTCAAAAATGATGAAAAACGAGGATTTTATTTTTTTCAAAAATTCAAAAAACGATGGGCTATAACCCAACTTTTTGAAATTTTGATTTTTTTTCAAATCCTCAAAAATGATGAAAAACGGCGTGCTATAGTATGCCATACGATATGGGCTATAGCCCATGGTCAAAAATGATAAAAAACGAGGATAAAAAATTAATTCAAAAATTCAAAAAACGATGGGCTATAACCCAACTTTTTGAAAATTTGAATTTTTTTCAAATCCTCAAAAACGATGAAAAACGGCGTGCTATAGTATGCCATACGATATGGGCTATAGCCCATGGTCAAAAATGATGAAAAACGAGGATTTTATTTTTTTCAAAAATTCAAAAAACGATGGGCTATAACCCAACTTTTTGAAAATTAGAATTTTTATCAAATCCTCAAAAATGATGAAAAACGGCGTGCTATAGTATGCCATACGATATGGGCTATAGCCCATGGTCAAAAATGATGAAAAACGAGGATTTTTATTTTTTCAAAAATTCAAAAAACGATGGGCTATAACCCAACTTTTTTGAAATTTTGAATTTTTTTCAAATCCTCAAAAATGATGAAAAACGGCGTGCTATAGTATGCCATACGATATGGGCTATAGCCCATGGTCAAAAATGATAAAAAACGAGGATAAAAAATTAATTCAAAAATTCAAAAAACGATGGGCTATAACCCAACTTTTTGAAATTTTGAATTTTTTTCAAATCCTCAAAAATGATGAAAAACGGCGTGCTATAGTATGCCATACGATATGGGCTATAGCCCATGGTCAAAAATGATGAAAAACGAGGATAAAACAAAATTCAAAAATTCAAAAAACGATGGGCTATAACCCAACTTTTTGAAATTTTGAATTTTTTTCAAATCCTCAAAAACGATGAAAAACGGCGTGCTATAGTATGCCATACGATATGGGCTATAGCCCATGGTCAAAAATGATGAAAAACGAGGATTTTATTTTTTTCAAAAATTCAAAAAACGATGGGCTATAACCCAACTTTTTGAAAATTTGAATTTTTTTCAAATCCTCAAAAATGATGAAAAACGGCGTGCTATAGTATGCCATACGATATGGGCTATAGCCCATGGTCAAAAATGATGAAAAACGAGGATTTTTATTTTTTCAAAAATTCAAAAAACGATGGGCTATAACCCAACATTTTTGAAATTTTGAATTTTTTTCAAATCCTCAAAAATGATGAAAAACGGCGTGCTATAGTATGCCATACGATATGGGCTATAGCCCATGGTCAAAAATGATAAAAAACGAGGATAAAAAATAAATTCAAAAATTCAAAAAACGATGGGCTATAACCCAACTTTTTGAAATTTTGAATTTTTTTCAAATCCTCAAAAATGATGAAAAACGGCGTGCTATAGTATGCCATACGATATGGGCTATAGCCCATGGTCAAAAATGATAAAAAACGAGGATAAAAAATTAATTCAAAAATTCAAAAAACGATGGGCTATAACCCAACTTTTTGAAATTTTGAATTTTTTTCAAATCCTCAAAAACGATGAAAAACGGCGTGCTATAGTATGCCATACGATATGGGCTATAGCCCATGGTCAAAAATGATGAAAAACGAGGATTTTATTTTTTTCAAAAATTCAAAAAACGATGGGCTATAACCCAACTTTTTGAAAATTTGAATTTTTTTCAAATCCTCAAAAATGATGAAAAACGGCGTGCTATAGTATGCCATACGATATGGGCTATAGCCCATGGTCAAAAATGATGAAAAACGAGGATTTTTATTTTTTCAAAAATTCAAAAAACGATGGGCTATAACCCAACTTTTTTGAAATTTTGAATTTTTTTCAAATCCTCAAAAATGATGAAAAACGGCGTGCTATAGTATGCCATACGATATGGGCTATAGCCCATGGTCAAAAATGATAAAAAACGAGGATAAAAAATTAATTCAAAAATTCAAAAAACGATGGGCTATAACCCAACTTTTTGAAATTTTGAATTTTTTTCAAATCCTCAAAAATGATGAAAAACGGCGTGCTATAGTATGCCATACGATATGGGCTATAGCCCATGGTCAAAAATGATGAAAAACGAGGATTTTTATTTTTTCAAAAATTCAAAAAACGATGGGCTATAACCCAACTTTTTGAAATTTTGAATTTTTTTCAATTCCTCAAAAACGATGAAAAACGGCGTGCTATAGTATGCCATACGATATGGGCTATAGCCCATGGTCAAAAATGATGAAAAACGAGGATATTTTTTTTTTCAAAAATTCAAAAAACGATGGGCTATAACCCAACTTTTTGAAATTTTGAATTTTTTTCAAATCCTCAAAAATGATGAAAAACGGCGTGCTATAGTATGCCATACGATATGGGCTATAGCCCATGGTCAAAAATGATGAAAAACGAGGATTTTTATTTTTTCAAAAATTCAAAAAACGATGGGCTATAACCCAACTTTTTGAAATTTTGAATTTTTTTCAATTCCTCAAAAACGATGAAAAACGGCGTGCTATAGTATGCCATACGATATGGGCTATAGCCCATGGTCAAAAATGATGAAAAACGAGGATTTTTATTTTTTCAAAAATTCAAAAAACGATGGGCTATAACCCAACTTTTTTGAAATTTTGAATTTTTTTCAAATCCTCAAAAATGATGAAAAACGGCGTGCTATAGTATGCCATACGATATGGGCTATAGCCCATGGTCAAAAATGATAAAAAACGAGGATAAAAAATTAATTCAAAAATTCAAAAAACGATGGGCTATAACCCAACTTTTTGAAATTTTGAATTTTTTTCAAATCCTCAAAAATGATGAAAAACGGCGTGCTATAGTATGCCATACGATATGGGCTATAGCCCATGGTCAAAAATGATGAAAAACGAGGATTTTTATTTTTTCAAAAATTCAAAAAACGATGGGCTATAACCCAACTTTTTGAAATTTTGAATTTTTTTCAATTCCTCAAAAACGATGAAAAACGGCGTGCTATAGTATGCCATACGATATGGGCTATAGCCCATGGTCAAAAATGATGAAAAACGAGGATATTTTTTTTTTTCAAAAATTCAAAAAACGATGGGCTATAACCCAACTTTTTGAAATTTAGAATTTTTTTCAAATCCTCAAAAATGATGAAAAACGGCGTGCTATAGTATGCCATACGATATGGGCTATAGCCCATGGTCAAAAATGATGAAAAACGAGGATAAAACAAAATTCAAAAAACGATGGGCTATAACCCAACTTTTTGAAATTTTGAATTTTTTTCAAATCCTCAAAAACGATGAAAAACGGCGTGCTATAGTATGCCATACGATATGGGCTATAGCCCATGGTCAAAAATGATGAATAACAAGGATTTTATTTTTTTCAAAAATTCAAAAAACGATGGGCTATAACCCAACTTTTTGAAAATTTGAATTTTTTTCAAATCCTCAAAAATGATGAAAAACGGCGTGCTATAGTATGCCATACGATATGGGCTATAGCCCATGGTCAAAAATGATGAAAAACGAGGATTTTTATTTTTTCAAAAATTAAAAAAACGATGGGCTATAACCCAACTTTTTTGAAATTTTGATTTTTTTTCAAATCCTCAAAAATGATGAAAAACGGCGTGCTATAGTATGCCATACGATATGGGCTATAGCCCATGGTCAAAAATGATGAAAAACGAGGATTTTTTTTTTCCAAAAATTCAAAAAACGATGGGCTATAACCCAACTTTTTGAAATTTTGAATTTTTTTCAAATCCTCAAAAATGATGAAAAACGGCGTGCTATAGTATGCCATACGATATGGGCTATAGCCCATGGTCAAAAATGATGAAAAACGAGGGTAAAACAAAATTCAAAAATTCAAAAAACGATGGGCTATAACCTAACTTTTTGAAATTTTGAATTTTTTTCAAATCCTCAAAAACGATGAAAAACGGCGTGCTATAGTATGCCATACGATATGGGCTATAGCCCATGGTCAAAAACTATGAAAAACAAGGATTTTATTTTTTTCAAAAATTCAAAAAACGATGGGCTATAACCCAACTTTTTGAAAATTTGAATTTTTTTCAAATCCTCAAAAATGATGAAAAACGGCGTGCTATAGTATGCCATACGATATGGGCTATAGCCCATGGTCAAAAATGATGAAAAACGAGGATTTTTATTTTTTCAAAAATTCAAAAAACGATGGGCTATAACCCAACTTTTTGAAATTTTGATTTTTTTTTCAAATCCTCAAAAATGATGAAAAACGGCGTGCTATAGTATGCCATACGATATGGGCTATAGCCCATGGTCAAAAATGATGAAAAACGAGGATATTTTTTTTTTCAAAAATTCAAAAAACGATGGGCTATAACCCAACTTTTTGAAAATTAGAATTTTTTTCAAATCCTCAAAAATGATGAAAAACGGCGTGCTATAGTATGCCATACGATATGGGCTATAGCCCATGGTCAAAAATGATGAAAAACGAGGATAAAACAAAATTCAAAAATTCAAAAAACGATGGGCTATAACCCAACTTTTTGAAAAATTGAATTTTTTTCAAATCCTCAAAAATGATGAAAAACGGCGTGCTATAGTATGCCATACGATATGGGCTATAGCCCATGGTCAAAAATGATGAAAAACGAGGATTTTTATTTTTTCAAAAATTCAAAAAACGATGGGCTATAACCCAACTTTTTGAAAATTTGAATTTTTTTCAAATCCTCAAAAATGATGAAAAACGGCGTGCTATAGTATGCCATACGATATGGGCTATAGCCCATGGTCAAAAATGATGAAAAACGAGGATTTTTATTTTTTCAAAAATTCAAAAAACGATGGGCTATAACCCAACTTTTTGAAATTTTGATTTTTTTTCAAATCCTCAAAAATGATGAAAAACGGCGTGCTATAGTATGCCATACGATATGGGCTATAGCCCATGGTCAAAAATGATGAAAAACGAGGATATTTTTTTTTTCAAAAATTCAAAAAACGATGGGCTATAACCCAACTTTTTGAAAATTTGAATTTTTTTCAAATCCTCAAAAATGATGAAAAACGGCGTGCTATAGTATGCCATACGATATGGGCTATAGCCCATGGTCAAAAATGATGAAAAACGAGGATAAAACAAAATTCAAAAATTCAAAAAACGATGGGCTATAACCCAACTTTTTGAAATTTTGAATTTTTTTCAAATCCTCAAAAACGATGAAAAACGGCGTGCTATAGTATGCCATACGATATGGGCTATAGCCCATGGTCAAAAATGATGAAAAACGAGGATTTTATATTTTTCAAAAATTCAAAAAACGATGGGCTATAACCCAACTTTTTGAAAAATTGATTTTTTTTCAAATCCTCAAAAATGATGAAAAACGGCGTGCTATAGTATGCCATACGATATGGGCTATAGCCCATGGTCAAAAATGATGAAAAACGAGGATTTTTATTTTTTCAAAAATTCAAAAAACGATGGGCTATAACCCAACTTTTTTGAAATTTTGAATTTTTTTCAAATCCTCAAAAATGATGAAAAACGGCGTGCTATAGTATGCCATACGATATGGGCTATAGCCCATGGTCAAAAATGATAAAAAACGAGGATAAAAAATTAATTCAAAAATTCAAAAAACGATGGGCTATAACCCAACTTTTTTGAAATTTTGAATTTTTTTCAAATCCTCAAAAATGATGAAAAACGGCGTGCTATAGTATGCCATACGATATGGGCTATAGCCCATGGTCAAAAATGATAAAAAACGAGGATAAAAAATTAATTCAAAAATTCAAAAAACGATGGGCTATAACCCAACTTTTTGAAATTTTGAATTTTTTTCAAATCCTCAAAAATGATGAAAAACGTCGTGCTATAGTATGCCATACGATATGGGCTATAGCCCATGGTCAAAAATGATAAAAAACGAGGATAAAAAATTAATTCAAAAATTCAAAAAACGATGGGCTATAACCCAACTTTTTGAAATTTTGAATTTTTTTCAAATCCTCAAAAATGATGAAAAACGGCGTGCTATAGTATGCCATACGATATGGGCTATAGCCCATGGTCAAAAATGATGAAAAACGAGGATATTTTTTTTTTCAAAAATTCAAAAAACGATGGGCTATAACCCAACTTTTTGAAAATTTGAATTTTTTTCAAATCCTCAAAAATGATGAAAAACGGCGTGCTATAGTATGCCATACGATATGGGCTATAGCCCATGGTCAAAAATGATGAAAAACGAGGATTTTATTTTTTTCAAAAATTCAAAAAACGATGGGCTATAACCCAACTTTTTGAAAAATTGATTTTTTTTCAAATCCTCAAAAATGATGAAAAACGGCGTGCTATAGTATGCCATACGATATGGGCTATAGCCCATGGTCAAAAATGATGAAAAACGAGGATTTTTATTTTTTCAAAAATTCAAAAAACGATGGGCTATAACCCAACTTTTTTGAAATTTTGAATTTTTTTCAAATCCTCAAAAATGATGAAAAACGGCGTGCTATAGTATGCCATACGATATGGGCTATAGCCCATGGTCAAAAATGATAAAAAACGAGGATAAAAAATTAATTCAAAAATTCAAAAAACGATGGGCTATAACCCAACTTTTTTGAAATTTTGAATTTTTTTCAAATCCTCAAAAATGATGAAAAACGGCGTGCTATAGTATGCCATACGATATGGGCTATAGCCCATGGTCAAAAATGATAAAAAACGAGGATAAAAAATTAATTCAAAAATTCAAAAAACGATGGGCTATAACCCAACTTTTTGAAATTTTGAATTTTTTTCAAATCCTCAAAAATTATGAAAAACGTCGTGCTATAGTATGCCATACGATATGGGCTATAGCCCATGGTCAAAAATGATAAAAAACGAGGATAAAAAATTAATTCAAAAATTCAAAAAACGATGGGCTATAACCCAACTTTTTGAAATTTTGAATTTTTTTCAAATCCTCAAAAATGATGAAAAACGGCGTGCTATAGTATGCCATACGATATGGGCTATAGCCCATGGTCAAAAATGATGAAAAACGAGGATTTTTTTTTTCAAAAATTCAAAAAACGATGGGCTATAACCCAACTTTTTGAAAATTTGAATTTTTTTCAAATCCTCAAAAATGATGAAAAACGGCGTGCTATAGTATGCCATACGATATGGGCTATAGCCCATGGTCAAAAATGATGAAAAACGAGGATAAAACAAAATTCAAAAATTCAAAAAACGATGGGCTATAACCCAACTTTTTGAAATTTTGAATTTTTTTCAAATCCTCAAAAACGATGAAAAACGGCGTGCTATAGTATGCCATACGATATGGGCTATAGCCCATGGTCAAAAATGATGAAAAACGAGGATTTTATTTTTTTCAAAAATTCAAAAAACGATGGGCTATAACCCAACTTTTTGAAAAATTGAATTTTTTTCAAATCCTCAAAAATGATGAAAAACGGCGTGCTATAGTATGCCATACGATATGGGCTATAGCCCATGGTCAAAAATGATGAAAAACGAGGATTTTTATTTTTTCAAAAATTCAAAAAACGATGGGCTATAACCCAACTTTTTTGAAATTTTGAATTTTTTTCAAATCCTCAAAAATGATGAAAAACGGCGTGCTATAGTATGCCATACGATATGGGCTATAGCCCATGGTCAAAAATGATAAAAAACGAGGATAAAAAATTAATTCAAAAATTCAAAAAACGATGGGCTATAACCCAACTTTTTGAAATTTTGAATTTTTTTCAAATCCTCAAAAATGATGAAAAACGGCGTGCTATAGTATGCCATACGATATGGGCTATAGCCCATGGTCAAAAATGATAAAAAACGAGGATAAAAAATTAATTCAAAAATTCAAAAAACGATGGGCTATAACCCAACTTTTTGAAATTTTGAATTTTTTTCAATTCCTCAAAAACGATGAAAAACGGCGTGCTATAGTATGCCATACGATATGGGCTATAGCCCATGGTCAAAAATGATGAAAAACGAGGATATTTTTTTTTTCAAAAATTCAAAAAACGATGGGTTATAACCCAACTTTTTGAAATTTTGAATTTTTTTCAAATCCTCAAAAATGATGAAAAACGGCGTGCTATAGTATGCCATACGATATGGGCTATAGCCCATGGTAAAAAATGATGAAAAACGAGGATAAAACAAAATTCAAAAATTCAAAAAACGATGGGCTATAACCCAACTTTTTGAAATTTTGAATTTTTTTCAATTCCTCAAAAACGATGAAAAACGGCGTGCTATAGTATGCCATACGATATGGGCTATAGCCCATGGTCAAAAATGATGAAAAACGAGGATATTTTTTTTTTTCAAAAATTCAAAAAACGATGGGCTATAACCCAACTTTTTGAAATTTTGAATTTTTTTCAAATCCTCAAAAATGATGAAAAACGGCGTGCTATAGTATGCCATACGATATGGGCTATAGCCCATGGTCAAAAATGATGAAAAACGAGGATAAAACAAAATTCAAAAAACGATGGGCTATAACCCAACTTTTTGAAATTTTGAATTTTTTTCAAATCCTCAAAAACGATGAAAAACGGCGTGCTATAGTATGCCATACGATATGGGCTATAGCCCATGGTCAAAAATGATGAATAACAAGGATTTTATTTTTTTCAAAAATTCAAAAAACGATGGGCTATAACCCAACTTTTTGAAAATTTGAATTTTTTTCAAATCCTCAAAAATGATGAAAAACGGCGTGCTATAGTATGCCATACGATATGGGCTATAGCCCATGGTCAAAAATGATGAAAAACGAGGATTTTTATTTTTTCAAAAATTAAAAAAACGATGGGCTATAACCCAACTTTTTTGAAATTTTGATTTTTTTTCAAATCCTCAAAAATGATGAAAAACGGCGTGCTATAGTATGCCATACGATATGGGCTATAGCCCATGGTCAAAAATGATGAAAAACGAGGATAAAACAAAATTCAAAAATTCAAAAAACGATGGGCTATAACCCAACTTTTTGAAATTTTGAATTTTTTTCAAATCCTCAAAAACGATGAAAAACGGCGTGCTATAGTATGCCATACGATATGGGCTATAGCCCATGGTCAAAAACTATGAAAAACAAGGATTTTATTTTTTTCAAAAATTCAAAAAACGATGGGCTATAACCCAACTTTTTGAAAATTTGATTTTTTTCAAATCCTCAAAAATGATGAAAAACGGCGTGCTATAGTATGCCATACGATATGGGCTATAGCCCATGGTCAAAAATGATGAAAAACGAGGATTTTTATTTTTTCAAAAATTCAAAAAACGATGGGCTATAACCCAACTTTTTGACATTTTGATTTTTTTTTCAAATCCTCAAAAATGATGAAAAACGGCGTGCTATAGTATGCCATACGATATGGGCTATAGCCCATGGTCAAAAATGATGAAAAACGAGGATATTTTTTTTTTCAAAAATTCAAAAAACGATGGGCTATAACCCAACTTTTTGAAAATTTGAATTTTTTTCAAATCCTCAAAAATGATGAAAAACGGCGTGCTATAGTATGCCATACGATATGGGCTATAGCCCATGGTCAAAAATGATGAAAAACGAGGATAAAACAAAATTCAAAAATTCAAAAAACGATGGGCTATAACCCAACTTTTTGAAATTTTGAATTTTTTTCAAATCCTCAAAAACGATGAAAAACGGCGTGCTATAGTATGCCATACGATATGGGCTATAGCCCATGGTCAAAAATGATGAAAAACGAGGATTTTATTTTTTTCAAAAATTCAAAAAACGATGGGCTATAACCCAACTTTTTGAAAAATTGAATTTTTTTCAAATCCTCAAAAATGATGAAAAACGGCGTGCTATAGTATGCCATACGATATGGGCTATAGCCCATGGTCAAAAATGATGAAAAACGAGGATTTTTATTTTTTCAAAAATTCAAAAAACGATGGGCTATAACCCAAGTTTTTGAAAATTTGAATTTTTTTCAAATCCTCAAAAATGATGAAAAACGGCGTGCCATAGTATGCCATACGATATGGGCTATAGCCCATGGTCAAAAATGATGAAAAACGAGGATTTTTATTTTTTCAAAAATTCAAAAAACGATGGGCTATAACCCAACTTTTTGAAATTTTGATTTTTTTTCAAATCCTCAAAAATGATGAAAAACTGCGTGCTATAGTATGCCATACGATATGGGCTATAGCCCATGGTCAAAAATGATGAAAAACGAGGATATTTTTTTTTTCAAAAATTCAAAAAACGATGGGCTATAACCCAACTTTTTGAAAATTTGAATTTTTTTCAAATCCTCAAAAATGATGAAAAACGGCGTGCTATAGTATGCCATACGATATGGGCTATAGCCCATGGTCAAAAATGATGAAAAACGAGGATAAAACAAAATTCAAAAATTCAAAAAACGATGGGCTATAACCCAACTTTTTGAAATTTTGAATTTTTTTCAAATCCTCAAAAACGATGAAAAACGGCGTGCTATAGTATGCCATACGATATGGGCTATAGCCCATGGTCAAAAATGATGAAAAACGAGGATTTTATTTTTTTCAAAAATTCAAAAAACGATGGGCTATAACCCAACTTTTTGAAAAATTGAATTTTTTTCAAATCCTCAAAAATGATGAAAAACGGCGTGCTATAGTATGCCATACGATATGGGCTATAGCCCATGGTCAAAAATGATGAAAAACGAGGATTTTTATTTTTTCAAAAATTCAAAAAACGATGGGCTATAACCCAACTTTTTGAAAATTTGAATTTTTTTCAAATCCTCAAAAATGATGAAAAACGGCGTGCTATAGTATGCCATACGATATGGGCTATAGCCCATGGTCAAAAATGATGAAAAACGAGGATTTTTATTTTTTCAAAAATTCAAAAAACGATGGGCTATAACCCAACTTTTTGAAATTTTGATTTTTTTTCAAATCCTCAAAAATGATGAAAAACGGCGTGCTATAGTATGCCATACGATATGGGCTATAGCCCATGGTCAAAAATGATGAAAAACGAGGATATTTTTTTTTTCAAAAATTCAAAAAACGATGGGCTATAACCCAACTTTTTGAAAATTTGAATTTTTTTCAAATCCTCAAAAATGATGAAAAACGGCGTGCTATAGTATGCCATACGATATGGGCTATAGCCCATGGTCAAAAATGATGAAAAACGAGGATAAAACAAAATTCAAAAATTCAAAAAACGATGGGCTATAACCCAACTTTTTGAAATTTTGAATTTTTTTCAAATCCTCAAAAACGATGAAAAACGGCGTGCTATAGTATGCCATACGATATGGGCTATAGCCCATGGTCAAAAATGATGAAAAACGAGGATTTTATTTTTTTCAAAAATTCAAAAAACGATGGGCTATAACCCAACTTTTTGAAAAATTGAATTTTTTTCAAATCCTCAAAAATGATGAAAAACGGCGTGCTATAGTATGCCATACGATATGGGCTATAGCCCATGGTCAAAAATGATGAAAAACGAGGATTTTTATTTTTTCAAAAATTCAAAAAACGATGGGCTATAACCCAACTTTTTTGAAATTTTGAATTTTTTTCAAATCCTCAAAAATGATGAAAAACGGCGTGCTATACTATGCCATACGATATGGGCTATAGCCCATGGTCAAAAATGATAAAAAACGAGGATAAAAAATTAATTCAAAAATTCAAAAAACGATGGGCTATAAACCAACTTTTTGAAATTTTGAATTTTTTTCAAATCCTCAAAAATGATGAAAAACGGCGTGCTATAGTATGCCATACGATATGGGCTATAGCCCATGGTCAAAAATGATAAAAAACGAGGATAAAAAATTAATTCAAAAATTCAAAAAACGATGGGCTATAACCCAACTTTTTGAAATTTTGAATTTTTTTCAAATCCTCAAAAATGATGAAAAACGGCGTGCTATAGTATGCCATACGATATGGGCTATAGCCCATGGTCAAAAATGATGAAAAACGAGGATTTTTATTTTTTCAAAAATTCAAAAAACGATGGGCTATAACCCAACTTTTTGAAATTTTGAATTTTTTTCAATTCCTCAAAAACGATGAAAAACGGCGTGCTATAGTATGCCATACGATATGGGCTATAGCCCATGGTCAAAAATGATGAAAAACGAGGATATTTTTTTTTTTTAAAATTCAAAAAACGATGGGTTATAACCCAACTTTTTGAAATTTTGAATTTTTTTCAAATCCTCAAAAATGATGAAAAACGGCGTGCTATAGTATGCCATACGATATGGGCTATAGCCCATGGTAAAAAATTATGAAAAACGAGGATAAAACAAAATTCAAAAATTCAAAAAACGATGGGCTATAACCCAACTTTTTGAAATTTTGAATTTTTTTCAATTCCTCAAAAACGATGAAAAACGGCGTGCTATAGTATGCCATACGATATGGGCTATAGCCCATGGTCAAAAATGATGAAAAACGAGGATATTTTTTTTTTTCAAAAATTCAAAAAACTATGGGCTATAACCCAACTTTTTGAAATTTAGAATTTTTTTCAAATCCTCAAAAATGATGAAAAACGGCGTGCTATAGTATGCCATACGATATGGGCTATAGCCCATGGTCAAAAATGATGAAAAACGAGGATAAAACAAAATTCAAAAAACGATGGGCTATAACCCAACTTTTTGAAATTTTGAATTTTTTTCAAATCCTCAAAAACGATGAAAAACGGCGTGCTATAGTATGCCATACGATATGGGCTATAGCCCATGGTCAAAAATGATGAATAACAAGGATTTTATTTTTTTCAAAAATTCAAAAAACGATGGGCTATAACCCAACTTTTTGAAAATTTGAATTTTTTTCAAATCCTCAAAAATGATGAAAAACGGCGTGCTATAGTATGCCATACGATATGGGCTATAGCCCATGGTCAAAAATGATGAAAAACGAGGATTTTTATTTTTTCAAAAATTAAAAAAACGATGGGCTATAACCCAACTTTTTTGAAATTTTGATTTTTTTTCAAATCCTCAAAAATGATGAAAAACGGCGTGCTATAGTATGCCATACGATATGGGCTATAGCCCATGGTCAAAAATGATGAAAAACGAGGATATTTTTTTTTTCAAAAATTCAAAAAACGATGGGCTATAACCCAACTTTTTGAAATTTTGAATTTTTTTCAAATCCTCAAAAATGATGAAAAACGGCGTGCTATAGTATGCCATACGATATGGGCTATAGCCCATGGTCAAAAATGATGAAAAACGAGGATAAAACAAAATTCAAAAATTCAAAAAACGATGGGCTATAACCCAACTTTTTGAAATTTTGAATTTTTTTCAAATCCTCAAAAATGATGAAAAACGGCGTGCTATAGTATGCCATACGATATGGGCTATAGCCCATGGTCAAAAATGATGAAAAACGAGGATAAAACAAAATTCAAAAAACGATGGGCTATAACCCAACTTTTTGAAATTTTTAAATTTTTTCAAATCCTCAAAAACGATGAAAAACGGCGTGCTATAGTATGCCATACGATATGGGCTATAGCCCATGGTCAAAAATGATGAATAACAAGGATTTTATTTTTTTCAAAAATTCAAAAAACGATGGGCTATAACCCAACTTTTTGAAAATTTGAATTTTTTTCAAATCCTCAAAAATGATGAAAAACGGCGTGCTATAGTATGCCATACGATATGGGCTATAGCCCATGGTCAAAAATGATGAAAAACGAGGATTTTTATTTTTTCAAAAATTAAAAAAACGATGGGCTATAACCCAACTTTTTTGAAATTTTGATTTTTTTTCAAATCCTCAAAAATGATGAAAAACGGCGTGCTATAGTATGCCATACGATATGGGCTATAGCCCATGGTCAAAAATGATGAAAAACGAGGATATTTTTTTTTTCAAAAATTCAAAAAACGATGGGCTATAACCCAACTTTTTGAAATTTTTAATTTTTTTCAAATCCTCAAAAATGATGAAAAACGGCGTGCTATAGTATGCCATACGATATGGGCTATAGCCCATGGTCAAAAATGATGAAAAACGAGGATAAAACAAAATTCAAAAATTCAAAAAACGATGGGCTATAACCCAACTTTTTGAAATTTTGAATTTTTTTCAAATCCTCAAAAATGATGAAAAACGGCGTGCTATAGTATGCCATACGATATGGGCTATAGCCCATGGTCAAAAATGATGAAAAACGAGGATTTTTATTTTTTCAAAAATTCAAAAAACGATGGGCTATAACCCAACTTTTTTGAAATTTTGATTTTTTTTCAAATCCTCAAAAACGATGAAAAACGGCGTGCTATAGTATGCCATACGATATGGGCTATAGCCCATGGTCAAAAATGATGAAAAACGAGGATTTTATTTTTTTCAAAAATTCAAAAAACGATGGGCTATAACCCAACTTTTTGAAAATTTGAATTTTTTTCAAATCCTCAAAAATGATGAAAAACGGCGTGCTATAGTATGCCATACGATATGGGCTATAGCCCATGGTCAAAAATGATGAAAAACGAGGATTTTTATTTTTTCAAAAATTCAAAAAACGAATGGGCTATAACCCAACTTTTTTGAAATTTTGAATTTTTTTCAAATCCTCAAAAATGATGAAAAACGGCGTGCTATAGTATGCCATACGATATGGGCTATAGCCCATGGTCAAAAATGATAAAAAACGAGGATAAAAAATTAATTCAAAAATTCAAAAAACGATGGGCTATAACCCAACTTTTTGAAATTTTGAATTTTTTTCAAATCCTCAAAAATGATGAAAAACGGCGTGCTATAGTATGCCATACGATATGGGCTATAGCCCATGGTCAAAAATGATAAAAAACGAGGATAAAAAATTAATTCAAAAATTCAAAAAACGATGGGCTATAACCCAACTTTTTGAAATTTTGAATTTTTTTCAATTCCTCAAAAACGATGAAAAACGGCATGCTATAGTATGCCATACGATATGGGCTATAGCCCATGGTCAAAAATGATGAAAAACGAGGATTTTTTTTTTTCAAAAATTCAAAAAACGATGGGTTATAACCCAACTTTTTGAAATTTTGAATTTTTTTCAAATCCTCAAAAATGATGAAAAACGGCGTGCTATAGTATGCCATACGATATGGGCTATAGCCCATGGTAAAAAATGATGAAAAACGAGGATAAAACAAAATTCAAAAATTCAAAAAACGATGGGCTATAACCCAACTTTTTGAAATTTTGAATTTTTTTCAATTCCTCAAAAACGATGAAAAACGGCGTGCTATAGTATGCCATACGATATGGGCTATAGCCCATGGTCAAAAATGATGAAAAACGAGTATATTTTCTTTTTTCAAAAATTCAAAAAACGATGGGTTATAACCCAACTTTTTGAAATTTAGAATTTTTTTCAAATCCTCAAAAATGATGAAAAACGGCGTGCTATAGTATGCCATACGATATGGGCTATAGCCCATGGTCAAAGATGATGAAAAACGAGGATAGAAAATAAATTCAAAAATTCAAAAAACGATGGGCTATAACCCAACTTTTTGAAAAATTGAATTTTTTTCAAATCCTCAAAAATGATGAAAAACGGCGTGCTATAGTATGCCATACGATATGGGCTATAGCCCATGGTCAAAAATGATGAAAAACGAGGATTTTAATTTTTTCAAAAATTCAAAAAACGATGGGCTATAACCCAACTTTTTTGAAATTTTGAATTTTTTTCAAATCCTCAAAAATGATGAAAAACGGCGTGCTATAGTATGCCATACGATATGGGCTATAGCCCATGGTCAAAAATGATGAAAAACGAGGATAAAACAAAATTCAAAAAACGATGGGCTATAACCCAACTTTTTGAAATTTTGAATTTTTTTCAAATCCTCAAAAACGATGAAAAACGGCGTGCTATAGTATGCCATACGATATGGGCTATAGCCCATGGTCAAAAATGATGAATAACAAGGATTTTATTTTTTTCAAAAATTCAAAAAACGATGGGCTATAACCCAACTTTTTGAAAATTTGAATTTTTTTCAAATCCTCAAAAATGATGAAAAACGGCGTGCTATAGTATGCCATACGATATGGGCTATAGCCCATGGTCAAAAATGATGAAAAACGAGGATTTTTATTTTTTCAAAAATTAAAAAAACGATGGGCTATAACCCAACTTTTTTGAAATTTTGATTTTTTTTCAAATCCTCAAAAATGATGAAAAACGGCGTGCTATAGTATGCCATACGATATGGGCTATAGCCCATGGTCAAAAATGATGAAAAACGAGGATATTTTTTTTTTCAAAAATTCAAAAAACGATGGGCTATAACCCAACTTTTTGAAATTTTGAATTTTTTTCAAATCCTCAAAAATGATGAAAAACGGCGTGCTATAGTATGCCATACGATATGGGCTATAGCCCATGGTCAAAAATGATGAAAAAGAAGGATAAAACAAAATTCAAAAATTCAAAAAACGATGGGCTATAACCCAACTTTTTGAAATTTTGAATTTTTTTCAAATCCTCAAAAATGATGAAAAACGGCGTGCTATAGTATGCCATACGATATGGGCTATAGCCCATGGTCAAAAATGATGAAAAACGAGGATAAAACAAAATTCAAAAAACGATGGGCTATAACCCAACTTTTTGAAATTTTGAATTTTTTTCAAATCCTCAAAAACGATGAAAAACGGCGTGCTATAGTATGCCATACGATATGGGCTATAGCCCATGGTCAAAAATGATGAATAACAAGGATTTTATTTTTTTCAAAAATTCAAAAAACGATGGGCTATAACCCAACTTTTTGAAAATTTGAAATTTTTTCAAATCCTCAAAAATGATGAAAAACGGCGTGCTATAGTATGCCATACGATATGGGCTATAGCCCATGGTCAAAAATGATGAAAAACGAGGATTTTTATTTTTTCAAAAATTAAAAAAACGATGGGCTATAACCCAACTTTTTTGAAATTTTGATTTTTTTTCAAATCCTCAAAAATGATGAAAAACGGCGTGCTATAGTATGCCATACGATATGGGCTATAGCCCATGGTCAAAAATGATGAAAAACGAGGATATTTTTTTTTTCAAAAATTCAAAAAACGATGGGCTATAACCCAACTTTTTGAAATTTTGAATTTTTTTCAAATCCTCAAAAATGATGAAAAACGGCGTGCTATAGTATGCCATACGATATGGGCTATAGCCCATGGTCAAAAATGATGAAAAACGAGGATAAAACAAAATTCAAAAATTCAAAAAACGATGGGCTATAACCCAACTTTTTGAAATTTTGAATTTTTTTCAAATCCTCAAAAATGATGAAAAACGGCGTGCTATAGTATGCCATACGATATGGGCTATAGCCCATGGTCAAAAATGATGAAAAACGAGGATTTTTATTTTTTCAAAAATTCAAAAAACGATGGGCTATAACCCAACTTTTTTGAAATTTTGATTTTTTTTCAAATCCTCAAAAACGATGAAAAACGGCGTGCTATAGTATGCCATACGATATGGGCTATAGCCCATGGTCAAAAATGATGAAAAACGAGGATTTTATTTTTTTCAAAAATTCAGAAAACGATGGGCTATAACCCAACTTTTTGAAAATTTGAATTTTTTTCAAATCCTCAAAAATGATGAAAAACGGCGTGCTATAGTATGCCATACGATATGGGCTATAGCCCATGGTCAAAAATGATGAAAAACGAGGATTTTTATTTTTTCAAAAATTCAAAAAACGATGGGCTATAACCCAACTTTTTTGAAATTTTGAATTTTTTTCAAATCCTCAAAAATGATGAAAAACGGCGTGCTATAGTATGCCATACGATATGGGCTATAGCCCATGGTCAAAAATGATAAAAAACGAGGATAAAAAATTAATTCAAAAATTCAAAAAACGATGGGCTATAACCCAACTTTTTGAAATTTTGAATTTTTTTCAATTCCTCAAAAACGATGAAAAACGGCATGCTATAGTATGCCATACGATATGGGCTATAGCCCATGGTCAAAAATGATGAAAAACGAGGATATTTTTTTTTCAAAAATTCAAAAAACGATGGGTTATAACCCAACTTTTTGAAATTTTGAATTTTTTTCAAATCCTCAAAAATGATGAAAAACGGCGTGCTATAGTATGCCATACGATATGGGCTATAGCCCATGGTAAAAAATGATGAAAAACGAGGATAAAACAAAATTCAAAAATTCAAAAAACTATGGGCTATAACCCAACTTTTTGAAATTTTGAATTTTTTTCAATTCCTCAAAAACGATGAAAAACGGCGTGCTATATAGTATGCCATACGATATGGGCTATAGCCCATGGTCAAAAATGATGAAAAACGAGTATATTTTCTTTTTTCAAAAATTCAAAAAACGATGGGTTATAACCCAACTTTTTGAAATTTAGAATTTTTTTCAAATCCTCAAAAATGATGAAAAACGGCGTGCTATAGTATGCCATACGATATGGGCTATAGCCCATGGTCAAAGATGATGAAAAACGAGGATAGAAAATAAATTCAAAAATTCAAAAAACGATGGGCTATAACCCAACTTTTTTAAATTTTGATTTTTTTTCAATTCCTCAAAAACGATGAAAAACAGCGTGCTATAGTATGCCGTACGATATGGGCTATAGCCCATGGTCCAAAATGATGAAAAACAAGGATTAAAAAAAAATCAAAAATTCAAAAAAACAATGGGCTATAACCCATCATTTTTTTCATTTTTTCATTTTTTTTAAATCCTCAAAAATGATGAAAAATGGCGTGCTATAGTATGCCGTACGATATGGGCTATAGCCCATGGTCCAAAATGATGAAAAACGAGGATAAAAAAAAAATCAAAATTTCAAAAAAACAATGGGCTATAACCCATCGTTTTTTTCATTTTTTCATTTTTTTCAAATCCTCAAAAATGATGAAAAACGGCGTGCTATAGTATGCCGTACGATATGGGCTATAGCCCATGGTCCAAAATGATGAAAAACGAGGATTAAAAAAAAATCAAAAATTTAAAAAAACAATGGGCTATAACCCATCGTTTTTTTCATTTTTTCATTTTTTTCAAATCCTCAAAAATGATGAAAAACGGCGTGCTATAGTATGCCATACGATATGGGCTATAGCCCATGGTCAAAAATGATGAAAAACGAGGATTTTATTTTTTTCAAAAATTCAAAAAACGATGGGCTATAACCCAACTTTTTGAAAATTTGAATTTTTTTCAAATCCTCAAAAATGATGAAAAACGGCGTGCTATAGTATGCCATACGATATGGGCTATAGCCCATGGTCAAAAATGATGAAAAACGAGGATTTTTATTTTTTCAAAAATTCAAAAAACGATGGGCTATAACCCAACTTTTTTGAAATTTTGAATTTTTTTCAAATCCTCAAAAATGATGAAAAACGGCGTGCTATAGTATGCCATACGATATGGGCTATAGCCCATGGTCAAAAATGATAAAAAACGAGGATAAAAAATTAATTCAAAAATTCAAAAAACGATGGGCTATAACCCAACTTTTTGAAATTTTGAATTTTTTTCAAATCCTCAAAAATGATGAAAAACGGCGTGCTATAGTATGCCATACGATATGGGCTATAGCCCATGGTCAAAAATGATGAAAAACGAGGATTTTATTTTTTTCAAAAATTCAGAAAACGATGGGCTATAACCCAACTTTTTGAAAATTTGAATTTTTTTCAAATCCTCAAAAATGATGAAAAACGGCGTGCTATAGTATGCCATACGATATGGGCTATAGCCCATGGTCAAAAATGATGAAAAACGAGGATTTTTATTTTTTCAAAAATTCAAAAAACGATGGGCTATAACCCAACTTTTTTGAAATTTTGAATTTTTTTCAAATCCTCAAAAATGATGAAAAACGGCGTGCTATAGTATGCCATACGATATGGGCTATAGCCCATGGTCAAAAATGATAAAAAACGAGGATAAAAAATTAATTCAAAAATTCAAAAAACGATGGGCTATAACCCAACTTTTTGAAATTTTGAATTTTTTTCAATTCCTCAAAAACGATGAAAAACGGCATGCTATAGTATGCCATACGATATGGGCTATAGCCCATGGTCAAAAATGATGAAAAACGAGGATATTTTTTTTTCAAAAATTCAAAAAACGATGGGTTATAACCCAACTTTTTGAAATTTTGAATTTTTTTCAAATCCTCAAAAATGATGAAAAACGGCGTGCTATAGTATGCCATACGATATGGGCTATAGCCCATGGTAAAAAATGATGAAAAACGAGGATAAAACAAAATTCAAAAATTCAAAAAACTATGGGCTATAACCCAACTTTTTGAAATTTTGAATTTTTTTCAATTCCTCAAAAACGATGAAAAACGGCGTGCTATATAGTATGCCATACGATATGGGCTATAGCCCATGGTCAAAAATGATGAAAAACGAGTATATTTTCTTTTTTCAAAAATTCAAAAAACGATGGGTTATAACCCAACTTTTTGAAATTTAGAATTTTTTTCAAATCCTCAAAAATGATGAAAAACGGCGTGCTATAGTATGCCATACGATATGGGCTATAGCCCATGGTCAAAGATGATGAAAAACGAGGATAGAAAATAAATTCAAAAATTCAAAAAACGATGGGCTATAACCCAACTTTTTTAAATTTTGATTTTTTTTCAATTCCTCAAAAACGATGAAAAACAGCGTGCTATAGTATGCCGTACGATATGGGCTATAGCCCATGGTCCAAAATGATGAAAAACAAGGATTAAAAAAAAATCAAAAATTCAAAAAAACAATGGGCTATAACCCATCATTTTTTTCATTTTTTTTAAATCCTCAAAAATGATGAAAAATGGCGTGCTATAGTATGCCGTACGATATGGGCTATAGCCCATGGTCCAAAATGATGAAAAACGAGGATAAAAAAAAAATCAAAATTTCAAAAAAACAATGGGCTATAACCCATCGTTTTTTTCATTTTTTCATTTTTTTCAAATCCTCAAAAATGATGAAAAACGGCGTGCTATAGTATGCCGTACGATATGGGCTATAGCCCATGGTCCAAAATGATGAAAAACGAGGATTAAAAAAAAATCAAAAATTTAAAAAAACAATGGGCTATAACCCATCGTTTTTTTCATTTTTTCATTTTTTTCAAATCCTCAAAAATGATGAAAAACGGCGTGCTATAGTATGCCATACGATATGGGCTATAGCCCATGGTCAAAAATGATAAAAAACGAGGATAAAAAATTAATTCAAAAATTCAAAAAACGATGGGCTATAACCCAACTTTTTGAAATTTTGAATTTTTTTCAAATCCTCAAAAATGATGAAAAACGGCGTGCTATAGTATGCCATACGATATGGGCTATAGCCCATGGTCAAAAATGATAAAAAACGAGGATAAAAAATTAATTCAAAAATTCAAAAAATGATGGGCTATAACCCAACTTTTTGAAAATTTGAATTTTTTTCAATTCCTCAAAAACGATGAAAAACGGCATGCTATAGTATGCCATACGATATGGGCTATAGCCCATGGTCAAAAATGATGAAAAACGAGGATATTTTTTTTTTCAAAAATTCAAAAAACGATGGGTTATAACCCAACTTTTTGAAATTTTGATTTTTTTTCAAATCCTCAAAAATGATGAAAAACGGCGTGCTATAGTATGCCATACGATATGGGCTATAGCCCATGGTAAAAAATGATGAAAAACGAGGATAAAACAAAATTCAAAAATTCAAAAAACGATGGGCTATAACCCAACTTTTTGAAATTTTGAATTTTTTTCAACTCCTCAAAAACGATGAAAAACGGCGTGCTATAGTATGCCATACGATATGGGCTATAGCCCATGGTCAAAAATGATAAAAAACGAGGATAAAAAATTAATTCAAAAATTCAAAAAATGATGGGCTATAACCCAACTTTTTGAAAATTTGAATTTTTTTCAATTCCTCAAAAACGATGAAAAACGGCATGCTATAGTATGCCATACGATATGGGCTATAGCCCATGGTCAAAAATGATGAAAAACGAGGATATTTTTTTTTTCAAAAATTCAAAAAACGATGGGTTATAACCCAACTTTTTGAAATTTTGAATTTTTTTCAAATCCTCAAAAATGATGAAAAACGGCGTGCTATAGTATGCCATACGATATGGGCTATAGCCCATGGTAAAAAATGATGAAAAACGAGGATAAAACAAAATTCAAAAATTCAAAAAACGATGGGCTATAACCCAACTTTTTGAAATTTTGAATTTTTTTCAACTCCTCAAAAACGATGAAAAACGGCGTGCTATAGTATGCCATACGATATGGGCTATAGCCCATGGTCAAAAATGATGAAAAACGAGTATATTTTCTTTTTTCAAAAATTCAAAAAACGATGGGTTATAACCCAACTTTTTGAAATTTAGAATTTTTTTCAAATCCTCAAAAATGATGAAAAACGGCGTGCTATAGTATGCCATACGATATGGGCTATAGCCCATGGTCAAAGATGATGAAAAACGAGGATAGAAAATAAATTCAAAAATTCAAAAAACGATGGGCTATAACCCAACTTTTTGAAATTTTGATTTTTTTTCAATTCCTCAAAAACGATGAAAAACAGCGTGCTATAGTATGCCGTACGATATGGGCTATAGCCCATGGTCCAAAATGATGAAAAACAAGGATTAAAAAAAAATCAAAAATTCAAAAAAACAATGGGCTATAACCCATCGTTTTTTTCATTTTTTCATTTTTTTTAAATCCTCAAAAATGATGAAAAATGGCGTGCTATAGTATGCCGTACGATATGGGCTATAGCCCATGGTCCAAAATGATGAAAAACGAGGATAAAAAAAAAATCAAAATTTCAAAAAAACAATGGGCTATAACCCATCGTTTTTTTTCATTTTTTTCAAATCCTCAAAAATGATGAAAAACGGCGTGCTATAGTATGCCGTACGATATGGGCTATAGCCCATGGTCCAAAATGATGAAAAACGAGGATTAAAAAAAAATCAAAAATTTAAAAAAACAATGGGCTATAACCCATCGTTTTTTTCATTTTTTCATTTTTTTCAAATCCTCAAAAATGATGAAAAACGGCGTGCTATAGTATGCCGTACGATATGGGCTATAGCCCATGGTCCAAAATGATGAAAAACGAGGATAAAAAAGAAAATCAAAAATTAAAAAAAACAATGGGCTATAACCCATCGTTTTTTTCATTTTTTCATTTTTTTCAAATCCTCAAAAATGATGAAAAACGGCGTGCTATAGTATGCCATACGATATGGGCTATAGCCCATGGTCAAAAATGATGAAAAACGAGGATCTTTTTTTTTTTTTTTTAATTCAAAAAACGATGGGCTATAACCCAACTTTTTGAAATTTTGAATTTTTTTCAATTCCTCAAAAATGATGAAAAACGGCGTGCTATAGTATGCCGTACGATATGGGCTATAGCCCATGGTCCAAAATGATGAAAAACGAGAATAAAAAAAAAATCAAAATTTCAAAAAAACAATGGGCTATAACCCATCGTTTTTTTTCATTTTTTCATTTTTTTCAAATCCTCAAAAATGATGAAAAATGACGTGCTATAGTATGCCGTACGATATGGGCTATAGCCCATGGTCCAAAATGATGAAAAACGAGGATTAAAAAAAAATCAAAATTTCAAAAAACAATGGGCTATAACCCATCGTTTTTTGTATTTTTTCATTTTTTTCAAATCCTCAAAAATGATGAAAAACGGCGTGCTATAGTATGCCGTACGATATGGGCTATAACCCAACTTTTTGAAAATTTGAATTTTTTTCAAATCCTCAAAAATGATGAAAAACGGCGTGCTATAGTATGCCATACGATATGGGCTATAGCCCATGGTCCAAAATGATGAAAAACGAGGATAAAAATAAAATCAGAATTTCAAAAAAACAATGGGCTATAACCCATCGTTTTTTTCATTTTTTCATTTTTTTCAAATCCTCAAAAATGATGAAAAATGGCGTGCTATAGTATGCCGTACGATATGGGCTATAGCCCATGGTCCAAAATGATGAAAAACGAGAATAAAAAAGAAAATCAAAATTTCAAAAAACAATGGGCTATAACCCATCGTTTTTTTCAGTTTTTCATTTTTTTCAAATCCTCAAAAATGATGAAAAACGGCGTGCTATAGTATGCCATACGATATGGGCTATAGCCCATGGTCAAAAATGATGAAAAACAAGGATCTTTTTTTTTTCTTCAAAAATTCAAAAAACGATGGGCTATAACCCAACTTTTTGAAATTTTGAATTTGTTTCAATTCCTCAAAAATGATGAAAAACGGCGTGCTATAGTATGCCGTACGATATGGGCTATAGCCCATGGTCCAAAATGATGAAAAACGAGGATAAAAAAAAATTCAAAAATTCAAAAAAACAATGGGCTATAACCCATCGTTTTTTTCATTTTTTCATTTTTTTCAAATCCTCAAAAATGATGAAAAACGGCGTGCTATAGTATGCCGTACGATATGGGCTATAGCCCATGGTCCAAAATGATGAAAAACGAGAATAAAAAAAAAATCAAAATTAAAAAAAAACAATGGGATATAACCCATCGTTTTTTTCATTTTTTCATTTTTTTCAAATCCTCAAAAATGATGAAAAACGGCGTGCTATAGTATGCCGTACGATATGGGCTATAGCCCATGGTCCAAAATGATGAAAAACGAGGATAAAAATAAAATCAGAATTTCAAAAAAACAATGGGCTATAACCCATCGTTTTTTTCATTTTTTCATTTTTTTCAAATCCTCAAAAATGATGAAAAACGGCGTGCTATAGTATGCCGTACGATATGGGCTATAGCCCATGGTCCAAAATGATGAAAAACGAGAATAAAAAAGAAAATCAAAATTTCAAAAAACAACCCATCGTTTTTTTCATTTTTTCATTTTTTTCAAATCCTCAAAAATGATGAAAAACGGCGTGCTATAGTATGCCATACGATATGGGCTATAGCCCATGGTCAAAAATGATGAAAAACAAGGATCTTTTTTTTTTCTTCAAAAATTCAAAAAACGATGGGCTATAACCCAACTTTTTGAAATTTTGAATTTTTTTCAATTCCTCAAAAATGATGAAAAACGGCGTGCTATAGTATGCCGTACGATATGGGCTATAGCCCATGGTCCAAAATGATGAAAAACGAGGATAAAAAAAAATCAAAAATTCAAAAAAACAATGGGCTATAACCCATCGTTTTTTTCATTTTTTCATTTTTTTCAAATCCTCAAAAATGATGAAAAACGGCGTGCTATAGTATGCCGTACGATATGGGCTATAGCCCATGGTCCAAAATGATGAAAAACGAGAATAAAAAAAAAATCAAAATTTAAAAAAAACAATGGGCTATAACCCATCGTTTTTTTCATTTTTTCATTTTTTTCAAATCCTCAAAAATGATGAAAAACGGCGTGCTATAGTATGCCGTACGATATGGGCTATAGCCCATGGTCCAAAATGATGAAAAACGAGGATAAAAAAAAAATCAAAATTTCAAAATACAATGGGCTATAACCCATCGTTTTTTTCATTTTTTCATTTTTTTCAAATCCTCAAAAATGATGAAAAACGGCGTGCTATAGTATGCCGTACGATATGGGCTATAGCCCATGGTCCAAAATGATGAAAAACGAGGATGTTTTTTTTTCAAAAATTCAAAAAACGATGGGCTATAACCCAACTTTTTGAAATTTTGAATTTTTTTCAAATCCTCAAAAATGATGAAAAACGGCGTGCTATAGTATGCCATACGATATGGGCTATAGCCCATGGTCAAAAATGATGAAAAACGAGGATCTTTTTTTTTTTTCAAAAAAATTCGTGCCTTTCGCGATTTTCACCTTTTTTTCGTAAAAAACGACATACAATTGTATGCCCTCCGAGACCATGGACTAATGACCTTGACAAGTATAAATGACCTTCACCAGTATAAATGACCTTGATCAGTATAAATTACCTTGACCAGTATAAATTACCTTGACCAGTATAAATGACCTTGACCAGTATGCAGTCCGACACCATGGACTATATAGCCCTTGGCCTTTTCCTTGATTTTCACATTTTTTTAAATCCTCCACAATGATGAAGAATCGCGTACTATAGCGTGCCGCTCAATGACCTCTGAGACCATGGACCAATGAACCATGTAAATACAACACATGGAGCAGGGCACTGCAGGGAGTTGAACCCCATTCCGGTAAACCAGAAGTACGACACCAGTGCCTTAGTTTTTGTGTTGTCCTTTACAGGTCCTTTCGTTGAAATGTAAATTTTACATTTCAACAGTAAAGTAATATATAAAGAAGAGAAACACAAAAGCACAAAAATAACATTTTCGAATTACCTTTGCTTTGATTTTCAAAACTTTCTCTTGCCTATATGGTGCCTGTCAAGTATAGAAATGATGAAAAACGGCTTGCTATAGTATGCCGTACGGTATGGGCTATTAGACGAGCTTCTAAAAATGGGATAAAAACGTCAAAAAATAGACGTGTAAAACACGTGTTTTAGACGTCTATTTGTAGACGTTTTTTATCCCATTTTTGACCATGGGCTATAGCCCATACCGTACGGCATACTATAGCACGCAGTTTTTCATCATTTTTGAGGATTTGGACTTTTTTTTTTTTAAAGATGGGCTATAACCCATCGTTTTTTGATTTTTTGATTTTTTTTCAAATCCTCAAAAATGATGAAAAACGGCGTGCTATAGTATGCCGTACGGTATGGGCTATTAGACGAGCGTCTAAAAATGGGATAAAAACGTCTAAAAATAGACGTCTAAAAATAGACGTGTTTTAGACGTCTATTTTTAGACGTTTTTTAGACATCTACTTTTAGACGTTTTTTATCCCATTTTTAGACGCACGTCTAATAGCCGGCTATTGCTCAGTGGGATGGTCAAAAATGATGAAAAACGAGGATTAAAAAAAGAAAATCAAAAAATCTAATCTCAACGCGTTGGAGCCGTATTTGAGGGGAGCGTCACTTCCTTCCGGTGTAAAGCTCCTCCCAGCCAAGAGTTTTACCTGCAAATCTTTTGTAGTCACTTGTAGTCCTACGTTACGTCCGGGTTCTATATGGCAGTTCTATAGTAGGCAGTGGGCACCAGCTCCCGTCCACTTCTCATTGTAAATAGCATTAATATGAACGACTCGAGCTAATCTATTTACAGTAACGTTATTTGTCAGAAAGGAAGCCATTGAGGGTTAAAATGGGTCTTAATGCTTCCAACTCGAGTAGAATTATTAATGTAACTGTAGGCCTACAAGTGTCCACGACAACGAAAATAATATGACGTGAAGTTTCCTTGAGCCCAGAAGTGACTCTTTTTCAAATCCTCAAAAATGATGAAAAACGGCGTGCTATAGTATGCCGTACAGTATGGGCTATTAGACGAGCGTCTAAAAATGGGATAAAAACGTCAAAAAATACACGTCTAAAAATAGACGTGTTTTAGACGTCTATTTTTAGACGTCGACGTCGTCGTCGTCAACGTCGTCGTCGTCGTCAACGTCGTCGTCAACGTCGTCGTCGTCGTCGTCGTCAACGTCGTCAACGTCGTCGTCGTCAACGTCGTCGTCGTCAACGTCGTCAACGTCGTCGTCGTCGTCGTCGTCAACGTTGTCGTCGTCGTCAACGTCGTCGTCAACGTCGTCGTCAACGTCGTCGTCGTCGTCGTCGTCGTCGTCGTCAACGTCGTCGTCGTCGTCGTCAACGTCGTCGTCAACGTCGTCGTCGTCAACGTCGTCGTCGTCGTCGTCGTCAACGTCGTCAACGTCGTCGTCGTCGTCGTCGTCAACGTCGTCGTCAACGTCGTCGTCGTCAACGTCGTCGTCGTCAACGTCGTCGTCGTCGTCGTCGTCAACGTCGTCGTCGTCAACGTCGTCGTCGTCAACGTCGTCGTCGTCGTCGTCGTCGTCGTCAACGTCGTCGTCGTCAACGTCGTCGTCGTCGTCGTCGTCGTCGTCAACGTCGTCGTCGTCAACGTCGTCGTCGTCGTCAACGTCGTCGTCGTCGTCAACGTCGTCGTCGTCAACGTCGTCGTCGTCGTCGTCGTCAACGTCGTCAACGTCGTCGTCGTCGTCAACGTCGTCGTCGTCGTCAACGTCCTCAAAAAAAAAAAGATGAAAAACGGCGTGCTATAGTATGCCGTACAGTATGGGCTATTAGACGAGCGTCTAAAAATGGGATAAAAACGTCAAAAAATACACGTCTAAAAATAGACGTGTTTTAGACGTCTATTTTTAGACGTCGTCGTCGTCGTCGTCGTCGTCAACGTCGTCGTCGTCGTCAACGTCGTCAACGTCGTCGTCGTCGTCGTCGTCGTCGTCGTCGTCGTCGTCGTCGTCGTCAACGTCGTCGTCGTCAACGTCGTCGTCGTCGTCGTCGTCAACGTCGTCGTCGTCAACGTCGTCGTCGTGTTTTAGATGTCTATTTTTAGACGTTTTTTATCCCATTTTTGACCATGGGCTATAGCCCATACCGTACGGCATACTATAAAAACGATGGGCTATAACCCATCGTTTTTTTTTTTTTTCATTTTTTTCAAATCCTCAAAAATGATGAAAAACGGCGTGCTATAGTATGCCGTACAGTATGGGCTATTAGACGAGCGTCTAAAAATGGGTTTTTTATCCCATTTTTGACCATGGGCTATATAGCCCATACTGTACGGCATACTATAGCACTATTTGAAAAAAATCTAAAAAATCTAAAAACGATGGGCTATAACCCATCGTTTTTTATTTTTTTCATTTTTTTCAAATCCTCAAAAATGATGAAAAACGGCGTACAGTATGGGCTATTAGACGAGCGTCTAAAAATGGGATAAAAACGTCAAAAAATAGTCGTCTAAAACACGTCTAAAAATAGACGTGTTTTAGACGTCTATTTTTAGACGTTTTTTATCCCATTTTTGACCATGTGCTATAGCCCATACCGTACGGCATACTATAGCACGCCGTTTTTCATCATTTTTTAGGATTTGAAAAAAAGTTAAAAATTTAAGAAAACGATGGGCTATAACCCATCGTATTTTTTTTTCTTCATTTTTTTCAAATCCTCAAAAATGATGAAAAACGGCGTGCTATAGTATGCCGTACAGTATGGGCTATTAGACGAGCGTCTAAAAATGGGATAAAAACGTCTAAAAATAGACGTCTAAAACACGTCTAAAAATAGACGTGTTTTAGACGTCTATTTTTAGACGTTTTTTATCCCATTTTTGACCATGGGCTATATAGACCATACTGTACGGCATACTATAGCAAGCCGTTTTTCATCATTTTTGAGGATTTGAAAAAAATCTAAAAACGATGGGCTATAACCGATCGTTTTTATTAAATTTTTATTTTTTTCAAATCCTCAAAAATGATGAAAAACAGCGTGCTATAGTATGCCGTACAGTATGGGCTATTAGACGAGCGTCTAAAAATGGGATAAAAACGTCAAAAAATACACGTCTAAAACACGTCTAAAAATAGACGTGTTTTAGACGTCTATTTTTAGATGTCGTCGTCAACGTCGTCGTCGTCGTCGTCGTCGCCGTCAACGTCGTCGTCGTCGTCGTCGTCGTCGTCGTCAACGTCGTCGTCGTCGTCGTCAACGTCGTCGTCGTCAACGTCGTCGTCGTCGTCGTCGTCGTCAACGTCTTCGTCTTCGTCGTCGTCGTCGTCGTCGTCGTCGTCGTCGTCGTCAACGTCGTCGTCGACGACGACGACGTCGACGTTGACGACGTTGACGACGACGACGACGTTGACGACGACGACGACGACGACGTTGACGACGACGACGTGAAAGTCGACTTTTTCAAGTTTCGACTTTTTCAAGTTTCGACTTTTTCAAGTTTCGACTTTTTCAAGTTTCGACATTTTCAAGTTTCAACTTTTTCAAGTTTCGACATTTTCAAGTTTCGACTTTTTCAAGTTTCGACATTTTCAAGTTTCGACTTTTTCAAGTTTCGACTTTTTCAAGTTTCGACTTTTTCAAGTTTCGACTTTCAAGTTTCGACTTTCAACGTCGTCGTCGTCAAAATTTTTTATCCCATTTTTGACCATGGGCTATAGCCCATACTGTACGGCATACTATAGCAAGCCGTTTTTCATCATTTCTGAGAATTTGAAAAAAAATCAAAAATTAACAAAACGATGGGCTATAACCCATCGTTTTTTTTTTTTTTTTTAACACGTCTAAAAATAGACGTGTTTTAGATGTCTATTTTTAGACGTTTTTTATCCCATTTTTGACCATGGGCTATAGCCCATACCGTACGGCATACTATAGCACGCCGTTTTTCATCATTTTTTTGGATTTGAAAAAAAGTTAAAAAATTCAAAAAACGATGGGCTATAACCCATCTTTTTTTTTTTTTTTTTTTTTTCAAATCCTCAAAAATGATGAAAAACGGCGTGCTATAGTATGCCGTACAGTATGGGCTATTAGACGAGCGTCTAAAAATGGGATAAAAACGTCAAAAAATAGTCGTCTAAAACACGTCTAAAAATAGACGTGTTTTAGATGTCTATTTTTAGACGTTTTTTATCCCATTTTTGACCATGGGCTATAGCCCATACCGTACGGCATACTATAGCACGCCGTTTTTCATCATTTTTTAGGATTTGAAAAAAAGTTAAAAAATTAAAAAAACGATGGGCTATAACCCATCGTATTTTTTTTTCTTCATTTTTTTCAAATCCTCAAAAATGATGAAAAACGGCGTGCTATAGTATGCCGTACAGTATGGGCTATTAGACGAGCGTCTAAAAATGGGATAAAAACGTCTAAAAATAGACGTCTAAAACACGTCTAAAAATAGACGTGTTTTAGACGTCTATTTTTAGACGTTTTTTATCCCATTTTTGACCATGGGCTATATAGCCCATACTGTACGGCATATTATAGCAAGCCGTTTTTCATCATTTTTGAGGATTTGAAAAAAATCTAAAAAATCTAAAAACGATGGGCTATAACCCATCGTTTTTTTTTTTTTTTTTTTTTTCAAATCCTCAAAAATGATGAAAAACGGCGTTCTATAGTATGCCGTACAGTATGGGCTATTAGACGAGCGTCTAAAAATGGGATAAAAACGTCTAAAAATAGTCGTCTGAAACACGTCTAAAAATAGACGTGTTTTAGACGTCTATTTTTAGACGTCGTCGTCGTCGTTGTCAACGTCGTCGTCGTCGTCGTCGTCGTCGTCGTCGTCGTCAACGTCGTCGTCGTCAACGTCGTCGTCAACGTCGTCGTCGTCAACGTCGTCGTCGTCGTCAACGTCGTTGTCGTCAACGTCGTTGTCGTCGTCGTCGTCGTCAACGTCGTCGTCGTCAACGTCGTCGTCGTCAACGTCGTCGTCGTCAAAGTCGTCGTCAACGTCGTCGTCGTCAACGTCGTCGTCGTCGTCAACGTTGTCGTCGTCGGCGTCGGCGTCGTCGTTGTCGTCAACGTCGTCAACGTCGTCGTCGTCAACGTCGTCAACGTCAACGTCGTCGTCGTCAACGTCGTCGTCGTCAACGTCGTCGTCGTCAACGTCGTCGTTGTCGTCAACGTCGTCGTTGTCGTCGTCGTCAAAGTCGTCGTCGTCGTCGACGTTGACGACGACGACGACGTTGACGACGACGACGACGACGACGTGAAAGTCGACTTTTTCAAGTTTCGACTTTTTCAAGTTTCGACTTTTTTAAGTTTCGACTTTTTCAAGTTTCGACATTTTCAAGTTTCGACTTTTTCAAGTTTCGACATTTTCAAGTTTCGACTTTTTCAAGTTTCGACTTTTTCAAGTTTCGACTTTTTCAAGTTTCGACTTTTTCAAGTTTCGACTTTCAACGTCGTCGTCGTCAACATTTTTTATCCCATTTTTGACCATGGGCTATAGCCCATACTGTACGGCATACTATAGCAAGCCGTTTTTCATCATTTGTGAGAATTTGAAAAAAAATCAAAAATTAAAAAAACGATGGGCTATAACCCATCGTTTTTTGTTTTTTTTAAACACGTCTAAAAATAGACATCTAAAACACGTCTAAAAATAGACGTGTTTTAGATGTCTATTTTTAGACGTTTTTTATCCCATTTTTGACCATGGGCTATAGCCCATACCGTACGGCATACTATAGCACGCCGTTTTTCATCATTTTTGAGGATTTGAAAAAAATCTAAAAAATCTAAAAACGATGGGCTACAACCCATCGTTTTTTTTTTTTTTTTTTTTTTTTTTTACGACGTTTATATAAAAAACAAAATTAAGCAGATAAGCATCCTGAATCATAGCCACGTTGACAACATTTGTAATAAACCAACCCGTTTGTAAATCCGTCAAGTTTGAGGGAGTTATGACTATTTCTGTTCGAACTACGTCAGAGACTCCGTCTTGAGCCATCTAGCCTTTATATATGTCTATGGAATCCATATTAATTCTCTGCCAAAACTCTGAAGTAGTAATTGCATCCTTCCTGGAGCTGGTGATTGTGAAGCTGGTTTGGTGGCAGTTAGCCTTCTGTTTTTATGGGCCAATGGCCTGGAACAAACTCCCATAACATATAAGACAGGCAACGACCATTCAGTAAAAGTTTAGCTGAACAGGGTTCTTTTCAGACATAAGCCACCACCGTTACTTCTCAGCAAACAAGGGGAGGGACGCGGACGCAGTCCCCCGATGGTCCTAGTAGGCCTTAATGACATGGGACTTGACACCTTTCTGCCAACTGTCTGTAACAGAGGCAACCGATCAAGCGCACAACATCAGCATTGTGCCAAGGCACCTTTGAGCCCTCAGTTTTTCCCATAACACTAAAGGAATAATTATCCATCTCTTCCATTAGCTGTTACACTGTCCTGTCATACGTTTCATCCAATCACTCAATAATAGTGTCCCGGGCTGAATGTCACGATGCCCTAACTGACTCTAAACAAATGGTCCATGAAACACATAAGAGCCCGTGGCCTTATCAACCAGGCATATAATACAATACTCTTCTCACAAATACGCGTCCGTGCCAGGGATACCAGGTGTACACAACAATGGACAGCATTATGTCTTGAAGTGAGCACCTTAATAAATGGAGATAGCCGTACCACCCATCGCCATTTTTGCATTTAAAATACAAAAAACATACACCACACAAATTGAACAGGTGGACACAATAAAACTTCTGGGAGTAACTATAGCTCTTTATCTTGGTCCAAACATATAAATAATATTGTCATCAAAATGGGAAGAGGAATCAGAATTACTAGGAAGTGTTCTGCTTTCATCACTCCCTCTATAATGAAATATGTTATTCATTCTTTGGTTTTGTCTCATTTAGAATACTGCCCTGTTATCTGGTCATCAGCTACAAAATCCGATTTGAAAATGTTGCAGATTGCTCAGAATGAAGCGGCTCGTCTGGCACTAGGCTGTTCATACCGCCGGACAAGTATTAGTTATATGCACGAACATCTGGCATGGCTAATGGTTGAAAAGAAATTAGCAGTGAGTCTTCTAATGCTACTGCGGAGTGCAGAACATTCTTTCCACTGGTAAGCCGTATAGCTTGGCTCACCAGTTAAAAATGACTTCTGAACATGGTTACAACACCAGAGGAGCAGCTTCTGCATGGTAACAGAAGAATAAAAACAACACCAAACTGTCTTAAACACACTGGTATATATAGGTCAATAACTCTCGTGAATGCTCTGCCCAAAAACATCTTATCTACAATACCAAAAAAGAATATCAAGAGATACCTTGTCAATTTGCCAAGTACATAACTTTGAACTGTGATTTGTGAATTTGTTCTTTTGATTTTATAATGTGAATTTGTTCTTTGTATTTGTTTTTGTTTTGTTCTGTTTTTTATTTTAAATTGTTTTTTTAGTTGTAAAAAGTATTGTATGTGTTTTATTCACGACCCCCAGGAAGACTATAGAGACTCAGTCATGTGTCTCTAATGGGGATCCTACAATAAACATATTTCTTCCCCCTTGTTTTTTAATATGGATAGTGTTCAAGGGCCCACAGTCCTCCAGTTGAATATCACTGACTGGAGTGTGATCATTAGACAACGGCTCCATCACTCAGACACCATCAGCCAATAGTATCTTTGCAGTGTTCAGTGTTCTTATCTTGTATCTTTCTACTTTCCATCCGTAGTCCCCAAAAACATGAAAACAAATAGACGTCACAATATAACAACAATATGTTGACGACAACTCTCACAAATACATCAACCAGGAGCCTTATATGAATTCATTAATTTAGGGAATAATGACAGTCAAGTCAACTAACTGAATTGTCAACGTGGTGTAACCACCATTCAAGGAGCCACATACTGACATTATTATACATAACTAGAGTGGGCACCAAGCTGTATAGCCAATTATTTTGGGCATGAACAAGAAGTTAAAGGATACACTTTGGACTGTGCATCTTCAAATCATGAATGATTTACATTACTTAAGACACCGAGGTGCCAACTCTTCCTGTATCCCATTGATTGATTGATTGATTGATTGATTGCTACTTTATTAGTCAGAAATGTAAACAGCACGAGGTAGAGTCAGACATTCGGGCTAAACGGATAATGCAAGAAAAATCCTGGGGACTTGATTCCTGTTTCCACACTACACAGACAGTAGGCTATGCTATTTTAAGCCTATATTTAGTATATACTATTACTAAATAGTATGTTAATATATGCGATTTCGGACAAGGCCAGCTGTGACCAAAATCACATACTACTACTAGTAGACCTTCTAGCGTACTATTGAGTATGCCAAATTCTTATAGCCTAACCCTAACTTCTCACCTGTCATTGTATTTTCCACCACAGGGGGGCAGTAAATAACCAAGGAAGGAAATAAACACACAAAAGTGCTGCCTGTATTGTATGTCTGTCTTTACAGAGTGAGTAATGGTAATGGGCCCTATATCTATATCATATCCCACATTCTCTACATTTTAACGTTTTGCCACGCACCTTTACTTTGGAAAAAGTGTTTTTAAAGGATCTATGGTACTGTATGTGAACTGACAAATAGGGTGAATCATATACGTTAGTAGTCTAGATTTTAGAATAAGGCATTCTACAGTATGACGTACAGCAAGCTTTGGTTCCATCATGTAAGTCTGCATCCGAGCAGACTTGAGAAAGAGCGGCCCTCCGCACAATAATTCACAGACAAAAAAATGATTACTGAATCAGAATACTAACGTGGGAAGTGAATCGGTAGGCCAATTTGTATAACCCAGTTACCTGCACCACTTAGGATGCACCTGAATTTCAGGATCTATTCAGCTTTCTGCCTCTGCTGTGGACAGCTGATTCTATTTAAGGCATCAAGGTCCCACCGACATTGTATGTGACTGTTTTCTGCATCTTTCAGATGGACTGGACGGACGGACGGGCGGATGCTGGGAGGGAACGAGGCGCGGAGTGTGTGGAAGGGTTAGAGGACGTGTTAATCGTATTTGGTGAGTCGGCGTGTAAAGTGTGCCTGCTCTAGGCTACTGTAGCACACCACAGAGAGAGAGAGACAGAGAGACAGAGAGAGAGAGAGAGAGAGAGAGAGAGAGAGAGATGAGAGAGAGAGAGAGAGACAGAGAGAGAGAGAGAGAGAGAGAGAGAGGTGACTGAATGGTCAGGTCCTGAGCGCTGCCTCTCTCAGGGAGTTCCATGCAGAGGACAGTGATGTAACGTTAACGTAACTAAGTGCATGTATACTCAAGTACTGTACTCAAGTACCATTTTTAGGTTTTATTTCTTCTTCTTTTTTTCTTCTTTTTCTATAAATTATTATATATTTTTTTACTTTACTGGAGTATTTCCATTTTTCTATACTTTTACTTAATTCTACTCCACTATTACAATTTACAATTTACAATTTAGGCATTTAGCAGACGCTCTTAATCCAGAGCGACTTACATTTAAGCAAGAACAAAAGCATGGGAATACATCACATAAAAGCATTTATCATGAAACATGCGTAAGCTAAGAAAGTAACAGTGGAATATCTATATAATGAAACTATACATACACTATACATATTTACTACTATGCTATACATATGTACTATGGCGTGCTATGACTATATACAATACAATTATAGTGCTGTCTACATAACATGCTATAAGTCTGTGTCAAATGCTATCTAAGCCAACAGAACAACACTATAGTCTATATCTCAAAAATATTGTACATTTACGCCGCTGTGGTTATTTCAAAACTTTAGTTACTATACTACTTTCTTTGTAGATTTTGATTATTTTTTACAAAACACACGTTAACCACTTCAGCCCTATATATATATACACTTCGGCCATGAGATGCGACGCATTGTGAGCTTGTAGATCTGCTCTTTCCCAAAGATGTCTTTGTAGACATGTTTTTACATTTGAAAACTCTTGAAATGGGACATTCTGCACAATGAGTTACTTTTGGTACTTTATAGGTACATTTTGATACCAATACTTTTGTACTCAAGTGAATAGTAGAGTAAATGTGATTAGTTGTTCCACCACTGCTCAGGGAGTTCCATGGAAGGGACAGCAGAAATACATACATGTTGAGTTGAGTTCAGCAAGAGGAGGATGGTGATGGGCTGATGTTTTTTTGTACAAGTAAAGTATCAATACTTAATGTATAAACAGTCTGTTATGAGTACAAGTTCGGTATTCAAAATTTACTTGAGTAAAAGTACAAAGGTATTTTGGGATCAAAATGTGTGCTTAAAATACCAAAAGTAGAAAGTACTCATTATGCAAAATGTCCCATTTCACTTTTTCTTAATGCATAAATATGTATGAAAATGTTTTGAAAAGAGCAGCCTAGCTGATCTATAAGCAGCACACTGTGAGCTTGTAGATTTCCTATTTTCAAATTGCCAAATAGGTCTGAAGTGGTTTTGTAATAACAATTTAAATCAAAAGTAACTGTAGCAACTAAAGTTTTCAAATAGTCCGTAAGATTGAGATGAGATTTTAGGTGAATCGTTCACTTTTTTCATAAAAGCATGAACACTTGTATAGTTTGAGGCCCTGAATAGTTAGTAATCCTTGACCATCAAAACATAGGTGTAGACATCACCTATTCTGTATTATCATGTTTAGTTCAGGAGTTACGATGCATAATACATTATTTGGTAATGTAAATGGCGGAAAGTAAAATGGCCACCATGGCCACCAGGGTGCGTTTTTGCGATGGCTCCATATCTGAAAATGGAGATATGGAGAAGTGGAAAAGTGTACCAAGTTACATGCTTTTATGAAAAAGTGAACGGTTTTCGTCTCAATCTTACGGACTAAAATAAGTTGTGGAATAAATGCACAACATTTGCCTCTGAGATGAAATGCGGTGGAAGTAAAAGTACTGAAATTGTAAAGGTTCAAGGTTCTTTTTATTTGTCTCCCGAGGAAGACATGTGTCTTAGACAAAGAGCCCGCATGCAAGCGTAGCCCTTATGTCCATGTCTTAGACAAAGAGCCCGCATGCAATCGTAGCCCTTATGCCCATGTCTTAGACAAAGGGCCCGCATGCAAGCGTAGCCCTTATGTCCATGTCTTAGACAAAGAGCCCGCATGCAATCGTAGCCCTTATGCCCATGTCTTAGACAAAGAGCCCGCATGCAAGCGTAGCCCTTATGCCCATGTCTTAGACAAAGAGCCCGCATGCAAGCGTAGCCCTTATGCCCATGTCTTAGACAAAGAGCCCGCATGCAAGCGTAGCCCTTATGCCCATGTCTTAGACAAAGAGCCCGCATGCAAGCGTAGCCCTTATGCCCATGTCTTAGACAAAGAGCCCGCATGCAAGCCTAGCCCTTATGCCCATGTCGCCGCAGAGCCAAATACTGAAGAAAGTATCAAATCCATCCAAATTGTACTTAAGTAGAGTAGCTACTTGATTAAATTGATTAGATACTAGTATTACTAGTACCTTTAACCCTGACAGTGTGGGATCCATTTGTATGCTTTCACAGCTACAAATGGATAATTAGCACTCTGTATTTTACAGTGTATATGTACGGTATCACTGCAGACAGCAGGGAGCCTGAGCGATGTCAACTGAAGGCCATTATAATTATGAATGAAAATGCTCCGATGCACATAATAATTAGCTACCAGCTAATTAGTTAGTGATCAAACTCCACGGTGGCCATGGATTATGAGCTATCAAGGCAAGCCGAGCCCCGCCGGAGCAATCATCAAACGCTGACACCTTATCGGTGACAAAGGGCGGTGACTAGGGATGCAGGAAGAGCAGGTCACAAAGTAGAGAAAGTGCTCCTCGGAGCGCAGGTCTCCGCCAGGCCAGGAACGTTTGTTGTGAGAGCTCCAAAAGTGGTCTTTGGCATGCCACTCTACACTCTATATATCACTTTTCAAAGTGGCATTCCACTTTTCAAAGCGGCATGCCACACACACAAGTTTTTAAAGTGGCATGCCACACACAAGTTTTTAAAGTGGCATGCCACAGTATGTGTATTCCAGTGACATCATCATTAGGCAGATTTATTTTTAAACAAGATGTTTTTACAAAAATATTTAGATTTTCATTATCGTGAGAACGATGGCTTCCATTTTCGCATTGCAACTTTTCAGTACTAGAAAGCCTGCAGTTTCTATTAGCTTGTATTCCCCATCGATGATGTCACTGGAAGACGGTTTCTGAACTGCCCACAGCCCTCCTATGAGACACAGACCGAGTAGAAAAAGATTGCGCCATTTTTTCATGATTATTAGTGAGGACCTAGTATATGAAGATAGGTTGAAAAGTGGTGAAGTGGTCCTTTAAATTACGTGCTATAGTACGTCATCAAAAAGCATTCTCGTAAAGGCCTTCATCAAGTATCCAAAACATCATAACATAATAACGACAGAGGGGGGGGGAAATATATAAGTGTACGCCTACAATAAGCCATATAAATGAGCAATAAGGCAAAGCCATTTTCTGCAAACACAACAACAGTACCAGTGTATTAGTCACGTACAGTAGTCACATCAACTTAACACACCATGTATCTATATATTATAAGCAATAACAACAGTCTCTGTTCCCTGCATTTCTCTAAATGTTAAAGCAGCGGCAGTAACATCGCGCTAAAGGTGTTGATCCAGATACAAGGTGTAACAATTTCCATACAGGCACAGATACTTTCATGGCCGTGGCAGTGTAATCATACAGCAGTTATTAAGAGATTACACGGAATTCCACTGGGCTCTGACTGCGTCTAAATGGAGAGCATAACACACAGAGTGATTAATTAACCTTGAGAGTGACGGTTTGTAATGTAATGATTGAGACTGAGCATGTGTGTGTGTGTGTGTGTGTGTGTGTGTGTGTGTGTGTGTGTGTGTGTGTGTGTGTGTGTGTGTGTGTGTGTGTGTGTGTGCGCGCGCATGTGTTTGTTATAGAAACCACTATTATTATTATTATTATTATCAAACACAATTTCCTCAGATTCAGCACCCTGTTGTTGTTTTTGAGGTTTTTAAAAAGGAGGTAGAGCGACTTCTTGGGATTTGGAAGGCCTCCGTCCCACTGACGATAGGCCGTTATTACACCCTCTCTTGTTGTAGATTTATTAACCCATTCTGACCTGAGATCAGATTCATACGAGGTTTCCACTGGACACACACTGGTCTGATTAAACCCATTCTGACCTGAGATCAGATTCTAAAAAAATGTCAGTCGTTCTTCGATTTTTCAAAAATAGCAGACCTACAAGCTCGTATCGCGCCACTCGGTGGCGCGATATGAGCTTGTAGATCTGCTATTTTTAAATAGCTAAAGCATAACATGATGCTGACACCAAAATGGGTGCCCGTTCAGAATGGGTTTATATAACCTCAGAATTATTCAGTCTGTGTTGTTGGACGGACCCCAATAATATTGTTGAAATAATTTGGATTCCACACTGTTTACATTACAACATTCAGCTCAGCAGCTTAGAATGATTTTTTTTTTTTTTTTTTTTTTTTTTTAATAAATAAATAACATACATTAATCAAATCTGCTTTTGGGAAGCAGTGCTTGCCAGGGGTCTTGATCTCCTAATCTTCACATCTCCAGCCATATGCTCAGCACACTGAGCCATAGAGACTGAAGTCAAAGTGTACTTGATCTCCAGGAGTTTTACACCTCATTTACATCAATAGAACAAGACAGTCTGATGACTGTTGGCACAGATCCCCATGCTCTTTTAGCCAAAAAGGGTTCTCAGGTAAATATTTGTAAATATATGTACCATTAGTTTTTCTCTTCCCCTTGACACCGTATTATTCATTATTCGCGTATTATACGCGTATAATACGCATTTTATATGTGTATTATAGGCTACGCCTATTCGCGTATTATACGCATATTCGCGTATTATTCACGCTGGGAAGGGCGAGGTTGCATGCACTGGCCATATGGAGCGTATCTTGAGTAGGGTGTGATGAGGTCAGATCAACATATGGAATGTCAGAACAGGTGAGCTCCATATATGGAGAATTAACGGTGGCAGCTGGGGCAGTGTATTGAATATACAGGGTTTGAGGGTTTGAGGTGGCCTGGCCCAGGTAGGGCCAGGCCTTAATTTGCGGGCCTATTAAGAACTCTAGTTTTCACCGGCTGCCAGGCGTGGCTGCACAAATAACTTTGGGGCAGGCCCGTCTAGAGTTTTAATGGACAGTTATCAGTCAAAAGGGAGACATCGAAAAGGAAGGATGGGGAACGATCAACATATGGAATGTCATGGAACAGGTTCTGACATATATCCAGGTATACTAATATTGATGACATCAGGGATCTCCATATATGGGTTTAATTGTGACAGCAGGTCACATTTACTATGACATCAGGGATCTCCATATACATACAGTATGGGGCTTTCCCCATGTATGGGAATTTTGAGAGATACACTGACTGACTGACGGAAATGCATGATTCCATAGTTAACTGTGACTGGGCACCTGGGGGCTTGCCTGGGGCAGAGTACTATAGAAAGAGAGCTAAGTCCTGCCCTATGCGGGAGCTAACTATTTCCGTAGACAACGCCCTGGTAACGTCTGCCAGGAACCTTGGTGTTGTCCTGGACAACACCAAGCTCTCGTTGAAATCACACATCACAGCTGTCACTCGATCATGTAGGTTCACACTCTATAACATACAACAAATTAGACCGTTCCTCACCCAGGACTCAGTCAGCCCAGCTCCTAACCCAGACAACAGTCTTGTCAAAACTTGATTATTGTAACTATCTCCTTACTGGCCTACTGGCATGTGCACTTTAGCCTCTCCAACTGATCCAAAATGCCGCAGCTCGCTTGGTCTTCAACCAGCCAAAATTCTCACATGTCTCCCCCCTTCTCTGCTCCCACCACTGGCTCCTGGTCGCTGCCCACACACACAGAATACAAAACTCTAATGCTGGCATTCAAAGCAACCAAAGGTATGGCTCCCCCATATCTTGCAAGTATGATTGAACCCTACAAACCCTCCCACACACTCAGCCAACGCAGGGAAGCTGGAAGTACCCTCACTAAAAATGCCAGGACAACGCTCCACACGTCCCAAACTCTTCTCCCTTCTGGCTCCAAAACTATGGAATGCACTTCCCATTACAATCAGAACTGCAGCCTCACTGCAAATCTTCCGCCGTAGCCTGAAAACCCACCTTTTCACACTCCATCATGGCCCATATAGCACTTATACCTTACCCCCTTAGATAGCACTTTTTGTAGACTTAGATAGCATTTGATATAAAGACTTATAGACAACACTAGAATTGCATTGTAATAGTTGTAGTACTTCATAGTACATATGTATAACATAGTATAATAGTCTATGTATAGTCTCATTATATCTATATTCCACTGCTACGTTTGTCACACTTGCCTAGTGTGGGTAGTGTGAAAACCGGGAAAATGGGAAAATATATAACCTCCAGGCAGTCCTTGATGCAGAGATGCTGTTGGTCTTTATTCACCAAAACAAAAGTGTTTACGGTGTTACTGGACAGGTGGCTCTTATGGCAAGCCGTTTTAACATTTAATCAAATCCTAATCCTATCTGTAATATATGTTTTAGATATCCAAAACCATGTTTCTCCTAGTCAAAACTGCATTCTCACTAGCCATAATTGTAATTAAAGATATCCATAATAACATTCTTACTAGTACAAATAGTATTTCAAGATATCTAGAATTTAATTTCTCCTAATCAAAATTCTATTTAAGATATCTTTAAATAATTTAAATAATATAAGTGGCTGTTTTAACATTTAATCGCTAGACTGGATATGTATTCCAGATATCTGTAATTCAGTGCTTCCTAGTCAAAACTAACGTTTCAGATATCCACAATGACATTCCTCCTATCCGAAACTGTAATTTAAGATATCCACAAGGACGTTTAACCTATCCAAAATTACCATTTGAGATATCCATATTGTAATTCCTCCTAGGAGAAATGACGTCACTTTTTCCATTCATGTGTATTGGGCTTTTAGTTTTGGATATCCGTAACTGCATTCTGGATATCTATAATCAACATTCTGGATATCTATAATTAAATTCTTACTAGGACAAATTACCAATTCAGATATCTACAATGCAATTCTTACTAGGATAAACTACCATTTCAGATATCTACAATGCAATTCTTACTAGGATAAACTACCATTTCAGATATCTACAATGCAATTATTACTAGGAGAAACTACCATTACAGATATCTAAAATTCCAAAAACATTACAGACATCCATAATTATATTGTGTATATCCAAAAATACATTGTGACTAGTACAAATTTAATTATGGATATCTGCAATTCATATTATGACTAGTACAAATGTAGTTTTGGATATCTGTAATTAGTATTATGACTAGGAACAATGCAATTACAGATATACATAAATATTTGATGGATAGCTGGTGACAGGTAAATAAGACGCAAATAGCATTTCTCCTAGTACAAATTGTATTCTTACTAGTCATAAAGTATATAAGATATAAGATATAAGATATCTGTAATTACATTTTGACTAGTTAAAACTGCATTTTGACTAGTCAAAATGCCTATTACAGCTATCTATAACTTAATTCATACTAGTAGAAATTATATTTCAAGATATGTACCTGTAGAAATTAAGTTATTCCTATCAACAACTATCATTCTTCCTAGGAGAAATTAAGTTATTCCTATCAACAACTATCATTCTTCCTAGGAGAAACTAAGTTCTTCCTAGGAGAAATTAAGTTCTTCCTAGGAGAAATTACATCACTTTTTCCATTCATGTGTATTGGGCTTTTAGTTTCAGATAGTCATAACTTCATTCTTCCTAGGAGTAATTAAGTTCTTCCTAGGAGAAATTAAGTTCTTCCTAGGCGAAATTAAGTTCTTCCTAGGAGTAATTCAGTTCTTCCTAGGAGAAATTAAGTTCTTCCTAGGCGAAATTAAGTTCTTCCTAGGAGAAATTAAGTTCTTCCTAGGCGAAATTAAGTTCTTCCTAGGAGTAATTAAGTTCTTCCTAGGCGAAATTAAGTTCTTCCTAGGCGAAATTAAGTTCTTCCTAGGAGAAATTAAGTTCTTCCTAAGAGAAACTAAGTTCTTCCTAGGCAAAACGAAGTTCTTCCTATCAACAACTGACATTACTCCTAGGAGAAATTACTAGTTTCAGATAGCCAAAACTGACAGCCAATCAGAGCACAGCTTGATCTGAGTAGGCGGGATTATCACGTCATTCTTCCTAGGATAAATTACGTCACTTTTCCCGTTCATGTGTGTTGGGATATTATATTGAGAGCTCTGTTACTGCTAGCCAATCAGATCATTGGAGTAGGCAGGGATTTCACGCTGCAGCTGTACCTATTATCGCCAGGAGATGGAGGCAACCAGTGGCAACAAGTGGGAGACGGATTGATACGTAAGTTGTATGAAATTGCATGAAACCTACCAGTCGTTACAGGCAGTAGCCTATTATCCTACGTGGCTTCCACCATGAAATAAAATAATACTTAACGTTCTCCATTGATTTCATGTCATGAAAGGTGCTATACAAATAAAGTTTATTATAAAGTTTGCTAAATAGGGTACATTAGATTCATACCTCTCTGACCTCAATGTTCACAAAGAAAGATAAAGTAGGCTAAAACAAATAACATTGCTAATGCTATTAGAATAGTAGGCCTATAGTTGTTTTGTTATAGGCTAGCTATAGCCTAATTATAAATGTGATGCTCAGGCTTTCATTTCAAGGACAGTTTGATACATGATTTTATTTTTGCATTTTGCACACAACCCTCATGGGTTTATTAAACACCATTTTACACTTACAGGATGTTTGTTTCATCCCTATGTTAAGCATTAAACCCATATTCAACACAACAGTGGTCCCCAGGTTGATTCTAAGTCAGGGTGGTGGTTCCTCGTTCACAATCAGTTATAAACCCCTGGTTTATAACCATTTTTCATACCTGGAAAACAAACATATTATGAAAAAACTAAAACAATAAAATAAACATCTGACATTTGTGCAGGGCAGGGTTGGCCAAATCTAAAATGCATCATACCAGGGTGCCGTGTCATTAGTCAGAAGGTTCATTGTTCCGAAATTACTATCCCTATCTCTAAACCTAACCGCAAGCACGGGAGCAGTGCATGTTCGGACTAACGGGACTTCGGATCTATGGGCAGTTTCCCATACCAGACCCCCACTGATATCATTTTCGTTATCAGTTCTTATAGTTTCTATTTATAGTGACTATGTGACAATAGACTATGTCAGTGTTTCTCAACCTTTTTTGTCCCGGGGCACACTTTTCATAGCCTAAAAATCTCGGGGCACACCTAGATATATATGGTGTGTGTATATACTGTATAAACCGGTGTGTGTATATATATATAGTAAATAGATATAATATAGATATAATATAGATATAATATAGATATAATATAGATATAATATAGATATAATATAGATATAATATAGATATAATATAGATATAATATAGATATAATATAGATATAATATAGATAATATATATGAACCCAATATACTTTTAAAAACACACATGACAGCACTCGTCAAATAACTTTAAAGAGAAAGAAAAGGACAGAGACAGTGACTCAGTTTCACCAATTTATTTTTGAAAACTCATACAAAATGTAGCACACACATGTTCAATTTGTCAATGCAAAGTAATACTTCTAAATAAAAAAAGGAGTTTTAAAAACAAGAACAAAAATCTTTTGCCCCAATACAATGGTCTTAAACTTGAGCACTTTTGTACAAAGAAAATCGTAAAAAATAATTGATAAAAAGAAAAGTAAATATGTTTGACAAGTTCTGTCTTAGTGTGAACCTTGAGCTTGTCTGCGGACAGAAAGCACTTTAATTCCTCCCTCAGTTCATATACACGCGACAAAACCTTTCCTCTGGAAAGCCATCAAACCTCGGTGTGCAAAAGTAGAGTTTGATGTTCCGCCTCCATTTCCTCGCACAGTGTGGCGAACAGCCTGCTTTTCAGTGGTCTTGGCGTCTTGCTTTAATAAAGTTAACGACGCTTACTGCATTTTCCAACACAACTAACAGGTCTTTTGGTAAAGTCTTTGCAACCAGCGCCTCACTGTGTAAAAAACAGTGTGTAGCCATGACGTCAGGATTAATCTCTTTCACTCGGCTAACAAATCCCATGTATCGCCCGGTCATAGCTGCTTGTTGTTGTGCTAATTTCCTACCTGTCACAGACAATGTGTCTAATTTATGTCTTGAAAATGTCCAATAAGAAAATCAAGTTAAACACAATCAATATATACAAAAATATATATACCAAAGGCTTTTCCACACACATCACAATCATTTGGGTTTCTCTCCAGTGTGAATTATCTGGTGGCGTTTAAGGCTGTGCATTTGAGAGAAGCGTTTACCACACTGATCACATCCATAGGGTTTCTCTCCTGTGTGAATTCTATGGTGTGTTTTAAGGTTTTCCAAGAGAGAGAAGTGTTTCCCACAATGATCACATCCATAGGGTTTCTCTCCAGTGTGAATTATCTGGTGGCGTTTAAGGTGTGCCATTGTAGAGAAGTGTTGTCCACACTGATCACATCCATATGGTTTCTCTCCTGTGTGAATTATCTGGTGGCGTTTAAGGTGTGCCATTGTAGAGAAGTGTTGTCCACACTGATCACATCCATATGGTTTCTCTCCTGTGTGAATTATCTGGTGGCGTTTAAGGCTGTGCATTTCAGAGAAGTGGTGACCACACTGATCACAACCATAGGGTTTCTCTCCTGTGTGAATTCTATGGTGTGTTTTAAGGTTTTCCATTTGAGAGAAGTGTTGCCCACAATGATCACATCCATAGGGTTTCTCTCCAGTGTGAATTATCTGGTGTCTTTTAAGATTTCCCATTGTAGAGAAGTGTTGTCCACACTGATCACATCCATATGGTTTCTCTCCTGTGTGAATTATCTGGTGGCGTTTAAGGCTGTGCATTTGAGAGAAGCGTTTACCACACTGATCACATCCATAGGCTTTCTCTCCAGTGTGAATTATCTGGTGTGTTTTAAGGCTTACCAAGTGAGAGAAGCATTTTCCACACTGATCACATCCATAGGCTTTCTCTCCAGTGTGAATTCTCTGGTGTGTTTTAAGGCTTACCAAGTGAGAGAAGCGTTTTCCACACTGATCACATCCATATGGTTTCTCTCCTGTGTGAATTCTCTGGTGTGTTTTAAGGCTTACCAAGTGAGAGAAGTGTTTCCCACACTGATAACATCCATAGGGTTTTTCTCCAGTGTGAATTCTATGGTGTCTTTTAAGGCTTTCCATTTGAGAGAAGTGTTGCCCACACTGATCACATCCATATGGTTTCTCTCCAGTGTGAATTCTCTGGTGGCTTTTAAGGCTGGACATTTCAGAGAAATGTTGTCCACACTGATCACATCCATAGGGTTTCTCTCCTGTGTGAATTCTCTGGTGTGTTTTAAGATGTCCCATTGTAGAGAAGTGTTGTCCACACTGATCACATCCACAGGGTTTCTCACCAGTATGAATTCTCTGGTGGCTTTTAAGGCTGTGCATTTGAGAGAAGTGGTGACCACACTGATCACATCCATAGGGTTTCTCACCAGTATGAATTATCTGGTGTGTTTTAAGATATCCCTTTGTAGAGAAATGTTGTCCACAATCATCACATCCATATGGTTTCTCTCCTGTGTGAATTCTCTGGTGTATTTTAAGGCTGTTCTTTTGAGAGAAGCGTTTTCCACACTGATCACAGGAGTGGCATTTTTGCTTAGTCACTCTTCTTTGGTCATTCACCTCTGGTAGAACAGGGAAACCAGACTGATGCAACACTGAATTGGAAACAAAAACAAAGGAAATGTTGTTTAGAGGCATTGCTGGACTTAAAATAGCAAAAACTAGTATGAAGTTAATGTACCCAATTATCAATTTAGCATCTCATTTATAATTTGATTCTACAATTGTGTTATATTTTAGAAAATACATAAAAACAGGTAGTCAATACTAAAATAAATCAAAACAAACAAATGACTAGATAAAAAACATCCTTATGCCATGCTGTATATCCATGTAAACACAGTAAGTAACTTACAGAGGTCTTGGTGATCATTGGGTCCTCCCTGTTGAGCAGAATCGTTTGAGGTGGTGTTGAGAGAGTCCATATTCGCTTCAAGTCTGGAGTCCACAGTCAGATGTGATCAGAAAGGATTGATATCCTGGAGGAGTTGTGGAGAACTGACAACTACAAACTCTACTTATACTAGAGAGCCTGAGGTGGAACCACTAACTGCTTGGTGTTGATTGGCCAAAGAGTGGAACCATAGAATCATCAGCCACCAATCACAACCTAAGAAACTGCTGCATGTCCTCCACCCCTCTCTGACTCCTCCCCCGGTCATGCTCTCTATGCAGTCTAGAAATAAACTGCTAACTGTGAGATTTACAATTTAGGCATTTAGCAGACGCTCTTGATCCAGAGCGACTTACATTTAAGCAAAAACAAAAGCATGGCATACATCACATATATAAAAAGTAGTTATCATGAATCATGTATAACTAAGAACGTAACAGTGGAGTATCTATGTCAACTATACATACTATACTATATTATATATCATACAATATACATGTGTACTATAAAATGCTATGACTACATAAAATGCAATTCTAGTGCCGTCTACGTAACGAGCTATAAGTCTGTCTAAAATACTATCTAAGTCGACATAAAAAGTGCTACGGGCCATGGTGGAGTCTGAAGAGGTGGGTTTTCAGACTACGGCTTTGTAAGCGTCAGATTTAATATATGAATCTATCTATACCCAATATAGAGTATCTGACTATCTGGATAATATATGTACAGTCTAACGATATTGAATAAGTGGATATTAATGAAGTGTTACTGCAGCAGAGCCATTAAGAGGATTGCTCCATATTCTTTCAGTAACATAGAACCAGCTCTGGTGAAGAAACAAGAAAAACAGTTTTCCAAAACACAAACTGCCATCCCCTAAAGTTATTGCAAACAGTCTTCATAAATAGTACACAAGCCTTCACATCTTGTCTTTTACAAGTATACTACCGCACACCCTGTACTTTTATTTTTTATTCTATTAAGTTGCAATTCAAGTTCAATTTGTTTCGACTTTAGAAGACAGTGGTGGGGTTTCTAGTCAAGGCCTAACAACAAATGAGCATATTGTCAAATCCTCAAAGTCTCATATCCTATTGTGCAATAATGTTCTCATTTTCTTTCGTGTCTATATTTACAGTGAAATCCCATTGTGTAATATGTAGGCCGAAACATGTGTCCATAGTGTAAGCCATTATTAATTAATTATCAGGATGAATCAGAATAATTCATTGAGATTATGATAATCGTATCCTATATCCATTAATATAGCTGTATTTGTGTAAACCTGGGAAACCTGGACAACTTTAAGTCATTGTTCAGGTTGTGCTGCTCTGAGGGAATGAGGAGCACTCAGGTGTGTGGAATTAGTTTCAATAGGGTTGTGATGACTACACCTTTATTCAATGTTTTTTTCAAATGCTAAATAATGAACAAACCCCACATTCTTCCTCCAGGTTAAAATGTAAATAGGCTAAAATGCTGATGACTGACGATTCATTCTCTCCACCAATCACAACCTAACAAACTGCTGCATGTCCTCCACCCCTCTCTGACTCCTCCCCCAGGCCATGCTCTATGTAACATTCTAGAAATAAACTAAATGTGAGATTGCTTTGTAAGCTTCAGATTTAATGTATGAATATATATCCAATATTGAGTATCTGGGTAATATATTTACAGTCAACAATATTGAATAAGTGTATATTAATTAATTGTTACTGCAGCAGATCGAGCCATTAAGAGGATTTATCCACATTCCACAAAAAACAGTTAGGCCAACTGCCCTAAAATGATTGCAAACAGTCTTCATAAATAGTACACATTATGGCCTCACATCTAAGTAACAAGTATACTACCGCATCCCCTGTACTATTATGTTTTATTTTATTAAGTTGCAATGTAAGTTAAATTTGTTTCCACTTTAGTATAGAAGACAGTGGGCTGGGTTCTGTACAGGACTGGTCAATGCCTGACAACACATTAATGTATTGTCAAATCCTCAAAGTCTACTGTGCTCTATTGTTCTCATTTTATGTCTTATCTATATTTACAGTGAAATCCCATTGTGTAATGTGTAGGCCTGTGTGCGGAAACATGTGTCCATAGTGTAAGGCATTCATTCATGATCAGGATAAGTCAGGATAAGTAATTATTATAATACTTATATCCTATATTCATGGGAAACAAGTCAAATCATTGTTCAGATTGTGTTGCTCTGAGGGAATGAGGAGCACTCATCAAATTAGTTTCAATAGGCTCGTGGCCTAAATGGTGAACAAAACCCACATTCTTTCCCAGGTTAAACATGCTAGATGATGGCTTCATTCACTATAGACAATGCATTCAAATGCAGATATTAAACGTGTTAATGGTCACTGGTTGTCTGTCATTGGACAGATCACCTGTTAATGACCACATTATGGATGCACTGAGACCATTTTACACCTCTTTGACCCTGATGAGTTTCAGCTGAACTACAGAAATAGGTCTATCATCACATGGAACTTGTTATTATCCTTTGTGAAATGTTAATGGTGTTGTAAGGGATATGCTTTGTTAAAATAGCTCTAGTAATCATTGATAGGCTACATTGTTTGTTCAGTAACAGAAGTCTTCCCATGTCTCCATACCTACTTCACTAACATCATTATTATGCTTTCATAATGTGATAATAATTATAATTATTCTCTATGCAGACAAATCTGTAATGGTAACCAGATAACTGGCCATTTGAACACTACTGTATACTGGCGGAGGAGGGGAGAAAGACCTTATTTCCTGTGTCACTAATCATACATCACAACATTCACTTAGTTGTGCCACAATGTCTAATATAAAATGTCTAATACATTACTAGTATATACAATATAAACTATCAAGTGTATTATTAAATATAAAATGTAAAATAAATACATATAATAAGGTGCATGGTCAAAATGAAATGGCTCATCTCCAAGTAGAGAAAGCCCTGTTGTGTTCATTGACACCCTTCACCTCAACAGTTACGGCTCAATGTGTTTCATGACATTACAGTAATTCTTATAGTGTGGTACAATGCTTCTCAACATGGGGTCCAGGGACCACCGGGGGGTCCAAATGGACCCTTGCAGGGCCCCAGAGCCTCACGCATATCAAACCTGGTGGTCTTTGAATTAAAAAGGGTTGAATCCCACTGACGTGCTATACTAATATGTATATTATGTACGCTGCTTTACTATTCAAAATCACATGGCCCGCTGCTTCACAAGGAATCCCAGACTCCATCATGGACTCTTTGACTCTTGAGTTTCAACAGAACTACAGAAATTGGCTTATCAAACAGTATTTATTATTAAGTCATTATTCAGGTTGTGTTGCTCTGAGGGAATGAAGAGCACGCAGGTGTTTTCAAATGTTTTTAAATAATGAACAAACCCCAACATTCTTTTCCCTGATTAAAATGTAAACGGGCTAAATGATGATGGCTGATGCTTCATTCACTATAGACAATGCATTCAAATGCAGAGATTAAAGGTGTTAATGGCCCCTGGTTGTCTGGCATTGGACAGATCACCTGTTAATGATCACATTATGGATGAACTGAGACTGTGCTGTAACTTGTAAGGGATATGTTTTGTTAAAATAGCTCCAGTAATCATTATGTTTGTTCAGTAACAGAGATCTTCCCACGTCTCCATACCCATTTAACAGGTTTTATTTAAAAAATGCTCACGTGTGCTTACAACATACTGTATATCATTAGCATTTCTCCTAGTACAAATTGTATTCTTACTAGTCATAAAGTAATTGCAGATATCTGTAATTACATTTTGACTAGTTAAAACTGCATTTTGACTAGTCAAAATGCCTATTACAGCTATCTATAACTTAATTCATACTAGTAGAAATTATATTTCAAGATATGTACCTGTAGAAATTAAGTTATTCCTATCAACAACTATCATTCTTCCTAGGAGAAATTAAGTTATTCCTATCAACAACTATCATTCTTCCTAGGAGAAACTAAATTCTTCCTAGGAGAAATTAAGTTCCTCCTAGGAGAAATTAAGTTCTTCCTAGGAGAAATTAAGTTCTTCCTAGGAGAAACTAAGTTCCTCCTAGGAGAAATTAAGTTCTTCCTAGGAGAAATTAAGTTCTTCCTAGGCGAAATTAAGTTCTTCCTAGGAGAAATTAAGTTCTTCCTAGGAGAAATTACATCACTTTTTCCATTCATGTGTATTGGGCTTTTAGTTTCAGATAGTCATAACTTCATTCTTCCTAGGAGTAATTAAGTTCTTCCTAGGAGAAATTAAGTTCTTCCTAGGCGAAATTAAGTTCTTCCTAGGAGTAATTCAGTTCTTCCTAGGAGAAATTAAGTTCTTCCTAGGCGAAATTAAGTTCTTCCTAGGAGAAATTAAGTTCTTCCTAGGAGTAATTCAGTTCTTCCTAGGAGTAATTAAGTTCTTCCTAGGAGAAATTAAGTTCTTCCTAAGAGAAACTAAGTTCTTCCTAGGCGAAATTAAGTTCTTCCTAGGAGAAATTAAGTTCTTCCTAAGAGAAACTAAGTTCTTCCTAGGCGAAATTAAGTTCTTCCTATCAACAACTGACATTACTCCTAGGAGAAATTACGTAGTTTCAGATAGCCAAAACTGACAGCCAATCACAGCTTGATCTGAGTAGGCGGGGATTATCACGTCATTCTTCCTAGGAGAAATTACGTCACTTTTCCCGTTCATGTGTGTTGGGATATTATATTGAGAGCTCCGTTACTGTTAGCCAATCAGATCATCGGAGTAGGCAGGGATTTCACGCTGCAGCTGTACCTATTATCGCCAGGAGATGGAGGTAACCATGGCAACAAGTGGGAGACGGATTGATACAGTAGGCCTAAGTTGTATGAAATTGCATGAAACATACCAGTCGTTACAGGCAGTAGCCTATTATCCTACGTGGCTTCCACCATTAAATAAAATAATACTTTACGTTCTCCATTGATTTCATGTCATGAAAGGTGCTATACAAATAAAGTTTATTATAAAGTTTGCTAAATAGGGTACATTAGATTCATACCTCTCTGACCTCAATGTTCACAAAGAAAGATAACGTAGGCTAAAACAAATAACATTGCTAATGCTATTAGAATAGTAGGCCTATAGTTGTCTTGTTATAGGCTAGCTATAGCCTAATTATAAATGTGATGCTCAGGCTTTCATTTCAAGGACAGTTTGATACGTGATTTTATTTTTGCATTTTGCACACAACCCTCATGGGTTTATTAAACACCATTTTACACTTACAGGATGTTTGTTTCATCCCTATGTTTCATAGGGATGCATAGCAAGTGATTACCAAAGCATTAAACCCATATTCAACACAACAGTGGTCCCCAGGTTGATTCTAAGTCAGGATGGTTGGCCAAATCTATAATGCATCATACCAGACCCCCACTGATATCATTTTCGTTATCAGTTCTTATAGTTTCTATTTATAGTGACTATGTGACAATAGACTATGTGACAACCGGGAATAGTCTGGTGACCACCTGAGAGATGGTTGGCAGCCGGAATGTAGACGGCAACCAGGTAAGCAGTTTGGGTTAGCGCCACAGCCTCAGCTTGTGTCCTCCGTGAGGACGCCCAACACCCCCACTTGATCACCCCGGCTGGGTCACCTGAGTGAGGGGTAGCCTATTTTGATTGATTGATTGAAATATGTATTAACAGTTTGTAGAATTTACAGTACATTTTAAGCACAAACTCAATACAAAGACTGTCAACTGTGAGTGGACGACCCAATTAAGCATTACACTTGTTTACAACAGGGTCCACATTGTTCAATTCATCAAAACATTTAAAGACATACAAACGTTTAGAGACATACAAATAGACATTTCTATGTAGCTAAGTTCATCATATGGGAAGCAAAAAAGGGAAAAGATACAATATACAGTGAGGGAAAATGGGGTGGGGGGGTGGGGGGGATTCAGATTTTACAGAGGCCAGTTTCGAATTGCAGCCATCCGTAGGTGCCCTTTGAGAGCGGTTTTGAAGGAGTCAAGGGATTCACATGTCTTAATGACTGTTGGTAGGGCGTTCCACATTTTGGTGGCATAGGAGCGAAAAGAATTTAGTCCCTTGTTTGTGCCGAATCTGGGTTGTACATGGTTTGTTGCACTCCCTCTGGTGTTGTGGGTGTGGACTTCGTTTACATTAAGGAAGTATTTAGACAGGTACATGGGTATCTTGGTGGTGTATCGAATCTTGTGGACCAGACCCATTGCAAGATGCTGTACTCTGTCGTCGACCCTAAGCCATCCCAGCCAGTCAAAGTGGGCAGGGGTGAGGTGGGTTCGGGGGGTGAGGCCAAGTAGGAGCCTGACCAGTTTGTTTTGGGAGGTCTGGAGCCTTGTTTTAAGGGCCTTTGAGGTGCTGTGGTACCAAGAGGTGGATGCATAGTCAAAGAAACCTTGTACGAGGGCTCCTGTTAAGGTCTTCAAGGTGTTTTTGCTGACCAGTGAGGAGATCCTGTAAAGGAATCTTGTTCTTTGATTGACTTTTTTGATTACGTTGGTGGCCATCTTATCACCGGAAAGATTGGCCTCCAGGATGGAACCTAGGTAGGTAATTTGATCTTTTCGTGTGATAATATTGTCACCCACTCTAACCAAGAAGCCATCTGCCTTGCTGAGATTACTATTTGATCCGAAGAGGATGGATTCAGTTTTTCCCAGGTGTAAGGATAGTTTGTTATCAGCGAGCCAGGTGCAGATTCTACCGAGTTCAGAGCTGAGGGTCTTTTCAACCTGCAGTTTGTTCCTGTCCGAGACCAGCAGTGCTGAGTCATCTGCGAACAGGAACAAGCTGCAGTCACAAGCTGAAGTCATGTCGTTAACATATATTAGGAACAGTAAAGGCCCTAGTATGCTTCCTTGTGGGACGCCACAGCTCACTGGGAGGGGAGGGGACAGTGTTCCGTTCACCTCCACCATCTGTTCTCTCCCCTCAAGGTAGGATTGCATCCAGCTCACTGATGTGCTATCAAAACCAATAGCTTTAAGCTTGTTAACCAGTATAGAGTGGTTCACGGTGTCAAAAGCCTTTTGATGTTGGAAGACCCGAAACCCGAAGACCTTGGGATACATCACTGAGGATATGTCCCAGTTGCATCCTAGCAATGTTTTTTAGTTCTCTAAATGACCCCAAATCACGTTAATTTAACTCTGACATTGTACAAATGGAAACAATATACATTAAGGTCCATTTGGTTTCATATCAGCACTCTGCAGTAGTTCAAACTGCAGTGAGGTGACATTTATTTTTGTCTTTGTTTGAATTCAGGTGTGGAAAATGTCAACCTATGACTTCAGCTATAGTGTGTGCCGCAGAGCGAGAGACATTCTGGAATTTGGTAGACTTACAGGCCAGTACCCTAGAGTTGAAGGCTGCTGATTGCATATACCTTGCCTTCCGCCATGAGTATGGACCGCTCGACCTCAGCACACTTGTGTAAGTTGTACAACATGAAATGAACATGACTACTGCCGTGCTAGGACTAACCCCTTGCAGGATTAATAAAGCAGCATCTCTTTCTCTCTCTTACAGTCATACTGGCAGATGGTCCGCTCATGCGCTGGGCTTATGGTAAGCTTGGCCTCCATACCTGCCTGTGTTGTCCACACGGTCCAGAAGAATCAGGATCCTACCTAGGCTTCTTTTTTTTAACATAGTAATTAGGCCTGCATCGCTTTACCTAAAACACTGAATTTGGAAAAGGGGAAAAGCCTGCCGCTGGCTCCCATTTGTTGAAGAGACATCTATACATTCTTTTCAAATTATATTGTTAATATGCTTAAATTATCACTTTGGCTAAAACTCTGAATCCCACGGATAAAGTAGGCTATATGTACATATAACTACAGGCATTAATAACTACAAACATTAGTATAGTCTACCTCATATTTATGTACAATTATATAGCCTACATTTAACAAACACGCTTGATTGACATTTGTAAATAGGTCAATAGAAAAAATGCTACGAGGATAAAACCAGAAAAGCACTAAGGCTTCTTTACATCAGGTATAAAGTAAAAGGAAAACATGTATGGAAAAAGGGGCAGAATAACTGGATGGCGGAGGCGCGAGGGGTGCGCTACCCGTATCTGTGTTATTCAAGTCTTCGCGTTGCAGGCCCTCCATCTCACACCAGTTGCTGTTGCCAACTTCTGAACTCTGGAGCACAATCAGACAAAACCTAAACAAAAGGTGACATGCTGAAGAATGAAGAATGTAGCCACATTCAGAAACATGAGGCATGAATGACATCAGACCTGGTCAACTACTGTACTTTATTTACCCGGTCATTAATAAGGCCCTGGACTGTCCGATCTGTACAAAGCACAAGACAAGAGCAAAACATGTTCAATTATGGATACATGCCAAAATGATGTTGTACTCTAAAGATGAATATTACAATGATCATGCTAACCAACCTGCAGTCTCCAGACAAAATCAATCATCCGTCCATCTCCTTCAACTCACTGCTGGCTCTGCCAGGCCAGGCCTGGATGATGGTGGGAATGGTGTAGTAGCGTAGCGCTGATGGTGGAAGTAGGTGTTTGGACTGGTGCACTGTAGGCCACCCTAAAAGGTTTGTTGTGGCATCCAACCGGTGAAATGAATAGCGCCACTCAGCTGCAGGTTGCATGCAGGCATATTTCTATGGAGCATTGGCTGGTTTTGCCAAAGCCTCTTGAACCTAACCTGACTTTGCCAGATGGGGGCGGTATTGGGTAACCATGTTCCCCAACACCACAACCATCTGGGACCTCTCAGGGAGTTCAGCTAACACCGAACCGCTCCCGGTTCGAGCCAATCAGCGTGAGCTAAGGGCGGGATATGTGCGAAACCGGATGTGAAGCTATATAGACACGTCAATATGATTGGTTGTGTTTGCACGCCCACACGGTGATAGACAGACGGTCCCATCCAATCATCTACCAAGTATCTTGAAAAAAAGGAACAGCCCCGTCATCGAATTTGCTTCCGCGATCCCAGATCCCAATAAGCTGTGAAACAAATTTGTGTAGCAAGCTTCTTGGATCTGGCAGCGTCAGGTTATCTTGAACCCACATGCTGAACAGACCTATGGGAATATATTCAAATGATCAGCGTTGTGCCATCTGTGTGTACTCTGTTATGGCTGAGGAATGAAGTGAAAAACATGTTATGAAGAATAATAATAAAAAAAACTAATAAAAACACCACCATAACTTTCTACAGGGGTTCCATCATTAGTTGGCTGTGACCCACAATGTACGTGTCGATGTTGCTGAGGAAAAAGAAAAAAATAAGAAATCATAATAAAAGCTAAAGTTTAATTAAGACTGACTGAACAATCAGTATCATGACATTCATGGCATGAACAGATCAGTGTAAATGTGACATGTGTCGTGTCTTACGAAGGTGCAGAGGGTGGTTCAAGGTCTGGGTCTGGCACTTACAGTGTGTCATCAATGCCCCAAGACAGACTCAAGTGAAGGTGTCACATGACAAAAACAACAGATCTACATCAACATAGGGCTGAAGCCTGAACCGGGATCTCCAACAAATATCCATCTGGGGAGATCAATGGAAGACCACCTTTGAACCATCAAAGTGCAAGTTCATGACAATCTCACAGCTGGAGTGTTGCGGTCTCCAAACAAAGTATATAGGAAACACAAGTGGCTCGAATTGGAGACCCCAACATAAAGGAAGGACATCACAAATTCACAAGTTTAACGGTTTTTATTAACCAACTTCCCCACAGAGGGTTAAATCACTGGGTACATGTGAGCAACCAAAATATCAAACAATATACATTTCAGTGGTACTTTACCAACTTAGAACAAAGGAAGACCTGGAGATGCCGGACAAAACAGGAGAATGAGGGGGGGCCCAGGCCACCCCCTGTAGGGACGTCGAAGCTGTTTCCCCCCCTTCCCTAACTTACAACCAACTAACTAATAACGAAAACAAAGACTGCCGGCCATCTCCAGGCCAAACTAAAGTAAATTAAGGTAAACTCAAAACAAGGATTGACATAGTGTGGGACTGAGTTGTTGCTGGGTCTGTGTCTGCCATGACACTGAGCTGGCTGGCTTTTATAGAGAGGGCTGCAGCAGAGGACAATTAGGGGAATCTGCTGCAGGTATGTCAGTCTGGGTGTGTCAGTCTGAGTGGGGAGGAGAGACAGATAATTAGCACAGACAATGATTGAATGACTGAGTGTGTGTGTGTGTGTGTGTGTGTGTGTGTGTGTGTGTGTGTGTGTGTGTGTGTGTGTGTGTGTGTGTGTGTGTGTGTGTGTGATGTCATGGCCACACGCAACATGGAGTCTGGACCTGCAATTCCATGGGGACCGGCTGACCTCCACAAATGAGCTTGACGTCCTCGGTGTCAAAATAGACCCCAAGCTGTCCTGGTCGAAACACCTGACAAATCTCCATCCGGGCCGGTCAGAAGTTGGCAGCACTGAGGAGAGTGGCCAGTAAACTCCCCACCAAGAGCCAAGTAACGGTCTACAAGCTACAGGTCCGCAGTGTTATGGAGTCACTCAGTCACTTAGATGAGTGCCCCACCAACACATCTTGGTCTGCTGGACAGAGGAAGGCCCTCAAAATAATTGGAACTGACCAGGACACTGCCAGTACAACACTCTCCATCGACAGCCTTATAGCCACAGAAGACACGTTGCCGCCGCTACAGTCCTGTACAAAATGCACACCCCTGCCCTAGGGACCTCCATGACATGCTCCCTCCACCTTATACCAGATGGCGAAACACCCGCCGATGCACAGCCACACCAGAACATGCTCTCGACCCCCCAGGCTCCAAAACACGCACATTGGACAGAAATAACAGTGCAACGTGTTGTTAGTCCTGTATACAATACATGTAGCTCATGCAGTGCAGCACTGCATTTTACGTATGTGTATGTTACAGATTTCCTGAAATGTTAGACAAAAACAAATATGTATCCAAACACAAACAATATGTATTCAAACATTTTCCAAAACACTTGATAAATTACAAACCTTTTTTTCAGGCATGGAAAACTGTTATTCTAACCCTAACCCTGATTAATAATTAGTAGCTCGTTCCCCTACCTGACTGCTCGCTGCCACTGGTGCATCGGATCTGCATGGGACTACACAATGCACTATAAACAAAACTTGCCTGTCTGCATTTCAACCGACACCATTTTCGGGGCTGTCTGTGTTCCTAAGGAGCAGTCAGGGGAATACCTTGATGCCTGTAGAAAACAAGCGATATAAATATAATAAGCAATCTCTATAAAAGGCAGCATTGGCTAATACATGCAAAGCAAATGGAAACCTATAGCCAAAGAACGGTGTGGTCTCTGGAAGCTGTACTGAGTTGCATTGTGTCAAGATTACCTATGGTCGCAGATTACTATGAAAACTAATGGTTATCAATCCATCATGCCTTGTGACATCACGTCTCCATATATGGCCGTCTATGACTGATACCTGTCCATTCAATTAAGGCCCGGCCCCACCCATGGGCCCTCATCAAACCCTGTACACTCAAGACATGCTCCAATATGGCCAGTACAGAAATCATTCCATATGTTGATCTGACCCCTCATGCCAAACCACCAGCCCAGCAGTCTCCCATCACCCTGCAGGCAGACTGCTGGGTCGCTTCTCGGCTTCAGGGCATCTTACTGGTGTATTGCTATATCAAGTCAACACTGCGTGAGGAATCAACTGGAGTTCAAATATTGATGTTTTGAATATTCTGGCATGGGATTGATGGGAGAAAAAATAAAGATGGCTGCCAATTTACGTCAAATGACTTCAAATTACACCTATAACTATCATCATCATTAGACCTAACACCTTCTATCCTATTGAACCTAGAATGGTGATGAATATGCAATGTATAAAAAAATAAACTACATATGATTGGATAGCTTATGATATTTCACACAAATGACAAATATTACACACTTACCCGAGAGAGCCCAGGTTTTTGTACAGCTGTAGATCCTCGTGCAGTGGTAGCAGCTTGACCAGGTAACTGTATTAAAGGTGTTCTATGAGATCTCCTTGGATATAATCTCCCCCTCTGAGATGCGTCCCAAGGCTGCTGGGTACCTCATTGACAAAGCTGAACCTTAATAAACAGGAAAAGAGTAGGTTTAATTAAACCCCAAAATATCAACAATCATGTAATCACAATACAATTCACTGATCATTTCAGTTATTAGTCTTTGGTACAGTAGTTTGGTTCATTTTCACATTAATCACAATTCCAGGTACAAATCATCTTAATCCACTTTAGCACACACATATTAATAACTCTTATTGCATATTCGTATATTATGATGAATTCCTGTTCTGTTCTTTGTCTATATAGAAGTGTCTATTTGTACGTCTCTAAATGTTTTGATGAATTGAACATGGTGGACCATCTTGTAAACAAGTGTAATGCTTAATTGGATCGTCCACTCACAGTTAACAGCCTTTGTATTGAGTTTGTACTGTAATTCTGCAAACTGTTAATAAATATTTCAATCAATCAATCATACACTTTCAATAATACTCTAGCATTATGCTATATGTTGCACAGCATACCCCCGGCGTGAACCACTGCGTTTTGACACAAAATGTCGTCAGTTTCATTTTAATTAAATATTTTCCTCATTTAAAGACTTATGTAAAGACAATGTAAACTACTGCTTTGTTTGTCCACAGGGTATACCCTGTGGACAAACAAATTAAGCATATAGCATATGGACATCAAGAAGGTGAAAAGATACAATTGCATAACTGTGGAGGTTGAATGGAATATGAAGTGTAATGTCAAGTTCAGTACAATACTGATATTGTAATTACGTTTATTCCTAACTGATGAATGCCTTATGTGCACATTTAGCCATTATCATTTTTCTAAGGTATTTATTTTCAAGTAGTTCATGGGCCCCTTGGCCCAGGCCTAGGGCTCTGTATGGGTGATATTCAAGTTTCTGCTCTATATTGAATATCTTTACTCACAATACAACAAGCTCACAACAACTGGTGAAACGAGGCGTTGTGAGCTGGTTGATCTGCTATTTTCTGCATAGATTTCACCAGCATATGTTGGGGTTAAAGTGGTTATAATAGTTAATAGTGTATAAATCATACCAACTTTGGGCCCCTGCGTGTGTCTGGGAGCGACAGATCCCTTCCACCTTGGGATGTGTGTCGAAGTCACACTTTCCCTCCCATTACCAGTGTGACATCACAATATGGTGGAGAGAGGTAAGAGCAGATACTGCGCACAGGCGTCAGTTGTTTCAGAGATGGCCATGAATTAATTACGATGATTATTGTGTCAAATAGATAGTCTCAGACCAATAACTATAAGAACCGGTGAGTGAGAAGTTTGTTGGCAGGACAATGAGTCCTGGTCAGTGGTCACTCAGTTGCCCTAGTGCACATGATGTGACAGAGTAAAATGGTTTTCAATCCAAGAACAGAACCGAATGAGTGAGGGCTTTGTCTTGTTAGATTAGATGATTAAAGGAGAATTCCATACTAAAAGGCTTTCTTACCTTTCTTTGTAGTTGTTACGTCCCCACCAAAGAGGTCCAGGTGTTATTTTGTGCAAAAACTCCTTATTGGATATTTCCCCTATACCATAAGCCCTAAATGAATTGCATTGAATTGAATGGGAATTGAATGGGGCTATGGGGTGTTGTGCTAATTGTAGATATCTGAAACATACATTTTGACTAGGAAGAACTGAATTATAGATATCTAGTATACACATCCAGTCTAGCTATTAAATGTTAAAACAGCCACTTATATTATTTAAATTATTTAAAGATATCTTAAATAGAATTTTGATTAGGAGAAATTAAATTCTAGATATCTTGAAATACTATTTCTACTAGTAAGAATGTTATTATGGATATCTTTAATTACAATTATGACTAGTAAGAATACAATTTGTACTAGGAGAAATGCTATTTGCGATATCTAAAATAGAATTGTAGATAGTCAACGGAGCCTTTTTATGTTTAAATGGCGTCTTATTTACCTGTCACCAGCTATCCATCAAATATTTATGTATATCTGTAATTGCATTGTTCCTAGTCATAATACAAATTACAGATATCCAAAACTACATTTGTACTAGTCATAATATGAATTGCAGATATCCATAATTAAATTTGTACTAGTCACCATGTATTTTTGGATATACACAATATAATTATGGATGTCTGTAATGTTTTTGGAATTTTAGATATCTGTAATGGTAGTTTCTCCTAGTAATAATTGCATTGTAGATATCTGAAATGGTAGTTTATCCTAGTAAGAATTGCATTGTAGATATCTGAAATGGTAGTTTGTCCTAGTAAGAATTTAATTATAGATATCCAGAATGCAGTTACAGATATCCAAAACTAAAAGCCCAATACACATGAATGGAAAAAGTGACGTTTCTCCTAGGAGGAATGACAATATGGATATCTCAAATGGTAATTTTGGATAGGTTAAACGTCCTTGTGGATATCTTAAATTACAGTTTTGGATAGGGTGAATGTCATTGTGGATATCTGAAACGTTAGTTTTGACTAGGAAGAACTGAATGACAGATATCTGGAATACATATCCAGTCTAGCGATTAAATGTTAAAACGGCTTGCCATTGGTTCTAGCTCCTTCCACCTCCACAGTCCTGCTTTGACTGCCAGGCAGTGGGAGGCCTCCCTACATATAAAGGCTAAGCCCCTCCCACTGGAACACACCACCCTGAATTGATTCAACAATTACCCCAGTACCCCATAATGTCCTCCAGGGACAACACTTATTATTCATCACATATTATTATACATCACGTATTATTCAATCAATTAACCATATCATATAAACAAGGAGAAAACAGGGTACTCTAAACAAACCCTCATACTGTTGGTATGTTCCCCACACCCCACAGCTGATAGTTTCTCCCTACCATGGAGACAACAAGCAATTAACAATCAAGCATCAACCCATGTACATACACAGCCCACAATAATATAATTCTCTGCAACATACACAATAAATAATAATTCAAACTTTAGGCATTCTGTCTCAGTGGCAGGCTGAACTGCCACAACGTTCTTAGCTTACGCATGTTTCATGAGAACTTCTTTTTATGTATGTGATGTTGATGTATTGCCATGCTTTTTGTTATTGCTTAATGTAAATCGCTCTGGATTAAGAGTGTCTGCTAAATGCTTAGATTGTAAATTGTAAATTGAGAGCGTTGACTCCCACTGTAACAATGGAATGCGGAAGTGCTCATTCTATCTCAATGGGATAGTTCCAGCCATAGGAGCAATGTTTGGAACTATATAGCCCATAGGCACCCGCTTTGCGGCGAGATCAAAGCGTGTCTTAACTTAATTACTCCTAGGAAGAACTTAATTTCTCCTAGGAAGAACTTAATTTCGCCTAGGAAGAACTTAATTTCTCCTAGGAAGAATGACAGTTGTTGATAGGAGTAATGTTAATTTTGACTAGGAAGAACTGAATTCAAGATATCCTGAATTACAATTTCTACTAGCAAGAATGCAGTTCTGACTAGGAGAAACATGGTTTTGGATATCTAAAACATATTACAGATAGGAGGGTAGTTCGATTAAAAGTTAAAATGGCTTGCTATATTAAACGTATTAATGGATAGGAAGAATTAGTATTATGGATATCCATAACATAAATTCTTGGGATATCCCATTGATTCTGGGATAGTTCCAGTCATAGGAGCAATGTTTGGAACTATAGCCCATATAGGCACCCGCTTTGCGGCGAGATCAAAGCGTGTCGCTACTCTCCTACTCTACACTCTGGTCTGGGGTGACCAGGGGACTGATGTCACGATGGGGCCTGGGTTGCCTGGGGTAACGTTTCATAGTTATCTACGACCTCCGGTTCTCCGGACCTCAAATGGGTCTGTTGGGTGTTAAAAATGTTAAAGTACTCCAGAATGTATCTACGGGAGGCCTGGGACTCGAACAAGTAGCCTTAAACTCTGTGCTGGAAGACAGAGCACTCCACCACTTCACCACCACAGCTTCAGGCTCAATGTATAACTCCTAGTGTTAGCCTGTATGGCTGCGAAATGAACAGGACGCAGAGCACCACGAGTGCTCCAGCGTACAGTAAAAACATGGAATGTGTGTCTGTGAACCAGGATCTCCTAGCTCCTACTTGATTCAGAGCACCTTTCAGTTATTCTTTTGGATGTTAGCTTTCAAAACATGCAAGCTGAACCTCTGCAAGATGTTGTTGCCCTAAGGCCTCAGGCCACAACCTATCTTTTTGGACTTCACATAATAAATAAGTTAAGTGGGATTGGAACATACAGTTCATCCTGAAGAACATATACTGCAGTGGTGGGCAACTTTGACGATGGAGAGGGCCACTATATTTCCACATTCACTCCAGAGGGCCACGTTGCATATTACTGTCGTGGCAAAAATAGGCGATCTACATGCTCAAAACGTGTCGCACTGCGACGCATTTTGAGCTTGTAGATAAGCTATTACTACTATATTTTTAAATCCTGAATTATTTTTTGCTATTTTAGAATATTTTTTTATTTAATTTCAAATGCCTTTGTTATGCTAACTTCATGAACTAAATACAAATACATTGGACATAAAAAAGACAATAGAATTGTATTAAGCTACTAATTTAGACTGAAGAATTAAAGCATGAAGGGGTTCCAGGAGGTCTCCGGGACATTTCAGTTTAAACGTGTTCTGGTTTTATTCAATATTGATGCGGAGTGCAAACGTTCTAGTTGTAAATTGCTGTTACTTTGTGTCAAAGACATTTGTACACAGAGCCTACAAGGCTTAAAGTGTGTTGTAACCTTACTGTAAACCTTACCGTAAAGTGTGTTAAATCATTCTATCTGGTCAGTGGTCACAATATCCATTACATTGAAAGATTAATTAGTTTAAAGATGAATTCCACCACTTGTACAGTTCATATAATCCCAATTTCTATTTCGTTCTTGGCTTCTGTAATTGCTGCTTGGGAGTTATGTTCTTGCATGGAAACACACCCCTCCCTCCCTCCCAGAAGCTGTGAACAGTCCCTGACAGTCCAACAGCTGAGGCTGTCAAGATTTGGGAACATATCCACAGCAAAAGTGTGACATCCCTTTATTTTTAGTATAGGCATTGGAAGGACATCACTGGTTGACAAAATTGTCATTGCGTCTCCAAAACCATGTGGTTAACAGTGGAAATGTGTGGTTCAAAACCATGTGGTTAACAGTGGAAATGTGTGGTTCAAATGAGAACAATCTCAGCAGTGGACCTGGCAGATTGTCATCATGCAGCAGCAGCTCCACACACACACGTGTAAAGGAATCTGTGGACATATGCTCAAAAGACAAATCACAATAATGAATAATGAGACAACACAAGAATTCTGAGTTATAGAGTATAAGGATTTTACTCGAGTAAGAAGTCAGACTTACACGAACCTGTTTCATGTATTGGAAACCCAGTCTGGCTCCCAGAGTGACAACCAACGACAGCTTATATAGCTCTCCCACACAGACAACCCCCCAACATATACTATAGCCTCAAGGCATTCACCACATGGAACAGTGATGTCATGAAACAAGCAGCACAGGGCACAGCACCAAACTGTAACTTGGAGTATTATTATTAAATGTTTATCTCTAAATTTCCACGACACATGTCATTGTGCACAATATGCATAGCTGACGTTTTAACGGAGCGCTTCCCTCATCAGTCATAACCAGTGGTGGAAAGTAACTAAGTACTATATACAGTACTTACTGTAGTATTTTCTGATTTTCAGTACTTTTACTTCACTACATCTCAGAAGCAAATATTGTACTTTTACTCCATTACAATTAATTTGCAAACTGTGGTTACTAGTTATTTTGTAGATTTTTTTATTATTATTACAATACACAAAACCACTTCAGCCCTATATACATTTCGGCCATTTTCAAAAAAGATTCTGTTTGTTATACATTTAGAACTTGTGAAATGGGGACATTCTGCATAATGAGTACTTTCTACTTTTGGTACCATTAAGTACATTTTGAAAGCAATACTTTTGTACATTTACTCCAGTAAATGTAGAACCTGAACTTTTACTTGTAACAGAGTATTCTATCATGGTGGTATTGAGACTTTTACTTAAGTAAAGCATGCGAGTACTCGTAACCTGCTGGCCCGGTCCATGAATAAATCACAACCAGTGTATTAGTGCTTAAAGACTTCTTTTCATTTCCAGATGGAGCTAGGAATATTGAAGTTTATAAGCACACGCCATGCACCACAAAGGGATTAACAGTCATTTCCGTTGGCTGATAAGCTTTTATTGCACAGACGTATATGCACAAGCAAATGAGCAGTTATTGTACCATGTCAACACGCACGCACGCACGCACGCACACACACACACACACACAAAGGATGCAAAAATTACATTTAGGCCATTTTCGATGGAACCAAAAGAAGCATGGATTCGTGGTATAGCATTTGAATAGTTTTTTATTAATATGTGCTGATACAGGGTCGCTCCGACCTGCAATGACGCAAACACTCACAGGAAATCATCCCCTTTGGCCCAAGACAGCTTGTCAAAGCAATGACTGTGAGAAATAGAACAAACATCATAATTCCTCCAAAGAAAACAGAAACAGAAAAAGTACATGATGATAATGAGCCTCTCTTTACAAAATGTCTTGGCGGGTATATAATAAATGAACCGTTTCGTGGAGAAATCAGGGAAAGTTAATGGTGTTGAACATAGAACCCCCACATGGCATCGTTTCTACTGAAGATTACAGCCGGCACATTTCAAAGCGCTCGTGCCTGGTTAGTTTCCCCCCATTCATTTACGGCTGTGTGTGTGAAGTCCAATACTGTTGGACCAGGCTTCAGTACAGAAAGGCAGCTGTTTTGTGGTGGACATTTCGGTGAATTGAGTATACTAAAGGACCTTGTATACAACTGTACTGTGCTTTTTTCTGCAAATCAGACAATAACAAAGTACAGTTTTACAGTGTAGCATGTAAGAATTATTTTTAGCTGTACTCTACTTAGTCATGATTTTCACTACATTTCAAAGACGAATATTGTACTCCATTACATTTCTAGGAAGGAACATCGTGAATTAACCACTTAAATTTCGCAAAATTGCAGAATAGATTTTCTTGAAAATCTTTGAATGCTTTGGACAAAATGTCTAAATTACTTTTTTTTTATTCCATTATTCCAGTTCTTTAACTCAAGTACAAATTTGAATGAGGAACTTTCACTTGTAGTTGAGTAACATTTGACCACTTTGAGTACACTTTAAGTACTTAGTCCACCACTGGATGATAGACACAAACCATGCAGGGGGGCGGGTTCAGGGCTTCAACACGGGGCCCTGACCAGGAATGGGTCCCCAGATCAGAGTGGGGTCAGGGCTTCAACACGGGGCCCTGACCAGGAATGGGTCCCCAGATCAGAGTGGGGTCAGGGCTTCAACATGGGGCCCTGACCAGGAATGGGTCCCCAGATCAGAGTGGGGTCAGGGCTTCAACATGGGGCCCTGACCAGGAATGGGTCCCCAGATCAGAGTGAGGTCAGGGCTTCAACACGGGGCCCTGACCAGGAACGGGTCCCCAGATCAGAGTGAGGTCAGGGCTTCAACATGGGGCCCTGACCAGGAACGGGTCCCCAGATCAGAGTGAGGTCAGGGCTTCAACACGGGGCCCTGACCAGGAATGGGTCCCCAGATCAGAGTGAGGTCAGGGCTTCAACATGGGGCCTTGACCAGGGGGGTCCCCAGATCAGATGATAGTGAAGTGACAATATAAGACGTTTTAAGACCTTTTTAATACCTAAAAAAAAAGAAAGAAGAAAGGCCATTACTTCATCAAAAGTAATCAACAAACTATGTACTATAAAAACTGATCAAACATTGGCCAAATTGTCACATAATATAAGAAAGAGGCAAACATTTTGAAAATAGCCGATTTACATAGTCTATTTTCACAATATGTTCACGGCTATTTGCGTCTATTTTCACAATATTTATCTGTGGAACCTAAAAGGTAATGCCTCAACTCGTACAGTCCAAGTGTAATGCCTGTCAAAATGATTATTTTGGGAGGTCCCGGCACCAGGAACCGGGGCCAATGACGAAACAGAAAAACAAAAGCATGCCTAACGGAATGGGGCGAGTTCATTTCAGCCTGCTCCTCCTACTGCAATGTCGATGAAAACGTTTAAATACATAAACCACAAATCCAAAATGGCTGTCTATCTCCACTTTACTGTACACTGTATGGAGCAAACTAAACGGACCATCATGGCCGAGGATGTGTCGTCGAGTAATGTCTGCTATGTAAATAGATATGTTTCTTTTGGTTTTGGACCAGGGGCTGTGTGTGTAGAACCAGGACTCAAAAGGCCAAAGTGTTTTGGAGAACCCGTCCTATTACCCAGAAGCCCCCTATAGTGTTGGTCCCACCCTGTGCATTTAAAGATGGCCGCCGGGCTTTAAACTGCCGGCACAGCTCAATGGACAGTCAAGGCCGGTGCATAGTCCACTTTTAGTGCCGAAATAAAGGACATCGTGCGGAAACAACACGGAACGCCAAAATGAGTTTGGGATGTTGTCACAACATGTTGGCGGCACCGAACAGCCGAAAATTGGACGGTAACACCCTCACCCCTCCCCCCGAACCTTTGGATGACGTCATATTGTAGTCTGGACGAAGCCAAACCCATTTAAAATGGACACTAAAGGTGGAGTGCAGCGGCCTTTACTCAGAACACAAAAAGAAAAAGAAAACAGCACAATCCTTGTCACTGGGTTTATGCCATAATAATAACCCTACATCATTCTTAAAACTATAAGTACTGTATAATAGTCATGTGGACACGTAACAAGGGACCAATAACAAAATAGTACTTCTTCTTTATCATTGTTTTACATTTCTGTGGTTTTTTAAAAATCTTTATAGGAAAAAATCCGGTTGCATTCTGTATAGCACTCTAAAAATCTCCCTCGGGCCAGATGATAATAATGGCAGTTGGTTAAGTTTTCACATTATTTTAAAGAAATCATCCATTTGAAACAAATGGCATTCGTCCATATCACGTCTCTCTCTCTCTCTCTCTCTCTCTCTCTCTCTCTCTCTCTCTCTCTCTCTCTCTCTCTCTCTCTCTCTCAAGCAGGCTTGCGTTTCACCGCAGTGGTTTGTTTCGTGAAGGCAGATCTGATGCTGCTGGCTTGATCAAGTTGAACCACAATCTGATAACCTCTGGACTCTGAGACGACAACTGTAAGGCATCTGATACAAAACACCACATCCCTCTACCTTATCTCCCGATCCTCATTCCAATCCCCTCCAAACCCTGGACTCTCAATCTCTCTCTCTCTCTCTGTAACCCCCTCCCTGCTGCTCCGCTCTCCCCCGATGCACCCCTTCCCCCTCTGGCTATAGAAATATCTGACATCTGTGTGACATCCCCAACTAATGTTGGCCCTGCGCCCCCACCCCACCCCACCCTCCCCCCCTTGAGCCAATTTCTCAGGACAACATGACCCCGCTGCCCCCGCGCCGCTGCTGAACACCAGCAGCACGGAGCACCGCTTCTCCCTCACAGGATGTGTCATCGTCGCTTATCGTCGGCCAGAAACCTTGTATCTCCACATCCATATTTAACCCATTTTGAGATCAGATTCTAAAAATGTCTTCTACATCCTGACAGTTTTCTGAAAAAAGCTATGTTTCTATGTCAGTCGTTCTTCAAAAATAGCAGACCTACGAGCTTGTAGATCTGCTATTTTTCAATAGCTAAATTATAACGTAATGCTAACACAAAAAGGGAGGGGTTCCCGCCCAAAATGGGTTAAGATGTAGGCCTACAAGATGTACAAGCTCCTAACCTGTATATCTGCTATTTTTTGAATATCGAAACGCTGAAATCTAAAATGACACAAAATGCTTTCCCGGTCTTAATGGGTTAATGGCCTTATGGCCTATACTTTGTGACACAAAAGTAGCAAACATTAACTGCCAGCTAGCAATGTGGCACAATGATGCAACACGTTGCTTGTGGATATTTAGAAATCTGAAATACAAATTTGAAATAAATAATTGGAAACCAATGGAAAGAACGTGTGACTAAAGCATAAATACATTGGATGCATTGGCTTTAGGGTTTAGGTTTTAGGGGTACAAGGTTTCCAGCCGACAGCGAGCGACAACATGCTCCTCACACCAAGCCTTCACGTGTGAGGGTCAGCCGCGGGCCAACAGACTGTGGGCTCAATGGGACCTCTGCTGTCTAATGATAGACTGAGAGGTGCCATATATATATATCTCACACAGCTCAGCTGGGCTGGGCTGAGGCCGGCGGGTTAATACGCTGCTTCCAGTCTTTAAACCATTCTGAACTGAGATCAGATTCATACGAGGTTTCCGCCGGACACACACTGGTCTGATGAACCCATTCTGACCTGAGATCAGATTCTAGAAATGTCAGTCGCTCTTCGATTTTTCAAAAATAGCAGACCTACAAGCTCGTATCGCGCCACTCGGTGGCGCGATATGAGCTTGTAGATCTGCTATTTTTCAATAGCTAAAGCATGACATGATGCTGACACCGAAATGGGTGCCACGGTCAGAATGGGTTAAACAACCGGCCAGAGCTATATAGCCGCCGCCCCACCCCACAGTCACAACAGACCGTGGCGTGCACGCTTAAAATCCTCACTACGTTCATTTATACCCCTGAGAGCATTTAAAGACGGGGCCCAATAAGCGGACCTGTAAAAGATCAATTAGCTTATTACTCGTGCAGGCCTAGCTGTGTTAAGTGGTCTGAGTACCGTAGATGAATGGAAAAGAAACAACAAAACGACAGACAGCCAAGAACAGAAAGAGATAATTAGAGCGAGAGAGAGAGAGAGAGAGAGTTGGCGAGATTCTGTCCACAAATGATTACCTGCGGTGTTGTTAGTGTAATCAGAGGTTTGGAATGGTTGGAATAACTAGCGTTGTGGCGGCCTTGGTCATAGAGCGTGGGCCACTACTGTATAATAATCACTATCATTATCGCAGTACAGTTACTCCACTGCTTATTGAGATATCAAGCCGCAATAAACAACAAGGTCTTTTAGATTAAGCAAATTAATTAACACTCTGCAAGAAAAAAAACAACGCTGCACTAATGGAGCCCATTGAGAATGATATTAAAAATGCGGACGAAGATCGGAGGGAGGGAGGGAGACGAGGGAGAAAGAGAGGCGATGAGAAGAAACAGAAAAATGTGCCCAGGGAGCGTGCGAGAGGAGGACGGGCAGGGCGAGGGGTGTGTCGGTGACGCACGTCCCTCCTCTCACGGGGAGCGGTTGCGTAAACAGCTTGCGTTCCCCCAGGGACGTCCCAGCTGAGCACCAGAGATCAACATCAGCACATTGTTAGAGCCTCGGCTTATACTTTGCAGTGCGGCGGTGTCGCCGCGTGCCGGAAATAGCAGATCTACACGCTCAGGCCACGTTGCATTTGTGGCGCGCCATGGGCTTGTAGCTCCAACAACTGACC
>NC_139708.1:3769051-3771307 GCF_964188405.1 Protomyctophum parallelum | reverse complement strand
GAGCTCCAACAACTGACCCCCGTCGCACGACAGAGTGTAACATAAGCAAAAAGTCTGATAAAATGAGGGCAGCATGATGATGCTGAGGACGATGACGAAAAAGGTGAAGATGCTGTATGCGTTGTTTCCCCCCCCCCCCATTAATACTACTATACCCTCGAGTGAGCTGGCTCTCGCTCGTACTCGAAATACATTCAAATGTCCTTGGTTGACCGGTCAAGTATACTAGCTTCACCACAGCCATAACATCCAGCCACAAAGACCACTGTTTCACATTACCCAGAGCTTGCAGAGCAACAATACACATACATAGCATACCACATATCTCCATATCTTGTAAACACAGCTTTCCGGATGTGGGTACAGTAGTGCAACCGTCCATTGCAAAACCACCAGTACACACACAGACTGTTATGCCTGATGTATGCTTGGTTGCGCACCGTGGCATGGTGTCTTGCATTGACAATAGTAGGCCCGCGAGCTCACACACAATCTGCGATGAGCTTGTAGCTCTGCTATTTTTAACGCACGCCAGCGGCATGCAAATAAGTATAAGTCAGGCCTTTTCTAGACTAGAATTGCACACCGTCCATCCTATCCATCAAGTAATGATACTAGGCGTCTCCTTCTAAAATATGGCCCATATAATGTTATACAGATGATTTGCATGCCAATAGCAATAACAAACGGATCCCAGCACTTTCGTACCCTCAAGTCCCTGTTTTACCACCTCTGTCGTCACGCAAAGCCACAGCTAAACACTGCTCTTTTTGGCTGCACTAGAATTGGGCCAAGACAAGACAGACCCTCACCAAAATGTCACGCTGCAGCGGTTTGTTGGGAGATCTATCCGGGCTATTCTGTTTCCCACGCACATGTGGGTACCCATGACATTGTGGGTATCCATCACATTGTGGGTACCCATCACATTGTGGGTACCCATCACATTGTGGGTACCCATCACATTGTGAGTACCCATGACATTGTGGGTACCCATCACATTGTGGGTACCCATCACATTGTGAGTACCCATGACATTGTGAGTACCCATGACATTGTGAATACCCATCACATTCTGAGTACCCATCACATTCTGAGTACCCATCACATTCTGAGTACCCATCACATTCTGAGTACCCATCACATTGTGGGTACCCATCACACATCACATTCTGAGTACCCATCACATTCTTTCACTTGTCACAGTTTTTTGTTTTCCATGGGGGACCGCGTGCGTAGAAGAAGAAAAAGCTATAATGAATAAATCAACGTATGAATAAATATTGAAAAGAAAACAGCAGACAATTAAAAGTACAAAATAAACCACCAGAAAAAAAAGAAAACAGCCTTGTTTTTCTTCGACACCTAGAAGAAGAAACAGAACACCGAGACAGACTTGAGTGGGAGGAGGGAAGGGTTTTGATGAGGTGCTTTCTTTTTGACACTTAATTCCACAACAGTATCACTTGCTTTATTCATTTATAATATAAACATAGTTTTGTCCTGATCACTCAACCCTGCTTGCCGTACGTTCCTGCAGCAAGTTGGGAGCCTCAGAATACCCCGCCTCCCTTTACCCCCCCGGCTGACATGCACACGAGTTCCGTCACAAATCATTGTAAAATGAAAAGTCGGACATGTGTGTGTGTGTGTGTGTGTGTGTGTGTGTGTGTCTTTCTGTGTGTGGGCCACATGAGGCCATGCCCGCCCCGTGCACGTGCCGCCAACGCGTTGCACGCTGGGAGTGAATGAGTTGTCACACTGAAACTATGCTTTGGAAACGGCAAAAGAGATTCTAGCAAAACAAATGTCTATCATCCATGCTAAAACCCCATATTAAAAGAATGTAATCTGGTTATATCTGACATCTGTCAAATAAATCAAGAGCTCAAACCAAATCTCATTATGGCTGCTTGTCCTTCAACCACAATGCTGTTGTCATATTGTTGTGCCGGCGAGGCACACAATGATATCTGTATCCCATTGGCTCTCAACGGGGGCTACGGGGACCCCCAGGGTCCTTGGGAGGGGGGATTGTTCCAGGGGGTCCCCATGCAGCGAAATGATTGATTGATAGTTAGGAAACAAGTGGACCCTTACGGGACTGTAAGTCTGAGAGTATACAAAACAGAACATTTTGGTACACTCTTAAGGTTAACAGGGGAGTAAATGGGGGTCCGTGGCCAAATGCAAACCAAACTGGGAAACAAAAAGAAGAGAGAACCCCTGTAGTATCCCACCCGCCCTGCAGCCCTC
>NC_139708.1:3756551-3764051 GCF_964188405.1 Protomyctophum parallelum | reverse complement strand
ATATTTAACGGAAACGCCGCCTTGAATTTCAGCCCCTCAGACACCAGGTCCCCGTACGCCACAGAGCCACATGCTCACTCAGCGCCACGCAGCCACACGCACTCCCCCACACGCCCCCCTCTTCTCTGGTGAATATTAATACTGCTGTGGAGCCATTACCACAGCCCAGGGTCTAAGCTAACACACACACGCACACACACACACACACATACCCACGCACGCACACACGCATGCACGCACACACGCACACAGACAGGCAGACAGAGTGGAGGGCAGAGATTTACAGCACACCCATATCAAAAGTTAATTTAACCCAGAGAATGTACAAATGTAACCGCTACGGGTCCCTTCAATTGGTTACATTTTGAGCATTTATACATTTTGTCCATTCTCAACAAGTACATTTGTATTCTCAGAGTGTACATTCTCAGAGTGTATATATTCTCAGTGTGTACATTTGTACATCCTCTGACCTAGAAATGAATAAATTAACATTGAACAGGTTTGCTGATGATGTGTTAAACATCTCTCGCCTCGAACACACACACCTGCGTAAAATAAGAATAAACCCATAATTTACTTCATATTCACACCGCCGACGCCGTACAACCAAGATGGCCGCCGTGTCAATATGGTCAATATCCAGTAAAGGTGGTAAGGTGTTCTTCAACAGAAATTGCAACTTAGGGCTGATCGAATTTCACTATCCTCAAGACTGCTGCCTCTGTCACATTACAGCATGTCAATTTACTTCCACTCAATTTATGACCGTTAGTATTTAACCCATTCTGAACGGGCACCCATTTTGGTGTCAGCATCATGTTATGCTTTAGCTATTTAAAAATAGCAGATCTACAAGCTCATATCGCGCCACCGAGTGGCGCGATACGAGCTTGTAGGTCTGCTATTTTTGAAAAATCGAAGAGCGACTGACATTTTTTTAATCTGATCTCAGGTCAGAATGGGTTCATCAGACCAGTGTGTGTCCGGCGGAAACCTCGTATGAATCTGATCTCAGGTCAGAATGGATTAAGGACGACACGATTAGAAAGCGGCCGGCTGGTTATACTGTAGCGCTTCAGCGCTGATTCACTTTGACAGCTACATGTAACCTGAAAGTGCAAGTGTGCATGTATGCGTGTGCACTGTGCACATGCAGGTGAACATGCAAACAATCGCATATACAAAACAACGCACGCACGCACGCACACACACACACACACAGCGTGCGTGAGGCGTGAGCGCCATGTCAGAATATTGCCAGAACAGCAGACAGGACGATAACAACTATAGTGGTGGAAGTACATTTATTGTACTGTAAAATGTTGCGGTATTTGTACTTTATTTCCAATACTTTTCTTCTACTCCACTAGATTAAAATATTGTAGGCTACATTACTCCACTATATAGTTTATTTGACAACTTATTATTAGTATGATTATTATTACAAAACATTTCAGTCCTATATAAATTAAATTTTGGCCATTTGAAAATAGCCGAAAATAGCTATTTTGTATAGATCGGCTCTTTTCAAGCGATTTTTATACATTAGAAAACTTGAAATGGGTCATTCTGCACAATGAGTACTTTTACTTTTGATACTTTAGGTACATTTTAAAGCCAACACTTTAGTACTTTCTAAGTAAATTCCGGATTTTTTCTTGTACCAGAGTATTTCTACATTGCATCACTGATACATTTACTTAAGTAAAACATGTGAGTATACTTTTTCCACCATGACAACAACAGCGTATACGCACATGGCAGGCACGAGACACACACAACATGCACAGGGTGGCTGGGGGGGGGGGGGGCTAACCGGTGGAGTTGAAGACCCCAGGCGATGGAGGAGTGAAGCTCTCAGCCAGCAGAGTGTTGTAAGGGGAAGTGCCGGTGCGCGTCTGCAGCACGGGATTGGTCAGCAGATGGTTGCCCATGGTCGCTACGACAGAAATCACACGCCACCATGATCACCTATTATAAAGCAGTGGTTCCCAAAGTGCATGGGGTCCGGGGACCCTCAGGGGTCCTTGAGGGAGTTACAGGGGGTCCCCAGCTAAATGATAGTTTGGAACCAAATGAACCCTTATGGGTCTGTAACTCTGAGAGTGTACAAATGGAACGGGTCCATTTGGTTCCATTTCTACACTCTCAAGAGTTAAATTACCATATAGATTTTACAATATAGTTTCGGGTCCCAGAGATAGAAATGCCATTAAATGGCCCAGGCGGTGGCGTAACCGTCTGGGCACCTGACTGGTAATCCAGTCGCAGTGTGCCGCGGGTTCGACTCCCAGACCCGACACGGCCTTTACTGCATGTCTTCCCCCATCTCTCTCCCGTTTCCTGTCAGCCTACTGTCTGTCCCTTCAAAAAACCAATAAAAGGCGTAAGCCGCAAAAAAAAAGAAAAAAAAAAAAGAAAAAAAAGAAATGCCATTAAATGGGGGTCCGAAAGCCTAATGCATGTCAAACTGGGGGTCCATGAAATTAAACAGGTTGAGAATCACTGCTAGGGCCGTAAAAACCTTCTCTCATGGGGGTCCTTCATGGCATATCTTTTCAAATGGGGGTCCGTGCGCTAATTTGTGTCAATTTGGGGGTCCTTGACATGAAAATGTTTGGAATCTCTGTGTGGAACCTGCATTTCCAAGGGGCGGATACAAAAAAGTGCCTCTGGCCATATTGGCATACTGGGCACTAATTGGTGCCCCTCAACTTCAGTGGCAGCGATATCCAATAACAACAGAGTGGGGCCAGACTAATCTGCAGAGGGCTTCTTTTTTTTACACTGGCAGATTCTTCTGGTTTCCAGGCTAACAAAGCATTTGCGTAATTTACACTCCCTCATACAGAGGTGTTGTAATTTACAGTCCTTGTACAGAGGTGTTGTAATTTACAGTCCTTGTACAGAGGTGTTGTAATTTACAGTCCTTGTACAGAGGTGTTGTAATTTACAGTCCTTGTACAGAGGTGTTGTAATTTACAGTCCTTGTACAGAGGTGTTGTAATTTACAGTCCTTGTACAGAGGTGTTGTAATTTACAGTCCTTGTACAGAGGTGTTGTAATTTACAGTCCCTCGTACAGAGGTGTTGTAATTTACAGTCCTTGTACAGAGGTGTTGTAATTTACAGTCCTTGTACAGAGGTGTTGTAATTTACACTCCCTCATACAGAGGTGTTGTAATTTACAGTCCTTGTACAGAGGTGTTGTAATTTACAGTCCTTGTACAGAGGTGTTGTAATTTACAGTCCTTGTACAGAGGTGTTGTAATTTACAGTCCCTCGTACAGAGGTGTTGTAATTTACAGTCCTTGTACAGAAGTGTTGTAATTTACAGTCCCTCGTACAGAGGTGTTGTAATTTACAGTCCTTGTACAGAGGTGTTGTAATTTACAGTCCTTGTACAGAGGTGTTGTAATTTACACTCCCTCGTACAGAGGTGTTGTAATTTACAGTCCTCGTACAGAGGTGTTGTAATTTACAGTCCCTCGTACAGAGGTGTTGTAATTTACAGTCCTCGTACAGAGGTGTTGTAATTTACAGTCCTTGTACAGAGGTGTTGTAATTTACAGTCCCTCGTACAGAGGTGTTGTAATTTACAGTCCCTCGTACAGAGGTGTTGTAATTTACAGTCCCTCGTACAGAGGTGTTGTAATTTACAGTCCCTCGTACAGAGGTGTTGTAATTTACAGTCCCTCGTACAGAGGTGTTGTAATTTACAGTCCTTGTACAGAGGTGTTGTAATTTACAGTCCCTCGTACAGAGGTGTTGTAATTTACAGTCCTTGTACAGAGGTGTTGTAATTTACACTCCCTCATACAGAGGTGTTGTAATTTACAGTCCTTGTACAGAGGTGTTGTAATTTACAGTCCTTGTACAGAGGTGTTGTAATTTACAGTCCTTGTACAGAGGTGTTGTAATTTACAGTCCTTGTACAGAGGTGTTGTAATTTACAGTCCTTGTACAGAGGTGTTGTAATTTACAGTCCCTCGTACAGAGGTGTTGTAATTTACAGTCCCTCGTACAGAGGTGTTGTAATTTACAGTCCCTTGTACAGAGGTGTTGTAATTTACAGTCCTTGTACAGAGGTGTTGTAATTTACAGTCCCTCGTACAGAGGTGTTGTAATTTACAGTCCCTCGTACAGAGGTGTTGTAATTTACAGTCCCTTGTACAGAGGTGTTGTAATTTACAGTCCTTGTACAGAGGTGTTGTAATTTACAGTCCCTCGTACAGAGGTGTTGTAATTTACAGTCCTTGTACAGAGGTGTTGTAATTTACAGTCCCTTGTACAGAGGTGTTGTAATTTACAGTCCTTGTACAGAGGTGTTGTAATTTACAGTCCCTCGTACAGAGGTGTTGTAATTTACAGTCCTTGTACAGAGGTGTTGTAATTTACAGTCCTTGTACAGAGGTGTTGTAATTTACAGTCCCTCGTACAGAGGTGTTGCACAGCGTAAATAGGCTAGCAGCACATAGTGATGTGACACGATGTGAGCACATCGCAATGCGATGCAACATGAGCTTGCAGGTGAGGTGCTGTTTTCAGCACGCGCAGGAATGTGTAACTCAGGCCTTTGTCAGATTTCCTCTTTGTCAGCTGTGGACTCACAATGGCAGCAAAACATAAAAAAATTAAATAAGAAAGATGTAGTGTACTGGAATTCAGACCTTCAGATGCAATAACATCTTTGAATCATAAACATATTGGCTGTGTATTCAAACAGGGATGGTGGTATAGGCGGAGGGTGGTATTTGTGTTATGGTGACACTTTACGGAGTAATGCATTTACACCCAGTACCTCTGGATGTTTTCGCACTGAGACTGTAACCTTTGAGTAAAAATACGATCGGTAAGGGAAAGCTGCTGTTAGGAGAGTCGCCATTCAAGATGCTTTTTATTTTGTCATTTATTTTGCCATTGCTCTCACAGTGCCGTCGGTGTGTGTGTGTGTGTGTGTGTGTGTGTGTGTGTGTGTGTGTGTGTGTGTGTGTGTGTGTGTGTGTGTGTGTGTGTGTGTGTGTGTGTGTGTGTGTGTGCGTGCGTTGGGGGGTGGTATAATGCATACCATTATGTCGTTGAGGGGGTGCAGCTAGCCATTCGAGCACAGTTCATTTCACAGTGAAATGTGAATGCCACCGCAAGACAAATATAATTCAAAGAAATGGCACATTGAGAACGTTGCAGGATGCCCATGTGGGGCTTGCGGCCCTCGGGCAACTCAAACAGAAATGCCATGAAATTAAAAACAGGACAGCATGACAGAGAGTGGTCCAGGGCCCACCGCAACCTTCAGCTTTTAACGGCCGCTGTTCATCACCATCTTACGTTGTGCGCACGCACGCACATTTGCGCGTGTACACACACACACACACACACACACACACACACACACACACACACACACACACACACACACACACAGGGTAGCAGGACTTCGACAACACAAGTCTGTGATTAAGACATTCGCTCTGCCACAAACAGAGCTGTTTACTTATTTATCCTTAATTCCAGCCTCTCCTCTTTCTTATCTCTCAGGCGAGCTTTGCAAACTCTCTCCCCTTCCATTCTGTGAGATGCTTTTCCATTTCTCCTCACTCAATCGTTCCCTTTCTCTGTTTCTGCCTCTCTCCCCTTGCCATCTTGCCAAATAGGCTTTTTCCTCTTCACAACCAACGCCCAAATTACTACGGATTATCTGTCCTCTGCAAGCAAATCATAGTACCTCAATTTTCCTGCAGAAATTGTAAGGAACTACTTTTAAGTGGCCATAGTGTGCAGTAGCCAAAGTAGGGCATGGGGGAAATGTGCGTGCGTGCGTGCGTGCGTGCGTGCGTGCGTGCGTGCGTGGTTGCTTGCGTGCGTGCGTGCGTGCGTGCGTGCGTGCGTTGTGTGTGTAGGGAGCCATGCATCTTGTCTCCTGACACATCACTATTGTCTGGAAGAGAAAGTGTTTCACAGGGATGGTGAACTGGGGGAGGGTCACGGAGAGGGATGGTGAACTGGGGGAGGGTCACGGAGATTAGAGATGCAGACGATAAGGACAGTGACTATCTCTGTGCAACTCGTCCCCCCTTACGTCATTATCCCTCCATGATAGGCCCCTTTATGTCTCTCTCCCCCTATTCTGGGCCAATCTCCATCTCTCTCTCTCTGTCTCTCTCTGTCTCTCTCTGTCTCTCTCTGTCTCTCTCTCTCTCTCTCTCTCTCTCTCTCTCTCTCTCTCTCTCTCTCTCTCTCTCTCTCTCTCTCTCTCTCTCTCTCTCTCTCTCTCTCTCTCTCTCCACGTCCGTGACATAGTTGCCTTCTTGCTCTTTCTACCAACTGGCAATCTTTTGTGTGTTTTTATTTCCACTGGAGAGCAAAGTGCAGTAAAAGGCTCTGTTGGGTTTGACGGTGAAACGATCAGCGTTTCCCAGACAGTGGGTTCATTTCCGTGGGTTGCAAGAGAATAGCCTCCCATTATGTTTTTGTTAAAGGACAACTTTAGTTTTTTTCAACCAAGGTTCATGTTTTAGGTTGTTATTAGAGAAAGTAAAAGATGAGTGTTATTTTTGTTTAATTTGCTGCTTTCTTTCGTTTTAGGGATTTTAGCTGTTTTTGACAGGGGGGAGGGGGCATTCGAGCATGGGGCTAAGTATGTATTATTTTACAACATTTTCTAGCGATTTATTTTTTTATTATTTACTATAGTCCTACTAAACCCCAAGAAATTACATCTGGCCACAAAAGATCACGAGATCTACTGAATGTGTCAAACTGACATATTGAGCCTATGACACACAGTGTGGCTTCCCCCCAGTAGGCTACCTTCACATCCAGTAGATCCTGGGATCTTTTGTGGCCAGATGTAATTTCTTGGGGTTTATTAGGACTATAGTAAATAATAAAAAAAATAAATCGCCATCATATTGTGTACAAAAAGACATATTTAGCCCCATGCTCGAATGCCCCCTCCCCCCTGTCAAAAACAGCTAAAATCCCTAAAAACCAAAGAAAGCAGCAATTAAACAAAAATAACACTCATCTTTTACTTTCTCTAATAACAACCTAAAACATGAACCTTGGTTGAAAAAAACTAAAGTTGTCCTTTAATCATTATTATTTTTAAATGATTTTTCAAGATTTCCATAAAAAAAGTGAATAGAAAAAAAATCATTTCACACACACACACACACACACACACACACACACACACACACACACACACACACACACACACACACACACACACACACACACACACACACACACACACACACACACACACACACACACACACACACACACACACACGCAGACCTTTCAGGCATGGTGTCCGTGGCAGCAGCAAACCTCTTCCTCATTGCAGCCCCCACCCCCCCCCCCCCCATCCTGCTCCTGTCACTCTCCTCAATTAGAATAATTACCCCCTGAACGCTAGCACGCTAATCAGTTCATTAAAAACAAAATGGAATGAAATTAGCATAGAGAGTGATGGCTGATTTAGCGACTGCCT
>NC_139708.1:3724051-3754051 GCF_964188405.1 Protomyctophum parallelum | reverse complement strand
AATCGACAGAGCCACTGCATGGACTCTTCAGAAAGTCCCTGCATACTGTAAAGTCCCTGTATACTGTAAAGTCCCTATACTGTACAGTCCCTGTATACTGTAAAGTCCCTGTATACTGTAAAGTCCCTGTATACTGTAAAGTCCCTGTATACTGTACAGTCCCTGTATACTGTACAGTCCCTGTATACTGTAAAGTCCCTGTATACTGTACAGTCCCTGTATACTGTAAAGTCCCTGTATACTGTACAGTCCCTGTATACTGTAAAGTCCCTGTATACTGTAAAGTCCCTATACTGTAAAGTCCCTGTATACTGTAAAGTCCCTGTATACTGTAAAGTCCCTGTATACTGTACAGTCCCTGTATACTGTACAGTCCCTGTATACTGTAAAGTCCCTGTATACTGTACAGTCCCTGTATACTGTAAAGTCCCTGTATACTGTAAAGTCCCTATACTGTAAAGTCCCTGTATACTGTACAGTCCCTATACTGTAAAGTCCCTGTATACTGTAAAGTCCCTGTATACTGTACAGTCCCTGTATACTGTAAAGTCCCTGTATACTGTACAGTCCCTGTATACTGTAAAGTCCCTGTATACTGTAAAGTCCCTGTATACTGTACAGTCCCTGTATACTGTAAAGTCCCTGTATACTGTAAAGTCCCTGTATACTGTACAGTCCCTGTATACTGTACAGTCCCTGCATACTGTAAAGTCCCTGTATACTGTAAAGTCCCTGTATACTGTAAAGTCCCTATACTGTAAAGTCCCTGTATACTGTAAAGTCCCTGTATACTGTAAAGTCCCTATACTGTACAGTCCCTGTATACTGTAAAGTCCCTGTATACTGTACAGTCCCTGTATACTGTAAAGTCCCTGTATACTGTACAGTCCCTGTATACTGTAAAGTCCCTGTATACTGTAAAGTCCCTGTATACTGTACAGTCCCTGTATACTGTACAGTCCCTGCATACTGTAAAGTCCCTGTATACTGTAAAGTCCCTGTATACTGTAAAGTCCCTATACTGTAAAGTCCCTGTATACTGTAAAGTCCCTGTATACTGTAAAGTCCCTGTATACTGTAAAGTCCCTGTATACTGTACAGTCCCTGTATACTGTACAGTCCCTGTATACTGTAAAGTCCCTGTATACTGTAAAGTCCCTGTATACTGTAAAGTCCCTGTATACTGTAAAGTCCCTGTATACTGTAAAGTCCCTGTATACTGTACAGTCCCTGTATACTGTAAAGTCCCTGTATACTGTAAAGTCCTGTATACTGTAAAGTCCCTGTATACTGTACAGTCCCTGTATACTGTAAAGTCCCTGTATACTGTAAAGTCCCTATACTGTAAAGTCCCTATACTGTAAAGTCCCTGTATACTGTAAAGTCCCTGTATACTGTAAAGTCCCTGTATACTGTACAGTCCCTGTATACTGTACAGTCCCTGTATACTGTACAGTCCCTGTATACTGTAAAGTCCCTATACTGTACAGTCCCTGTATACTGTAAAGTCCCTGTATACTGTAAAGTCCCTATACTGTACAGTCCCTGTATACTGTAAAGTCCCTGTATACTGTAAAGTCCCTGTATACTGTAAAGTCCCTGTATACTGTACAGTCCCTGTATACTGTAAAGTCCCTATACTGTACAGTCCCTGTATACTGTACAGTCCCTGTATACTGTAAAGTCCCTGTATACTGTAAAGTCCCTATACTGTACAGTCCCTGTATACTGTACAGTCCCTGTATACTGTAAAGTCCCTGTATACTGTAAAGTCCCTATACTGTACAGTCCCTGTATACTGTAAAGTCCCTGTATACTGTACAGTCCCTGTATACTGTAAAGTCCCTATACTGTAAAGTCCCTATACTGTACAGTCCCTGTATACTGTAAAGTCCCTATACTGTACAGTCCCTGTATACTGTAAAGTCCCTGTATACTGTAAAGTCCCTATACTGTAAAGTCCCTGTATACTGTAAAGTCCCTGTATACTGTACAGTCCCTGTATACTGTAAAGTCCCTATACTGTAAAGTCCCTATACTGTACAGTCCCTGTATACTGTAAAGTCCCTATACTGTACAGTCCCTGTATACTGTAAAGTCCCTGTATACTGTAAAGTCCCTATACTGTAAAGTCCCTGTATACTGTAAAGTCCCTGTATACTGTAAAGTCCCTGTATACTGTAAAGTGTTGTTTAAGACTGGCTCCAACTCGACTATCTAATTTATGACATGAATCATGTAACATTTCGGCTTCGGAAAATAATTACAAAATAATTAAGGTACAAGAGTATGTGTACATATTTTAAGAGTTAAGCAGCTCGTTGTTTGGAGAAAAGGCTTTGTTTTCCCTGTGTAATGTAATGTACTTTATTGGAGAAAAGGCTTTGTTTTCCCTGTGTAATGTAATGTACTTTATTGTCTTCTTGTTTAATGTAATGTACGTTATTGTCTTCTTGTTTAATGTAATGTACGTTATTGTCTTCTTGTTTAATGTAATGTACGTTATTGTCTTCTTGTTTAATGTAATGTACGTTATTGTCTTCTTGTTTAATGTAATGTACGTTATTGTCTTCTTGTTTAATGTAATGTACGTTATTGTCTTCTTGTTTAATGTAATGTACGTTATTGTCTTCTTGTTTAATGTAATGTACGTTATTGTCTTCTTGTTTAATGTAATGTACGTTATTGTCTTCTTGTTTAATGTAATGTACGTTATTGTCTTCTTGTTTAATGTAATGTACGTTATTGTCTTCTTGTTTAATGTAATGTACGTTATTGTCTTCTTGTTTAATGTAATGTACGTTATTGTCTTCTTGTTTAATGTAATGTACGTTATTGTCTTCTTGTTTAATGTAATGTACGTTATTGTCTTCTTGTTTAATGTAATGTACGTTATTGTCTTCTTGTTTAATGTAATGTACGTTATTGTCTTCTTGTTTAATGTAATGTACGTTATTGTCTTCTTGTTTAATGTAATGTACGTTATTGTCTTCTTGTTTAATGTAATGTACGTTATTGTCTTCTTGTTTAATGTAATGTACGTTATTGTCTTCTTGTCTGCCATGTAGGGAACATCTTCGATGACGTGTCACTGTTGTGCAACACCGAGGATTGCGCAACAAGCACTCCCAGGCTGTAGAGCGATGCGAGCGGTTTTGATATCACAAATTTGACGGAGATGAATCAATCTCCGTCTCGGGCACATGACCGTACTATTACGTACTAAGTACCATGACGGACATCTACGTCATGGGCCCCGAAACCCAAACTGTTAACGATGAAACCTTGCGTTTTTGTCACGTCATGTCACACTCAAGTTTGTCACCTCGACCTCGACCTCTTCTCGCCCCCCAGGCGTCTTACTGGTAGTATGGAGGTTGTTCTGACCTGTCTGTGTGTGGCTGCGTGGCTGCGTGCCTTATGGCTGCCGGTGTAATAGTAGTGAGGTTGTTCTGACCTGTCTGTGTGTGGCTGCGTGGCGTGCCTCATGGCTGCCAGTGTAATAGTAGTGAGGTTGCTCTGACCTGTCTGTGTGCGGCTGCGTGGCGTGCCTCATGGCTGCCAGTGTAATAGTAGTGAGGTTGTTCTGACCTGTCTGTGTGCGGCTGCGTGGCGTGCCTCATGGCTGCCAGTGTAATAGTAGTGAGGTTGCTCTGACCTGTCTGTGTGAGGCTGCGTGGCTGCGTGCCTCATGGCTGCCAGTGTAATAGTAGTGAGGTTGTTCTGACCTGTCTGTGTGCGGCTGCGTGGCGTGCCTCATGGCTGCCGGTGTAATAGTAGTGAGGTTGTTCTGACCTGTCTGTGTGCGGCTGCGTGGCGTGCCTCATGGCTACCAGTGAAATAGTAGTGAGGTTGTTCTGACCTGTCTGTGTGCGGCTGCGTGGCGTGCCTCATGGCTGCCAGTGTAATAGTAGTGAGGTTGCTCTGACCTGTCTGTGTGCGGCTGCGTGGCTGCGTGCCTCATGGCTGCCAGTGTAATAGTAGTGAGGTTGTTCTGACCTGTCTGTGTGCGGCTGCGTGGCTGCGTGCCTGGCTGCCGGTGTAGTAGCGGTTGTTGGCACGCAGGGCAGAGTTCTTCAGGGAACCGTGGGAGCTGGTCGTAGAGGCACGGCTGCAGCAGTAGGAGTGGCGGAGACATTTACTGTACTCCTTGTGGACCTGGTGTTGGGGAAAAACAAAACAAGTTTTAGGTTTTTACAGCCACTCATAAATACATACGCTTTAGCCTGGCTGGCCCTGCACCGCTCTCTCTCTCTCTCTTGGTACGGCAGCAGAGAGCAGACGTCTGCTGTTACACGGGCTGCTACAGTGAAATGTACTGTACTTAATGCACTCTTATTCCCAGACCTGTCAGAAGGACATGACTCAGAAACGATCTGGATATCAATATCATAGCCTGTCTGTCAATCCATCCATCCACCCCCCCCCCCCCTCTCTGGCAGGGTTACTGTGTTAGCTGTTCTCCTATCTGTCTGTCCAACTACTTTATGCATCCATCCATCCATCCATCCATCCATCCATCCATCCATCCACTTACACTCACATTCATAATCCCATTCTCTCCATATATGCGTCAGGACTACAGTAAGTTACTGGAAAACAACAGCTTCTTCCAAGAAGTGTGACAGCATTGATGGACTCATAACCTCCTTCTCCTCCAAATACACGTACTGTACATGTACATATGCGCACACACACACACACACACACAGACACAGACACAGACACAGACACAGACACACACACACACACACACACACACACACACACACACACACACACACACACACACACACACACACACACACACACACACACACACACACACACACAGTTCTCTTTGTTTATGATGCCAAGTGCAATATAGGCTATTGGGCAAGTGGTTTATTTAAATATTTTAATATTCCAGGGTTTTTTATGGCTATGTATTATGGATGTTTTTATAACCCACTATGATGACTTGACTATATGACACACTAACAGTTTATGGCATAATGTTGCTCTGTTGATCTGTATTTTTGTTGATGCTGCTATTTGTATTAAGTAGATGCATGCAGTGGCAATAAACATCTTATCCATCCTTCCATCCATCCATCATAATAAAGGTGAAATATACATTTTAACCATTGTACCTGTCGTGTTAGTGAATAACATACGCGTGAGTCCGACTGTACATTAACGTGGATAGTATTTATTAACTCTCTCTTAACATGTAAACATCCTGTCTGTCTGTCTCTCTATCCCGAGCCCCACTCCCGCCCGGTCGCTCCCCGTGACGTCATCACCTCTCGACTCTGTAGTCTTTCCCCTCATACCACAATCACACCACATCTCCCCTTTCTAGAATCAATGGGTAGACTGCCAATGATTCCACAGACCTTGAGGATTATTCTGCCTCGTGGGTGGAAGGTCTGCTCCTATCTGAGCCTGAACCAGACAGTCAAACACACACATATAATTTAGCCTTAGCCAGAACAAATCCACTTCAAAATCAATACTCAAACATCCATCCTATACTAATACTGTGCTGTCCTCACTCTTAGGCCCTGCAACTGACTTAACACATTCACAGTACAATAAAGCAATAACACAAACATAACAATGTCAAACACATTTCTCTCTCACTTCCTTTTTTTTTTTTTAAGTCTCTGCAAAGTCCATAGTATAGAAAATTATAAGTCCAACCTAGTTGGTCTCACCACAGCTCTCCCAGACCTGGTTCTAGTAGTAGGAGAAGATGGCGGTTCTGGAAGACTCTGCTGTGGTGGTTCAGCTGAAGGTTGCTCTGGAACGCCTCCCAGGAACGGCTCTGCTACACCACGGCCACTGTGCTCAGGCGAGGATCTCATGGCGATGAGATGACGACGGTTTCGTCTGATGGTCCCGTGAGGTCCTTCCACCAGATACGATCGTGGGGTAGTGTGGCCACCGATGATCGCTCCAGCAGTTCTTTGGTCTCTGATCCATACGTTCTGTCCCGGATCGAGTGTGTTAAGGTTCTGTGCACGATGCCGCAGGTTGTAGCGTTGTGCATCCTTCGTCCTCTTCACCCCTTCTTTCAACACAACAGCTTCACGATCGGGAAGAGCAGGCTCTAGCAAGATAGGAAAGATAGGCACCGTCGTGCGGAGTCTCCTCCCCATAAGAAGCTGAGCTGGACTGTACCCATTTTCGAGAGGGGTAGCTCTGTAAGCGAGTAAGGCCATATAGGGGTCATCAGCCTTCTTCAGCAGACCCTTCACAGTCTGCACTGCGCGTTCAGCCTCAGCGTTGCCTTGGGGGTATCTTGGGCTACTGGTCACATGACGGAACCCATAGGACCCTGCGAAGGCCGCGAAGGCCGCCCCGGAGAACTGAGGTCCTCCATCCGAAATCAGGAGATCCGGAATCCCGTGACGCGAGAAGATTGACTTAAGGTGGTGGATTACGTCGTTCGATTTTGTGGAGGTCAGCAAAGCAATTTCCACATATCTTGACATGTAGTCCACGACCAGCAGATAGGTCTTGTTTCCGAGCATGAACAAGTCTGCTCCCAACTTCTCCCACGGTCGGCCTGGGTACTGCGATGGCATCAGCGGCTCCCTGTGGTTCCGTCTCTCCTTACAGCACGTCCGGCAGTTGAGAACCAACTCGTTCAGCTGCTGGCTCAGCCCGGGCCACCATACTGACTGTCGCGCTCGCTGTCTACACTTCACCACGCCTTGGTGTCCTTCGTGCAATTTGGCGAGAACTTCATTCCTCATCGTCGAAGGAATGACAAGTCTGTCTCCCTTCAGCAGGACACCCTCCTGGATTGTAAGGAACGCCTGCTCTGCCCAGTACAGTTTGAGTCCTGGTTCCTTGAAACTGTGTGCTGGCCAGCCTTCTGCACATAGTTGCATTACTCGTGCACACACACTGTCCTCCCGCAGCTGCACTCTCAGCTCTTCCAGGTAAGCAGTGCTCGCAGGTAGGTTCTCTAGTACCATATCCACATATATATTTGTATCCTCAAACAGCTCCTTGTCCGCCGACGTCCCTTCTCTCTTAACAGGAGCTCGTGACAGCGTATCAGCCGTCCACAGGTGCTTCCCCGGCACATGAGAGATAGAGTAGGAGTAGCGCATCAGACGCATCCTGAAGCGTTGGATCCGGGGGGGTAGAGCATCCAGTGCTTGAGACCCCAGAAGACTCAGGAGAGGCTTGTGGTCCGTCTCCATCTGAAAATGCGTTCCAATGAGGAAGTTGCGGAACCTCTCACAGGCCCAGGTCAGCCCCAAAGCCTCCTTTTCCACTTGCGCATATCTCTGCTCCGTTGGTGTAAGAGACCGTGACATGTAGGCTACTGGCCTCCAGTCCTCGTCCCATTTTTGGAGCAGCACTCCTCCCAATCCGTACGACGACGCATCTGCTGAGACTTTGCACTCCCTGTTGGGATCGTACATGGCTAGCACTGGTGTAGACGTCAGTGCGTCCTTTAGATCCTGAAAGGCTCTTGCCTGGTCGACGCCCCACACCCAGCAGTTCTTTTTCGACAGGAGATCTCGCAGAGGCTTGTCTCTCTGAGCCAGCTGCGGCACAAACTTCCCGAGCTGATTCAGCATCCCAAGAAAACTTCTCAACTCGGTCACAGTTGTTGGCTCCTGCATTTTCCTCACAGCTTCTGTCTTGCCCGGGTCTGGGCTGATGCCACTGGTAGAGATCACGTGGCCCAGAAAGGTCACTTCTGACTTTGACAGGTCGCACTTATCAACGTTCAAAGTGATGCCTGCCTTCTGTATCTTCTCCAGCGTAGCATGCAGGCGAGCGTCATGCTCTTCTTGTGTTCGGCCCCACACCAAGACGTCGTCCATGTGACAAACAACGCCCTCCAGACCTTCTGTGACCTCCGTCACCATGCGGTTCTGGAAGTGTTCGGGGGCGGATGCAATTCCGAAAGGTAGTCTCCTGAAATAATAGCGCCCGAAGGGTGTAATGAACGTTGTCAGCTTCATTGAATCTGCTGTTAGGGGGATTTGCCAAAACCCCATGTTTGCATCCAGCTTACTGAAGATCCTGGCACCGGCCAGCATCCCCAGCGTTTCCTCCACTGACGGCATTATGAACTTCTCCCTACATACTGACTCGTTGAGTTTGGTGAGATCGACACATATGCGTACAGCACCTGTCTTCTTGGGCACCACCACGATGCCAGCGCACCAGTCCGTCGGCTCCTCAATTCTGCTTATAACCTGAAGTTGTTCCATGCGGGACAGTTCTTGCTTGACTCTGTCCATTAGAGGCAATGGAATCCTCCTAGGTGTTTTTAGTGAGAACGGTTCGGCCTCTGGCCTCAGCTTGATGGCATATGGCTGCCGCACCTCTCCGAGCCCAGTGCATAATTTTGGGTAGTTCTCCTTTAATGTCTCCATAGTGACACTGTCTAGGCGTGCAACAAGCCCCAGCCTACAGCTCACAGATCTTCCCAGCAAGGCAGTATGCACATGACGAGCGATGTATACATCCTCCAGCTCTTCCTTCTCACCTCTCCTCAGTAGCAGCCTGGCGACGCCCACCACGTCGAGTGGACTCCTTCCCGGTCCCAAGAGTGGTCTTGTTGCTTTTTTGAGTATAGGTGGATTGTCCCCATATGTGTCTTGGAACACAGTGTGAGGCAACACTGTGACATCGGCACCCGTATCAATTTTGAACCTCACATTACTCTCATGAATGTCAATGTTGACCATCCACGGGTCACCATCTGCCGTGACGCCATCTGCCGTGACGCTGCCGAGGAAGATTTCCTCCTCATCCTCATCCTCTTCAACCTCGTGCACATGTCTGGACCTACATGCACGTTTGAAATGTCCCTTCCTCCCACATGCATGACATTTCACTTCAGCAGCAGGACAATCACGTTTTGGATGGGATGGAAAACTCCCACATTGAGCACACTGTGACTGTGCACCCTTGTCTGTGTTGTACTGAGTACTGTTTGGCCTGCTTGTCTGGCTACTAGCATAGTGAGGTTTGTTTTTAGCAGTCTTGAAGTTGCTCTTGAACACTCTGTCAACGGATCTAGCCTCACCTGCTTCTGGTCTGGTGGTGTCCCCTCGCAAAGACCGCTGCTGCTGTTTCACCTCCTCACTCTGCCGAGCCATTCTTATGGCTTTATCCAAAGTTAGATCCGCGTCCAACTGCATGCGTTCTGACAGCCCCTTGTCTTGCAGTCCGACAACAATTCTGTCTCTGATTAGTTCATTGTGCAACACGCCATAGTTACAATGCTCTGCCAACGCATATAGTGTAGTGACAAATGAATCAACACTCTCCCCTTCTCTCTGGTTTCTGATGTTAAACTGAGCACGCTCATAAATCACATTTTTCTTTACCACAAAGAAGCCTTGAAATCCTTCCCGCACTCCTTGGTATGTGACTCTTTGAGCGTCCGTCAGAGTCAGCCCACGGAGAATATCATCCGCCTCATCTCCCATGCAATAAATCAATGTGTTTACTTGATTGTCCTCAGAACTTGCATCAAGGTTACTTGCCAGGCGAAATCTCTCAAATCTCCGGATCCATTTGTCCCACTCTTTCGGCCGCGAAAAGTCAAAGGAATCCGGTGGCTGGATATTGAACGTCGCGCACGGTCCCACGGCGACTCTCGGTGCAGCCACTGCCGCCGCCCCGCCGGCCGCGCCTCCGTCCCCGGCAATCATAACTTCCTTCACTCCCCGACTTTCTTTACTTCTGGCTTCGTGTATAACGACTTTCTCCACTCCACATCAACTACAGGACTTCTGACACCATGTCGTGTTAGTGAATAACATACGCGTGAGTCCGACTGTACATTAACGTGGATAGTATTTATTAACTCTCTCTTAACATGTAAACATCCTGTCTGTCTGTCTCTCTATCCCGAGCCCCACTCCCGCCCGGTCGCTCCCCGTGACGTCATCACCTCTCGACTCTGTAGTCTTTCCCCTCATACCACAATCACACCACAGTACCCTTCACTTGTATTTCATCCCTATATTCATTAATTGGTGTGAACCAGTAAATTAATTCATTCATTCGGGTTAGGGTTAGGGTTAGGGTTAGGGTTAGGGTTAGGGTTAGGGTTAGGGTTAGGGTTAGGGTTAGGGTTAGGGTTAGGGTTATTCATTGCGAGCCAGTAAATCTATCCATCCATCCATCCTTCATACAGTATACTGTACCTTCTTCTGCAGAGCACAGTGGAAGATGAAGATGAACATGCCCTGGAAGGCGTTGAAGGTGGTGAAGAGGTAGGCCATGATGACCGTGTTCTCGTTGATGAAGAGGAGGCCGAAGGCCCAGGTCAGACCCAGGAGGAAGAGGAGGGCGATGGCGCCCAGTGCCCACGACCTGAGGGGAGACACAACGGCTTCATTTCACCTCTCAAGTTCGCCAACACCGGCTGTTATTGTTGTTATTAACTCAGTGGTTCCCATTCCCAGCCTCGGAGACACGGTTGCTTTAGTGTACACAGTACAGTATGTGTGCGTCGCGTCGTGAGACTGTAGATCGTCCGTTTTCTAAAACAGCGACGCCATCGTGGCAGGTTGAAAGTGGTGGATGAAAGTACGTTTATGATTATTGTGCAACAAGTCATGTTTAAAATGTTGTACTACATCCAAACAGGCAATAGTAATAATCTTTATTGTCTTTATTGTCCTGGAGGATATTCATCTTCACAGGTCTGTTCAAACACCCACAACAAAACACCACAGCACAGAGAAACATAACACGAAGACAACACAAACACATGAGGTCCCCACTGTATACAAGCATCCTATCGGCGGGCGGGGCAGTTTGTTTAATGCCGCGATGGCTGAGGGGGACAAAACTCTAAAGCGATACAGAGGATGTCATTTGATATTGAAAGTGCTAACCGTGCCTTATTGTTCATTATTACCTTATTGTTCTTCCACCGTACAAATAGGGAAAGCCTTCCGATATGTCTATGTATATTGTGTAATCTGTAATGTACGTATTGTATACTTTCGATTGTATACTGTATACTGTTACCTTCTTAGCTTACGCATGTTTCATGATAAATGCTTTTATGTGATGTATTCCCATGCTTTTTGTTCTTGCTTAAATGTAAATCGCTCTGGATTAAGAGCGTCTGCTAAAGGCCTAAATTGTAAATTGTATACTTTTATGAATCTGTGCTCCAAACCATGTGATCATGGTCGTGAGTTAAATAAATGATGATGATGAGAAAGTGTGGATGCAGGAAGTCCGATGATTCTGTTTGCGGGCAGTATGGTGTAGAAACATGCGGACAACAGTACAACAGAACAGGTTGAATCACACCGCTATGTGATCTATGGTGTAGGGCCCAGACCGCAGGTTGGGTAAACACCTATTTAACTCCCTATAGACCACCTAGAAACTGAATCAATGTTGGGAGCATGATGGATGTCGCTTCACTGGGATTGCAGTGGCTCTTGGCGTGACTCCAACAAGCTGCAGTTAACAAGTGAACTCGACTTGATTGCACCTCACATGAAATTGCATTTCGCTTCTTGTATACCTGGCCGTGTGTGTGTGTGTGTGTGTGTGTGTGTGTGTGTGTGTGTGTGTGTGTGTGTGTGTGTGTGTGTGTTTGTGTGACAAACTCACTTGATGTTATCCAGGCGGCTGGAGTCGGGTTTGAGCGCAGAGGAGTTGCGGATCATCTTGTGCAGCGTGATCATGAGGAACACCAGGTTGAGCTGAGAACACGGAGGAGGAACACGCTGAGTCAATCTGCTGCAGGGAACAACGCTTACCGAGACCAACTTTCAACTATTTTTTTTTTTTTTTATATATTTTTTTGCGGCTTACGCCTTTTATTGATTTTTGAAGGGACAGACAGTAGGCTGACAGGAAACGGGAGAGAGATGGGGGGATGACATGCAGTAAAGGCCGTGTCGGGTCCGGGAGTCGAACCCGCGGCACACTGCGACTGGATTACCAGTCCGGTGCCCAGACCGTTACGCTACGGCCTGGGCCCAACTTTCAACTATTAACCCATTCTGACCTGAGATCAGATTCATACGACGTTTCCACTGGACACACACTGGTCTGATTAACCCATTCTGACCTGAGATCAGATTCTAAAAATGTCAGTCGTTCTTCGATTTTTCAAAAAATAGCAGACCTACAAGCTCGTATCGCGCCACTCGGTGGCGCGATACGAGCTTGTAGATCTGCTATTTTTCAATAGCTAAAGCATAACATGATGCCAACAAACACCAAAATGGGTTCCCGGTCGGAATGAGTTAACTTGTTTATTACCATTCATGTGAATTTTCCCAATGTCGATTCCTGCCGCTGACGTGAATGGCGTGAATTTGGGGTTTATAATTATTAATCCAGAATAGCCTCTTTTCTTTCTACCGTAAAGTACTAGCATTCTACGTTGCTATAGGCAATGCTCGGCTTGGTGTATTTGACTGTAACAAGATGGCCACTGCATAGACCGCTGTAATGGTCGCGGTCGTAAAGTATCGATCGGCAGATAGGGATGTCCCGATCACGTTTTTTTTGCTCCTGATCCAATTAGATTTTGAGTATCTGTCGATACCGATTTTTTCGATCCGATATTTATACTTTTAAATGACACTTATGCCATATCATAATAGTACAATATCCAAATTCACAGACAATATCCAGTCGAATATCATGATATGGATATAATATTGAAACTAGGGATGTCCAGATGATTTCTTTTTTTTCTCCGATTCCGATCATTTGAAAATGACGTGATCGACCTCGACTTTCGATCACGTGAACGCATCGGGACAACCCTATCGGCAGGTTAGTAATGTCCAATAGCAACTTCCGTTTCACCCGGATGAATTTAAAAATAAAACATCCGGCTTTATTCCTCGGCAGGGAAGGGACTATGACTGAGCAAGATATCACAGCAGCACGCATCGTAGGATCCCGAGTGTTCGTTTAACTCGGAGAACGTATACCTTAATGTAACCACACGGACCCAGTAAGGCTATAAGGAGTTACAAACGCCTGAATTAACAGGACTTCCATGTGTGAAGTGACTGAGAGGCATAACAGTGTCTGAGTGCAGCGCTAATACCATGATGACAAACGACACGGGTCCGATGAAGCTCCAGATGAAGTAGTTATCCACTCTCAGCCAGCATCTAGGACGAGACGGAGGATGAGAGAGAGAGAGTTACACACACACACTCATGCACGCAGAATTCACGTGCACAAACTCACACATGCACGCGCGCACACAAACACACTACGTATTCCCCAGTCCCGGTGGATTATCTCATGGAAGCTAATCATCAGGCTTTGGTTAAGTGTGCTCTGAAAAGCCAGCAGTCCACGGGGAGGCGCGGGGAGCCCGCGCTCACACTATACGCCCCGTATCCATATATTACATTTCCTGCTGAGGGAATAGCATAATCCTGCTTCTCTCTCAATCTGCAGGTGCAAAAAAGGCCCGGGCTTTCACACGTACGCTTTCTTGGTCCCATAGCTCCGGTAGTCAATGGCCGCCGAGATGCCCACCACCAGCGCGGGGAAGCAGTAGCCGCACAGGTAGTAATACTTCTTGCGGGAATACTCGCTCTCAAACACCTCCACCAGCATGAGGTAGAGCTGCACCCCCTCCAGACACATCCAGGAGAAGGCAGCCAGGAAGAAGAAGTGCAGGAGGCCGGCAAAGATGGGACAGGCGATCTGATAGAGAGACCCCGAGAGAGGGAGAGAGAGGACAGAGATAGAATGAGCAGGAAGAACACAGAGGGAAAATAGAACAGTAGGAAAAACGGGGAGGAGGAGGAGGAGGAGGTGGAAAGGTGTAAAGATGTACAGTAAGTGGAAAAAAGAAGAAACCAGAAAGGACAGAATAGTGGATTTCCCATGCCAAAACGTTTTGGCCTTAGGGCACATGTAAATATTTAACACCAGCCTCAGGACACACAACCAGGCTTAATAACCCCCCCCCCCCCCCCCCCCCCCGACCGTTGAGTCCTGGTAATTGACCCATTGTCAGCCTTCTGATTGGTCCCTAAGCAGCAGGCTCTTTTGTCCATGTGGAATTTGCTAAAATGCTTAAAAACATAATTTATGCCCAGTGACTGTACTGTACTGTACTGTACTATACTGTACTATACTGCACCTGAGATGTTCCTTTTTAATGAGACCAAGTTTAAAATAAGTTTTGAACACACTGAATATCCATACGAAGCAACTGAAAAACCCCTTATTCCGATGGTAGGCCTATAGTGGACGGAGAGAAAGGATTTTTGTCCAACCAAGAAACGGCAACCAATGGCCGCGAAGAGGGGCACAGCCACGGGGGCGGGACTTATGACAAAGGGTCAGTTATATGAGACGAGAGGGGGAGCAGCTCACGTGGTACTGGGTCTTGTCGATGCCGATGAGGAAGAGCAGCTCCGCGATGAAGAGGTTGATGCAGAGGTTCTTGTGGATGGTGTTGCGGTCGGTCTGCAGGCCGCGCAGGAAGCAGAAGGTGGAGATGCAGATGGCCAGACACACCAGGGAGATGACGATGCCCACCCACGTGATGACGAACAGGATGAGCTCGTGCATCCGCCCGGGGTACTGAGGAGGAGGGACACACAACAAGTATGACTACTGTACAAGTACATTTTCTCAACTGCTGTATTATATTAGCCTGGCTCCTCCAGCCCCTGAGTCGCTATAGCCACAGCCATTCAATGTTGCGGGGGCCCAGGCGGCTGGCGTACCCATCTGGGCACCTTGGCTGGTAATCCAGCCTGGCAGTGTGCCGCGGCCCGCGGGTTCGACTCCCGATCCTGACGGCCTTTACTGCATGTCACCAACCCCCAATCTCTCTCCCCATTTCCTGTCAGCCTACTGTCACCCTATCCCTCTATAAAAGAATAAATAAATAAAGGCGAAAGCCACAAAAATGATCTAAGAAAAAATGTTCTGGGAGATTCGGGTCTGGTGACTCTATGGCAGCCTACGGCTACGGCCAATCAGCGCGTCTCAACTCGATGGCGTCAAGTTAACAAACATGGTTGCCCCCACTGCGGCCGTATCGATCTGGCTATTAAATCGCCCTATATAGATCGTTTCTTTACAGAAAGGACAGGTTTTTAGAAACATCATCATCCAACATATTTACCGTTTGTTTACATGCTATTAGCGCTCGTTGAGCGTGTTTGTTTGGTTAGCAACCGGGTTAGCCACATTGACAACGACGTCATCTGCTTTTTTACTATTTTGATTGGTTGTTGTGAACCAATCGCCGAAGACTGGAGCTTTGGCAACGCCCATCCCAGAAACTGCTGCCGTGGGGCTTTCAGTGTGAATAATGAAGTGAAGCGAAATTAAATAAGTGTCAGGCTACTTAAGTATATGGTTTTGAGGTGATTTTTTGCTTTACTGGAGTATGTAATAAATGAGTACTTTCTACTTTTGGAAGTTTTGGTACATTTTCATACTAATGCTTTTGTACTTTCACTCAAGTACATTTTTGAATTCCAGACTTTTACTTGCAGTGTTGGTACTTCTTAAACCACTGGAAACATGCACAGGGGCAGGTGGGAGAGAGAGAGAGGGATGGAGAAAGAGGGAGAGAGAGGGATGGAGAGAGAGGGAGAGAGAGAGAGAGAGAGAGAGAGAGAGAGAGAGAGAGAGAGAGAGAGAGAGAGAGAGAGAGAGAGAGAGGGAGAGAAAGAGGCCACAAGACCAGTGGAGACGAGGGCGGATCAGAAGACGAGAGGAGAGTGAAGGGAGAGACAGAGAAGTAACAGAAGGCATAAAGAGATAAGAAGCAGGATGGTTGCGGAAACAATAGGAGGGAGGGATCAGCGAGATAGAATGGAGGGACGGTGGGGCGGGCAGGCAGGCAGGCCGGGGGTTTGAGAAGGAACAAGATTGCTTCACTTAATATTTGTAAATATATGCAGGAGCGCTAAAGTGCGGAGACAAGAGACAAGACGTGTTGGAAAAATAACATGACATTCAGATTCAAGTGAATGTCAGCGGGAGTAGCAGGACATGAGTGTGTGAGCGCCGCACCTCGCAGAGTGTCGGGAAGAGAGAGCGATACTTCAACACAAATAGCAAGACACGGGGTATATTGTGTGTGATGCGTGCGCCTGTGCACGTGTGCGTGTTTGAGTGTGGGTGCATGTACACGTTTTTGTGCGGATGAGTGTGAATAAATAATATTTATTCACACTCATCCGCACAAAAAAATATATTATTATATTATTATTAAAATTATATTATTACCATTCACAGGAATGCATCTCGTCTGCAATGACACAGGGCTGCATTTTAACCACTTTCACCCTGGCTTGGATCCCTATTTTATGCATATCATTAAAGGTGAAAATGATCAGAAATGCATCATGATGCAACACACTGCAGAGCTGCATGGCTCCCCCGTGGCGTGCAGGCACCAACATTTCAGCTGTAATGCAGTGGTTTTCATGTCAAGGACCCCCAAATTGACACTAATTAGCCTGCGGACCCCCATTTGAAAAGATATGCCAGGGACCCCGGTCATAAAGAGATTTTTACGGTTCTAACAGTGATTTTTAACCCGTTTAATTTCAAGGACCCCCAGTTTAGAAAAATACAAAAAATACAAATAAAGGGAAGCTCTGCACACTCAGATCTGCTGCACAATCAATGTATTTATTTAGCAAGCTTTCGGTCTACTGACCTTCTTCAGGCATGATCAAAAAGTGACATAGGACAGAATATATGTTCATCACTTGATTGGATGATTGATCACACCTATGTCAAAACAAGTCAATTAGAATGATAGCTCATGGGAGTTGTAGTTCTCAGTGAACTACAAGAGAAAACATCACAAGGAAGAAATATTATACAATTAATTACAAATTAAGTAAACTAAAAACAAAAAAACTAAAGATAATAATGCAATCAAATGTGACCAGATTTGACTGAGAGCCTGCCATCGCGCAAATTCCAACTTTTTTTTTTTTTTTTTTAAGATATTTTTTTGCGGCTTACGCCTTTTATTGATTTTTTAAGGGACAGATAGTAGGCTGACAGGAAACGGGAGAGAGATGGGGGGATGACATGCGGTAAAGGCCGTGTCGGGTTCGGGAGTCGAACCCGCGGCACACCGCGACTGGATCACCAGTCCGGTGCCCAGACCGTTACGCTACGGCCTGGGCCCAACTTTTCTTTTTAATGAGTTAATAGCACAGGCAGACTCATCACATACTAGAGCATGTCTGAAATAAGTGTCAGAGCTGAAAATATGTAAATATGAAATAAATGCTTGAACATGTAGCTAGGTGTAATGTTAGAGACCACAGAAGTGAACCTTTCAAGCCTGTTTCCTCAACTCGCTGTTTTCTGCAAGACGTTACTCTATAAGCCATAATGTCCAAAACTGGTGGGTCAAACTGAACAACCAATATGTCAATCTGAAGCTATGATTCCCTGCTTTCATATGACATGAAAAAACGAAAATTCAAAAAAATCCAATGGCAGTCTCTCATTCACGGTGGGTCACAAATGCAAACATCAGGCACATAGCCATCATAAAGCAAAGAGCAAATGTATAATCTTTTGTCATCTGTTTATAGAACAACACTCATATCAAAATCTTCATTGAGACCTAAGGGTTGTAAACTTTCTAAAGTGTGGTTCCAATAGAGCTCTCTCTGGCATAACCTTCTGTAGACATCACCCCCTCTCTGAAGAGTAATCTGCTCAATTCCCTGGAACCTAAGGGAGGAGATAGGATGTGAGTGATTATTAAAGTGACAGGCTACGGGGTAGTTTTCATCTTTTCGTAGTTCGTTTGTAATAATATTTTTCTTCGTGATGTTTTCTCTTGTCTAAATGGACCGCTAAACCCCTTATCTTAAGGGCAACTTCTTTGCCTTTTATTACGAACAAACTTTAATAGTTCAACTAGCCAATTTACATTGACACTTTGTGAGCTTGTAGACTGGCTATTTTAACTATTCAAAAATGTTTAGCAAAATAGTAAAAAAAAAAAAAAAAAAAGGCAAAGAAGTTTAGGGATAAGGGGTTTAGCGGTGACGAAAATGGAGCCCTTAGTGTCTTTGGGTGCCTTGTAGTTCACTGAGAACTACAACTCCCATGAGCTATCATTCTAATTGAAATGTTTTGACATAGGTGTGATCAATCATCCAATCAAGTGATGAACATTTATTCTGTCCTATGTCACTTTTTGATCATGCCTGAAGAAGGTCAGTAGACCGAAAGCTTGCTAAATAAACACATTGATTGTGTGCAGATCTGAGTGTGCGGATGAGCGGTGGTTCTTTTTATATTAAGGACCCCCAGTTTGACATGCATATTAGTCTATACCGACCCCCATTTAATGGCATTTATATCTCTGGGACGCCAATTAATATTGTAAAATCAATGTTCATTTAACTCTGAGAGCTTACAAATTTTGTACACACAAATTTTGCAACTCTCTGAGTTACAGACCCATAAGGGTCCATTTGGTTCCTAATTATCATTTAGCTGGGGACCCCCTGGAACTCTCTCAAGGACCCCTGGAGGTCCCAGGATCCCACTTTGGGAACCACAGCTGTAATGGAAAGCCTAGCTGTTTGGACAGAGGACAGCTTCCCCCATATAGCTTCATGCAATACCTCTTGTCAACATGACCAGAGGATGTAAATGTATCAATATAATATAATGTGCTATACAATTAATAGATGAAGGTTATCTAAAGTTACTGATACTGTAGGTCACAAGTGTCACAATGTTTCCAGCTTGGGGCGCACAATGATTTGCCCATATTGTTCTCATCAGAAGTTCCAAGTTGCACATGTACAGCCTGCCTCGTGCGTGCAGGGCTTGCGTTACCTGTGCCCAAAGTACACTGAGATACTGCACTGACTGTCTGCTGCTGCTCATTACCTGTGCCCAAAGTACACTGAGATACTGCACTGACTGTCTGCTGCTGCTCATTACCTGTGCCCAAAGTACACTGAGATACTGCACTGACTGTCTGCTGCTGCTCATTACCTGTGCCCAAAGTACACTGAGATACTGCACTGACTGTCTGCTGCTGCTCATTACCTGTGCCCAAAGTACACTGAGATACTGCACTGACTGTCTGCTGCTGCTCATTACCTGTGCCCAAAGTACACTGAGATACTGCACTGACTGTCTGCTGCTGCTCATTACCTGTGCCCAAAGTACACTGAGATACTGCACTGACTGTCTGCTGCTGCTCATTACCTGTGCCCAAAGTACACTGAGATACTGCACTGACTGTCTGCTGCTGCTCGTTACCTGTGCCCAAAGTACACTGAGATACTGCACTGACTGTCTGCTGCTGCTCATTACCTGTGCCCAAAGTACACTGAGATACTGCACTGACTGTCTGCTGCTGCTCATTACCTGTGCCCAAAGTACACTGAGATACTGCACTGACTGTCTGCTGCTGCTCATTACCTGTGCCCAAAGAACACTGAGATACTGCACTGACTGTCTGCTGCTGCTCGTTACCTGTGCCCAAAGAACACTGAGATACTGCACTGACTGTCTGCTGCTGCTCATTACCTGTGCCCAAAGTACACTGAGATACTGCACTGACTGTCTGCTGCTGCTCGTTACCTGTGCCCAAAGTACACTGAGATACTGCACTGACTGTCTGCTGCTGCTCATTACCTGTGCCCAAAGTACACTGAGATACTGCACTGACTGTCTGCTGCTGCTCATTACCTGTGCCCAAAGTACACTGAGATACTGCACTGACTGTCTGCTGCTGCTCATTACCTGTGCCCAAAGTACACTGAGATACTGCACTGACTGTCTGCTGCTGCTCATTACCTGTGCCCAAAGTACACTGAGATACTGCACTGACTGTCTGCTGCTGCTCATTACCTGTGCCCAAAGTACACTGAGATACTGCACTGACTGTCTGCTGCTGCTCATTACCTGTGCCCAAAGTACACTGAGATACTGCACTGACTGTCTGCTGCTGCTCATTACCTGTGCCCAAAGTACACTGAGATACTGCACTGACTGTCTGCTGCTGCTCATTACCTGTGCCCAAAGTACACTGAGATACTGCACTGACTGTCTGCTGCTGCTCATTACCTGTGCCCAAAGTACACTGAGATACTGCACTGACTGTCTGCTGCTGCTCATTACCTGTGCCCAAAGTGCACTGAGATACTGCACTGACTGTCTGCTGCTGCTCGTTACCTGTGCCCAAAGTGCACTGAGATACTGCACTGACTGTCTGCTGCTGCTCGTTACCTGTGCCCAAAGTACACTGAGACACTGCACTGACTGTCTGCTGCTGCTCATTACCTGTGCCCAAAGTACACTGAGATACTGCACTGACTGTCTGCTGCTGCTCATTACCTGTGCCCAAAGTACACTGAGATACTGCACTGACTGTCTGCTGCTGCTCATTACCTGTGCCCAAAGTACACTGAGATACTGCACTGACTGTCTGCTGCTGCTCATTACCTGTGCCCAAAGTACACTGAGATACTGCACTGACTGTCTGCTGCTGCTCATTACCTGTGCCCAAAGTACACTGAGATACTGCACTGACTGTCTGCTGCTGCTCATTACCTGTGCCCAAAGTACACTGAGATACTGCACTGACTGTCTGCTGCTGCTCATTACCTGTGCCCAAAGTACACTGAGATACTGCACTGACTGTCTGCTGCTGCTCATTACCTGTGCCCAAAGTACACTGAGATACTGCACTGACTGTCTGCTGCTGCTCATTGCCTGTGCCCAAAGTACACTGAGATACTGCACTGACTGTCTGCTGCTGCTCATTACCTGTGCCCAAAGTACACTGAGATACTGCACTGACTGTCTGCTGCTGCTCATTACCTGTGCCCAAAGTACACTGAGATACTGCACTGACTGTCTGCTGCTGCTCATTACCTGTGCCCAAAGTACACTGAGATACTGCACTGACTGTCTGCTGCTGCTCGTTACCTGTGCCCAAAGTACACTGAGATACTGCACTGACTGTCTGCTGCTGCTCATTACCTGTGCCCAAAGAACACTGAGATACTGCACTGACTGTCTGCTGCTGCTCATTACCTGTGCCCAAAGTACACTGAGATACTGCACTGACTGTCTGCTGCTGCTCATTACCTGTGCCCAAAGTACACTGAGATACTGCACTGACTGTCTGCTGCTGCTCATTACCTGTGCCCAAAGAACACTGAGATACTGCACTGACTGTCTGCTGCTGCTCGTTACCTGTGCCCAAAGTACACTGAGATACTGCACTGACTGTCTGCTGCTGCTCATTACCTGTGCCCAAAGAACACTGAGATACTGCACTGACTGTCTGCTGCTGCTCATTACCTGTGCCCAAAGTACACTGAGATACTGCACTGACTGTCTGCTGCTGCTCGTTACCTGTGCCCAAAGTACACTGAGATACTGCACTGACTGTCTGCTGCTGCTCATTACCTGTGCCCAAAGTACACTGAGATACTGCACTGACTGTCTGCTGCTGCTCATTACCTGTGCCCAAAGTACACTGAGATACTGCACTGACTGTCTGCTGCTGCTCATTACCTGTGCCCAAAGTACACTGAGATACTGCACTGACTGTCTGCTGCTGCTCATTACCTGTGCCCAAAGTACACTGAGATACTGCACTGACTGTCTGCTGCTGCTCATTACCTGTGCCCAAAGTACACTGAGATACTGCACTGACTGTCTGCTGCTGCTCATTACCTGTGCCCAAAGTACACTGAGATACTGCACTGACTGTCTGCTGCTGCTCATTACCTGTGCCCAAAGTACACTGAGATACTGCACTGACTGTCTGCTGCTGCTCATTACCTGTGCCCAAAGTACACTGAGATACTGCACTGACTGTCTGCTGCTGCTCATTACCTGTGCCCAAAGTACACTGAGATACTGCACTGACTGTCTGCTGCTGCTCGTTACCTGTGCCCAAAGTGCACTGAGATACTACACTGACTGTCTGCTGCTGCTCGTTACCTGTGCCCAAAGTACACTGAGACACTGCACTGACTGTCTGCTGCTGCTCATTACCTGTGCCCAAAGTACACTGAGATACTGCACTGACTGTCTGCTGCTGCTCATTACCTGTGCCCAAAGTACACTGAGATACTGCACTGACTGTCTGCTGCTGCTCATTACCTGTGCCCAAAGTACACTGAGATACTGCACTGACTGTCTGCTGCTGCTCATTACCTGTGCCCAAAGTACACTGAGATACTGCACTGACTGTCTGCTGCTGCTCATTACCTGTGCCCAAAGTACACTGAGATACTGCACTGACTGTCTGCTGCTGCTCATTACCTGTGCCCAAAGTACACTGAGATACTGCACTGACTGTCTGCTGCTGCTCATTACCTGTGCCCAAAGTACACTGAGATACTGCACTGACTGTCTGCTGCTGCTCATTACCTGTGCCCAAAGTACACTGAGATACTGCACTGACTGTCTGCTGCTGCTCATTACCTGTGCCCAAAGTACACTGAGATACTGCACTGACTGTCTGCTGCTGCTCATTACCTGTGCCCAAAGTACACTGAAGATACTGCACTGACTGTCTGCTGCTGCTCATTACCTGTGCCCAAAGTACACTGAAGATACTGCACTGACTGTCTGCTGCTGCTCATTACCTGTGCCCAAAGTACACTGAAGATACTGCACTGACTGTCTGCTGCTGCTCATTACCTGTGCCCAAAGTACACTGAGATACTGCACTGACTGTCTGCTGCTGCTCATTACCTGTGCCCAAAGTACACTGAGATACTGCACTGACTGTCTGCTGCTGCTCATTACCTGTGCCCAAAGTACACTGAGATACTGCACTGACTGTCTGCTGCTGCTCATTACCTGTGCCCAAAGTACACTGAGATACTGCACTGACTGTCTGCTGCTGCTCATTACCTGTGCCCAAAGTACACTGAGATACTGCACTGACTGTCTGCTGCTGCTCATTACCTGTGCCCAAAGTACACTGAGATACTGCACTGACTGTCTGCTGCTGCTCATTACCTGTGCCCAAAGTACACTGAGATACTGCACTGACTGTCTGCTGCTGCTCATTACCTGTGCCCAAAGTACACTGAGATACTGCACTGACTGTCTGCTGCTGCTCATTACCTGTGCCCAAAGTACACTGAGATACTGCACTGACTGTCTGCTGCTGCTCATTACCTGTGCCCAAAGTACACTGAGGTACTGCACTGACTGTCTGCTGCTGCTCATTACCTGTGCCCAAAGTACACTGAGATACTGCACTGACTGTCTGCTGCTGCTCATTACCTGTGCCCAAAGTACACTGAGATACTGCACTGACTGTCTGCTGCTGCTCATTACCTGTGCCCAAAGTACACTGAAGATACTGCACTGACTGTCTGCTGCTGCTCATTACCTGTGCCCAAAGTACACTGAAGATACTGCACTGACTGTCTGCTGCTGCTCATTACCTGTGCCCAAAGTACACTGAGATACTGCACTGACTGTCTGCTGCTGCTCATTACCTGTGCCCAAAGTACACTGAGATACTGCACTGACTGTCTGCTGCTGCTCATTACCTGTGCCCAAAGTACACTGAGATACTGCACTGACTGTCTGCTGCTGCTCATTACCTGTGCCCAAAGTACACTGAGATACTGCACTGACTGTCTGCTGCTGCTCATTACCTGTGCCCAAAGTACACTGAGATACTGCACTGACTGTCTGCTGCTGCTCATTACCTGTGCCCAAAGTACACTGAGATACTGCACTGACTGTCTGCTGCTGCTCATTACCTGTGCCCAAAGTACACTGAGATACTGCACTGACTGTCTGCTGCTGCTCATTACCTGTGCCCAAAGTACACTGAGACACTGCACTGACTGTCTGCTGCTGCTCATTACCTGTGCCCAAAGTACACTGAGATACTGCACTGACTGTCTGCTGCTGCTCATTACCTGTGCCCAAAGTACACTGAGATACTGCACTGACTGTCTGCTGCTGCTCATTACCTGTGCCCAAAGTACACTGAGATACTGCACTGACTGTCTGCTGCTGCTCATTACCTGTGCCCAAAGTACACTGAAGATACTGCACTGACTGTCTGCTGCTGCTCATTACCTGTGCCCAAAGTACACTGAGATACTGCACTGACTGTCTGCTGCTGCTCATTACCTGTGCCCAAAGTACACTGAGATACTGCACTGACTGTCTGCTGCTGCTCATTCCATCCTATTGTTTCTAGCTAGCAGTATGCACATTCTATTGAGGCATGAGGTATATCCACAAATTCTGTTAAAATGCCAGACATGTAGTTATGATACAGGATACCAGTACCAAAATACTATAATACTGTATGTACTGTAGTCTTGTACTGTAGATAGTAAGAGTAAAACAAGTTTTGTCTCCGGTTAATGTGCATTGCATTGTACATTTCTATCTACGCTCCCATCGTGGTTAACCATTCAGGTCAGACCACAGCTCATTAACTTTGAAATGCTGGAGTAATTGACCATCATTGAGAAAAATGGAAATACATATTACAAATTAATTAAATAGTTAGACACTCAGTCAGTCTGCTTTCTAATTTATGTTTTTTTTCTTCATAGCAGTGAAAGGATTCAGATAATATATTCCAAGACAATTATTAGATAAAATAACGTACACCTTTATTGACCCCCAGAGGGGAAAATTCAATATACTGTACAGTAGCAGCAGCATTTTATTATTAATACCCTATTAAAAGATATAGTATGGATCAATTGATAAGTATCATTTTGCTCATGTCATTAGTTGTGTCCGTCTTTCACAAACAAATTACTATTCAACGGATCTGACGGCTCAGTAAATACAATTAAAAGCCTATACCGTATACACTGGAGTAACACTGTGTTATACACTGGAGTAACACTGTGTTTAACCCATTCTGACCTGAGATCAGATTCATACGAGGTTTCCACTGGACACACACTGGTCTGATTAACCCATTCTGACCTGAGATCAGATTCATACGAGGTTTTCCACTGGACACACACTGGTCTGATTAACCCATTCTGACCTGAGATCAGATTCATACGAGGTTTTCCACTGGACACACACTGGTCTGATTAAGTCCATATATGGAGCTGGCCTGTTCTGACATCACAACACTCCATATTTGGGCATGCCTGACACAGAACTCCATATAGGAATAAAGGGGACACAGAGAGACAGATACAGAAATCCATGAATTGCTGTACTTTTTGATGAGAAATATTTTGTATGGAATATATTACATTGAGTAAAATACGTGAGTTTAGAGATGGTTTGGCAAAAGTTAAGTTTAGTGTTCTAGGGTTAATGGGTTAATTAAACCCAATATCCTTTCTTTGTATCTTAGTATGTATCTTATCTTACTCAACCTATTGGTTTTATACCTGTATATATCTTGTGTGTATCTTAGTTATGTACAGTACTCAACCTATTGGTTTTATACCTGTATATATCTTGTGTGTATCTTAGTTATGTACAGTACTCAACCTATTGGTTTTATACCTGTATATATGTTGTTTGTATGTCTGGCCTCATGGGTTAAGATGGTGGGTGGGTGGGGAGGATTGGGAAAGGAGTTGTGGAGAAAATGTCAAAAAAACAAAGAGTTGTATTTTCTTTCTATGAAACTTGCATGACGTCATATACTCTTTGAATAAAATGTATTAAGCCCAAAATGTGAGCATCTCCTCCAGCACTGAGAACAGAGTATAGGTTGTGGCTGTGGTGACTCACGTCGGGTTGGTGGTGAGCCATGAGCACAGAACCAGAGTATAGGTGTGGCTGTGGGTGACTCACGTCGGGTTGGTGGTGAGCCATGAGCACAGAACCAGAGTATAGGTGTGGCTGTGCGGGTCACTCACGTCGGGTTGGTGGTGAGCCATGAGCACCTGAGAACCAGAGTATAGGTGTGGCTGTGCGGTCACTCACGTCGGGTGGTGGTGAGCCATGAGCACTGAGAACCAGAGTATAGGTGTGGCTGTGTGGGTCACTCACGTCGGGTTGGTGGTGAGCCATGAGCACAGAACCAGAGTATAGGTGTGGCTGTGGGTCACTCACGTCGGGTTGGTGGTGAGCCATGAGCACTGAGAACCAGAGTATAGGTGTGGCTGTGGGGGTCACTCACGTCGGTTGGTGGTGAGCCATGAGCACGGCGAAGTTGGTCAGGTGACTGCAGGAGCAGGTGGTGTGTGTTCCGTTGGTGTCCAGCAGGCGGCAGCCCTGAGACGACCACGCGCCCGTCATGGAGCGCTCCGAGTAGTTCCAGAACGAGCAGTTTGGACTGTAGTGGTTCTCCAGCTGCATGGGGGGGGGGGGAGGAGGAGGGGAAACACACAGCGAGGATGATGATGATGACACACCATTGTTAACCCATTTAGACCGTACAACGTGTGGGAACGTCATGTATAACTAATCAACCGACGGGTTGCTAGGACGTCTTTTTAGCGCATTTTCATTGATATCAAATGAGAATATATTCCGATCAGAAAGAATGCCTCATATCTGATTTTTTTTCCCCACCCTAAAACATGATCATCAGGTATTTTCATTAGGCAGGCTATAAAAGAGAGAAAAGAAAAAAAGTGAAGAAAAAGTTGGCCGAGTGGCCAAGGCTCCAAAAAGTGACAGACTCCAGCAATACCTCTTAGGGTGTTTTATTTTCCCTGGTTGCAGTGTATTTTCAGTAGAACACCGGTCTAACAAACAAAAGAAACACTGAAGACTTACAAAACTTACAAAAGACAGAAAATTGGAAACCAAACCCAGAACTTGAGAAACTCCATCAGGCTAAAACCCTTCCATCAAGGGCCCCCAGCAGCTCTCCCTGGGTGTTACCTTCTGGTTGCCCAAGCCCAACTGAACTGACACACTGCCCCTTTTATACTAGGCAAGACAAAACCAAGGAACAGTTCTGTAATTGGTAACACATTTAACTCAACATCTGGCTAACTACGGCCCCATGAGTTAACTTACACAATTACCTAGGTTTACTAAACCAATTAAATACATTACATATGCGGCGATGCACCACAACATCAAGCTAAATAGAAAACATAACACAAGGCTCTTGTAACCCAGACAGACACCCCTCCTGCTCTATAGCACTTGGTACCTTCCTCCACTCAGTCAAGAGGATCACCAGTTACTGCAGGAGAGCCAGGTGCCAAACAATCTTAATTAAACACAAATGACACCAAACATATTAATGCTGTGACAATATTTGCAAAGTATTTGTTCTCTTTTACAATTCACTGTGAACACAGTCTCCCAAGCCGGCCGGCAAAGTTAGGGATGCAACTGTGTAATTTAGGCATACGCATTGTTCTCCATCAGGGGTATGTGTATAGGGCAACGGGCTGCCGTGACACTTCCAAAAAAATCCTTTTCTGGTCAAAAAGTGCATGTTATATGTGTGGTGGGGGGCTCAGTGCGTCCACCACGGAAAGTAAGCTTTCTAAACACACAAGCCGTCTTTGTATTGGTGAGCAGCAAAAACCTTTTTTTTTCTCGCTACAGTCGAGAGGCTGGTCTGCATTTCATGCGAGCGCAGGATGTGGAGAGTAGCATAGCTTGAATGCAAAGGCATTAGAGCTATGGACCAGAGCTGCAGATGTATGAGTGTGAACACCCTTCCACCACATTAACCGGATCTGTTCCATAACGAGATCATCTCGTGAATAGCTATTGTATCCTACTGAGCCAACCTTGAGATTACGAGATTTCATTAAAAAAAAAAACCTTTTGTTAGCTTCCGCCGCTAGCATCCATAGGCCTCTCAGTGTAGAAACAGCATACATGATAGTCCGCAGTAAACGTGCTCAGAATGGCATAAAATGCCATGTTTATAACCTATTAAAACGTTAATCCGAGCCGCGCTGATCATCATCGCTGCTCTGGGAACCATCGCCCATCCCTTACACTCAAGGGCCAGTGAGGCACTCCAACGTTGAAGCGCTGGCCCTAGTGGTAAGAGGAAGGACTGCAGGCGGACCCGTGATTCATGACGAGGAAACCCCGTGCAGCTGGGCTTTAGCATTGAGTGCTCAGTTGCACTTCTGCATTGGACCACCAACATTCTTAGGTCCATTGCGGAAATGCGCCCAAAAGGCGGAAATAGACGGTCCTTCCGAGTGCTTCAAAACGCCACTGAGCAACTTCCACTGCCAGATCAGTCTCTATCCTTTTAATACTCTATGCTTGCACTACAGATACAACACTACATCACTTCCGGCGCGTCTTCTATGCTTATTTTGCAGATTTCTCTGGCACTAGTGCCACGTTCTGGCGTGGTGGGTTGGGAGGGAATATGATAAACACACCTGTAGGTGTCTGAGCGTGAACACCACTGGCTCGGTGAGGAACACCCTGCTGGACTCCTTGTTGATGGAGGCGGCGATGACGTGGGAGTTGACCGCCAGGCCACGCCCCCCGCCCTGGCCCGGCCCCCGCCGGCCTCCAGCTCCATCTTGACCGTGGCGTTCTCGGTGGACAGGAAGGAGCCCAGGTTCTTGTAGAGGACGAAGACCACCTTCACTTGGCCTGGAGGGAGGGAGAGAGAGAGAGAGAGAGAGAGAGAGGAGAGAGAGAGAGAGAGAGAGAGAGAGAGAGAGAGAGAGAGAGAGAGAGAGAGAGAGACAGAGACAGAGACAGAGACAGATGACAGAGACAGAGACAGAGACAGAGACAGAGAGACAGACAGACACGGATAGAGAGAGATGGAGAGAGACAGGAAGCAGGTTGGGAAAAATAAATAAATATGGATATTACGTGAAAAGAGACACAGACAGAGGGACGGGGGAGGAAAGATGAGAAAAGAGAGACAGCACAGAGAAATGGGGGCATAATATGGTAATGACAGAGAGAGAGAGAGAGAGAGAGAGAGAGAGAGAGAGAGAGAGAGAAGAGAGAGAGAGAGAGAGAGAGAGAGAGAGAGAGAGAGAGAGAGAGAGGAGACAGAGAGAGAGAGAGAGAGATGAGAGATGAGAGAGAGAGAGAGAGAGAGAGAGAGAGAGAGAGAGAGAGAGAGAGAGAGAGAGAGAGAGAGAGAGAGAGAGAGAGATGAGAGAGAGAGAGAGAGAGAGAGAGAGAGAGAGAGAGAGGAGAGAGAATGAGAGAGAGAGAGAGAGAGAGAGAGAGAGAGAGGGAGAGAGAGAGTGAGAGATGAAGAGAGTGAGAGAGAGAGAGAGAGGAGAGAGAGTGAGAGAGAGTGAGAGAATGAGAGAGAGAGAGAGAGAGAGGAGAGAGAGAGAGAGAGAGAGAGAGAGAGAGAGATAGAGAGAGAGAGAGAGAGAGAAGAGAGAGAGAGAGAGGGAGAGAGTGAGAGATGAGAGAGAGAGAGAGAGAGAGAGAGAGAGAGAGAGAGAGAGAGAGAGAGAGAGAGAGACAGAGAGAGAGAGACAGAGATAGAGAGTGAGAAGTGACAGGGCGAGAAGGAGGGAGACGGAGAGAGGGAGTTAGTGGAGGTTAGAATGATGGTAAGGAGCGTTTCATTTTGACTGGTGGAAGAGAGCGAGATTTAATGCGGAGGGCAATGGAACATTCATCCCTCAAGCATTCACAGATCTCTTATATTCCATATGAATATTTCATGTGCGTTTGTTTCAATCATTCTAATCTCGTTCCCCAGTGCAGAGCCGCATGGAGACAGAAAACAGGGGAAAAGGGGGCAGGGGAGGAGGAGGAGTGCATGATAGAAGACGAGGATGGGGTGGGGTAGGTAGGATGGAGGTGAAATGGGAGAGATGAGAGAGGGGGATAAGATGGCGGAGAGAGACGGAGAGCGAGAGAACGGAAGAGGAGGAGAGGAGAAGAAGCGCCCAAGTGCTGAGATTGCTCTGTCAGGCTGCATGGCGCACGATAGTAATCTACACGCACGCCTCCACCAGCTATTCTATTAACCCATTCTGACCTGAGATCAGATTCTAAAAATGTCAGTCGCTCTTCGATTTTTCAAAAAATAGCAGACCTACAAGCTCGTATCGCGCCACTCGGTGGCGCGATATGAGCTTGTAGATC
>NC_139708.1:3700714-3723851 GCF_964188405.1 Protomyctophum parallelum | reverse complement strand
AGATTGCTTCACTTAATATTTGTAAATATATGGCAGGAGCGCTAAAGTGCGGAGACAAGAGACAAGAGTGTTGGAAAAATAACATGACATTCAGATTCAAGTGAATGTCAGCGGGAGTAGCAGGAGTGTGTGAGCGCCGCACCTCGCAGAGTGTCGGGAAGAGAGAGCGATACTTCAACACAAATAGCAAGACACGGGGTATGTGTGTGATGTGTGCGCCTGTGCACGTGTGCGTGTTTTGAGTGTGGGTGCATGTACACTAGGGCTGCAACGATTCATCGATTAATCGTAATCAAATCGATTATTCAATTAGTTGTCAACTAATTTAGTACTCGATTAATCGAATCGGCAACTAATCACTAGAGTTTTTTGCAATTTATCCTAGGTGATTTCCATGCACTTAACATAGGTTTCCAGTGTTAAGTGTAACTAAACTAAAGAGGAGTGATCCATCTCTCTTCCCTTACAATCTGATGATAGTTACAGTAGGCGACTGCAAAGCAAAATATGACACATAACGATTATAATATCAAGAACAAACATATGGCTTGAATATTTATTTTTAAATTACCTATTTGAGTTCAGAAGAGTACTGTTCCTGCTAGACTGACTCATGTGTAGCTATTCTTTAATCAAATGTATGCAGTCAGAATAAGCCTAAAGACACCATGAGTTGCTTTAATTAATTTTAATTTAGGTTTGTCTTATTTGAATAGCAGCCTAATCAGCAGCTAATCAAATTGAAATTTTGAATGAATTATATTTTTTGTTAGTTAGAACCTGTCTAAAATAACCTAAAATATATTTTTAAGGTGATAAATAAAAAAATAAGTGTCATAATCCGATTAATCGATTAATCGTAATAATTGGCAGATGAATAGATTATGAAAATAATCATTAGTTGCAGCCCTAATGTACACGTTTTTGTGCGGATGAGTGTGAATAAATATTACCATTCACAGGAATGCATCTCGTCTGCAATGACACAGGGCTGCATTTTAACCACTTTCACCCTGGCCTTGGATCCCTATTTTATGCATATCATTAAAGGTGAAAATGATCAGAAATGCATCATGATGCAACACACTGCAGAGCTTGCATGGCTCCCCCGTGGCCGTGCATGGCACCAACATTTCAGCTGTAATGCAGTGGTTTTGGTTTCCAAACCTTCTCATGTCAAGGACCCCCAAATTGACACTAATTAGCCTGCGGACCCCCATTTGAAAAGATATGCCAGGGGACCCCGGTCATAAGAGATTTTTACGGTTTCTAGCAGTGATTTTTTAACCCGTTTAATTTCAAGGACCCCCAGTTTAGAAAAATACAAAAAAATACAAATAAAGGGAAGCTCTGCACACTCAGATCTGCACAACAATCAATGTATTTATTTAGCAAGCTTTCGGTCTACTGACCTTCTTCAGGCATGATCAAAAAGTGACATAGGACAGAATAAATGTTCATCACTTGATTGGATGATTGATCACACCTATGTCAAAACAAGTCAATTAGAATGATAGCTCATGGGAGTTGTAGTTCTCAGTGAACTACAAGAGAAAACATCACAAGGAAGAAATATTATACAATTAATTACAAATGAAGTAAACTAAAAACTAAAAAACTAAAGATAATAAATGCAATCAAAATTAATGTGACCAGATTTGACTGAGAGCCTGCCATCGCGCAAATTCCAACTTTTCTTTTTAATGAGTTAATAGCACAGGCAGACTCGTCACATACTAGAGCATGTCTGAAATAAGTGTCAGAGCTGAAAATATGTAAATATGAAATAAATGCTTGAACATGTAGCTAGGTGTAATGTTAGAGACCACAGAAGTGAACCTTTGAAGCCTGTTTCCTCAACTCGCTGTTTTCTGCAAGACGTTACTTTATAAGCCATAATGTCCAAAACTAGTGGGTCGAACTGAACAACCAATATGTCAATCTGAAGCTATGATTCCCTGCTTTCAAATGACATGAAAAAACGAAAATTAAAAAAAATCCAATGGCAGTCTCTCATTCACGGTGGGTCACAAATGCAAACATCAGGCACATAGCCATCATAAAGCAAAGAGCAAATGTATAATCTTTTGTCATCTGTTTATAGAACAACACTCATATCGAAATCTTCATTGAGACCTAAGGGTTGTAAACTTTCTAAAGTGTGGTTCCAATAGAGCTCTCTCTGGCATAACCTTCTGTAGACATCACCCCCTCTCTGAAGAGTAATCTGCTCAATTCCCTGGAACCTAAGGGAGGAGATAGGATGTGAGTGATTATTAAAGTGACAGGCTACGGGGTAGTTTTCATCTTTTCGTAGTTCGTTTGTAATAATATTTTTCCTCGTGATGTTTTCTCTTGTCTAAATGGACCGCTAAACCCCTTATCTTAAAGGCAACTTCTTTGCCTTTTATTACGATTTTGAAAAACAATTTTTAATAGTTCAACTAGCCAATTTACATTGACACTTTGTGAGCTTGTAGACTGGCTATTTTAACTATTCAAAAATGTTTAGCAAAATAGTAAAAAAAAAAAAAAAAAGGCAAAGAAGTTTAGGGATAAGGGGTTTAGCGGTGACGAAAATGGAGCCCTTAAGTGTCTTTGGGTGCCTTGTAGTTCACTGAGAACTACAACTCCCATGAGCTATCATTCTAATTGAAATGTTTTGACATAGGTGTGATCAATCATCCAATCAAGTGATGAACATATATTCTGTCCTATGTCACTTTTTGATCATGCCTGAAGAAGGTCATTAGACCGAAAGCTTGCTAAATAAACACATTGATTGTGTGCAGATCTGAGTGTGCGGATGAGCGGTGGTTCTTTTTATATTAAGGACCCCCAGTTTGACATGCATATTAGTCTATACCGACCCCCATTTAATGGCATTTATATCTCTGGGACGCCAATTAATATTGTAAAATCAATGTTCATTTAACTCTGAGAGCTTACAAATATTGTACACACAAATTTTGTAACTCTCTGAGTTACAGACCCATAAGGGTCCATTTGGTTCCTAATTATCATTTAGCTGGGGACCCCCTGGAACTCTCTCAAGGACCCCTGGGAGGTCCCAGGATCCCACTTTGGGAACCACAGCTGTAATGGAAAGCCTAGCTGTTTGGACAGAGGACAGCTTCCCCATATAGCTTCATGCAATACCTCTTGTCAACATGACCAGAGGATGTAAATGTATCAATATAATATAATGTGCTATACAATTAATAGATGAAGGTTATCTAAAGTTACTGATACTGTAGGTCACAAGTGTCACAATGTTTCCAGCTTGGGGCGCACAATGATTTGCCCATATTGTTCTCATCAGAAGTTCCAAGTTGCACAGTTACAGCCATGTACGTGCTTGCAGGGCTTGCGTTACCTGTGCCCAAAGTACACTGAGATACTGCACTGACTGTCTGCTGCTGCTCATTACCTGTGCCCAAAGTACACTGAGATACTGCACTGACTGTCTGCTGCTGCTCATTACCTGTGCCCAAAGTACACTGAGATACTGCACTGACTGTCTGCTGCTGCTCATTACCTGTGCCCAAAGTACACTGAGATACTGCACTGACTGTCTGCTGCTGCTCATTACCTGTGCCCAAAGTACACTGAGATACTGCACTGACTGTCTGCTGCTGCTCATTACCTGTGCCCAAAGTACACTGAGACACTGCACTGACTGTCTGCTGCTGCTCATTACCTGTGCCCAAAGTACACTGAGATACTGCACTGACTGTCTGCTGCTGCTCATTACCTGTGCCCAAAGTACACTGAGATACTGCACTGACTGTCTGCTGCTGCTCATTACCTGTGCCCAAAGTACACTGAGATACTGCACTGACTGTCTGCTGCTGCTCATTACCTGTGCCCAAAGTACACTGAGACACTGCACTGACTGTCTGCTGCTGCTCATTACCTGTGCCCAAAGTACACTGAGATACTGCACTGACTGTCTGCTGCTGCTCGTTACCTGTGCCCAAAGTACACTGAGATACTGCACTGACTGTCTGCTGCTGCTCATTACCTGTGCCCAAAGTACACTGAGATACTGCACTGACTGTCTGCTGCTGCTCATTACCTGTGCCCAAAGTACACTGAGATACTACACTGACTGTCTGCTGCTGCTCATTACCTGTGCCCAAAGTACACTGAGATACTGCACTGACTGTCTGCTGCTGCTCATTACCTGTGCCCAAAGTACACTGAGATACTGCACTGACTGTCTGCTGCTGCTCATTACCTGTGCCCAAAGTACACTGAGATACTACACTGACTGTCTGCTGCTGCTCATTACCTGTGCCCAAAGTACACTGAGATACTGCACTGACTGTCTGCTGCTGCTCATTACCTGTGCCCAAAGTACACTGAGATACTGCACTGACTGTCTGCTGCTGCTCATTACCTGTGCCCAAAGTACACTGAGATACTGCACTGACTGTCTGCTGCTGCTCGTTACCTGTGCCCAAAGTACACTGAGATACTGCACTGACTGTCTGCTGCTGCTCATTACCTGTGCCCAAAGTACACTGAGATACTGCACTGACTGTCTGCTGCTGCTCATTACCTGTGCCCAAAGTACACTGAGATACTACACTGACTGTCTGCTGCTGCTCATTACCTGTGCCCAAAGTACACTGAGATACTGCACTGACTGTCTGCTGCTGCTCATTACCTGTGCCCAAAGTACACTGAGATACTGCACTGACTGTCTGCTGCTGCTCATTACCTGTGCCCAAAGTACACTGAGATACTACACTGACTGTCTGCTGCTGCTCATTACCTGTGCCCAAAGTACACTGAGATACTGCACTGACTGTCTGCTGCTGCTCATTACCTGTGCCCAAAGTACACTGAGATACTGCACTGACTGTCTGCTGCTGCTCATTACCTGTGCCCAAAGTACACTGAGATACTGCACTGACTGTCTGCTGCTGCTCATTACCTGTGCCCAAAGTACACTGAGGTCGCATTCATACCAGAGAGCTTTGCTGCGATTAAAACGAATCCTGCTAAATAACCGCATTTTACTCCGCCAAAAAACGTGGGTTTCGCTTCGCTTCGAATCGCACTTGACTACGATTCGGTGCAGGTGTGAATGCAATCCGCAGTAAATAAAGGAAATGAAGCAAACATAATGTGGCGGGTGAGGAGCTGAACACAGTTGGAGACGGTTAAGGCATATTTTACGCAGCGCAAAGATGTCCCGTTACTGTGGATAGACGTGGTCGAATAAGGAGACTGAAGCCCTGATCCATAAGCCCATAAAAACACTGCAGTGTATTATAGCCTACATAATATTCTGTCTGTCTGTCTGTCTGTGCGTGCCGTAAACATGGAGTGCTGTCACTGTGTGGGACTGGGGAGTTATATCAGTGCGCTCATGCAGCGCTGTGCCTCCATGCCCAAAAGAACAGTGTGTGGCGGCTGCGTGCGTAGAGAGAGAGAGGGGGGGGGGGGTCCCAGACGGCACGACACATGCACGTTATGAGTGTAATTTTATCACCATAGATTTCACTGTGTAGGCTATAGTTTATGAACGGAACACATTGATAAAGGTCCCCCCTGCTGCGTTTCCAATTGCTGCGAATGACAGTGTGAAGGCAAACCGCAGCCAATTAAATATGCAAGAATTCCCTTTCCCCGCCCATACGGATCTGAGTCTACCGAAGTATTAGGTGAGAATGTGACCTGAGATACTGCACTGACTGTCTGCTGCTGCTCATTACCTGTGCCCAAAGTACACTGAGATACTGCACTGACTGTCTGCTGCTGCTCATTACCTGTGCCCAAAGTACACTGAGATACTGCACTGACTGTCTGCTGCTGCTCATTACCTGTGCCCAAAGTACACTGAGATACTGCACTGACTGTCTGCTGCTGCTCATTACCTGTGCCCAAAGTACACTGAGATACTGCACTGACTGTCTGCTGCTGCTCATTACCTGTGCCCAAAGTACACTGAGATACTGCACTGACTGTCTGCTGCTGCTCATTACCTGTGCCCAAAGTACACTGAGATACTGCACTGACTGTCTGCTGCTGCTCATTACCTGTGCCCAAAGTACACTGAGATACTGCACTGACTGTCTGCTGCTGCTCATTACCTGTGCCCAAAGTACACTGAGATACTGGACTGACTGTCTGCTGCTGCTCATTACCTGTGCCCAAAGTACACTGAGATACTGCACTGACTGTCTGCTGCTGCTCATTACCGGTGCCCAAAGTACACTGAGATACTGGACTGACTGTCTGCTGCTGCTCATTACCGGTGCCCAAAGTACACTGAGATACTGCACTGACTGTCTGCTGCTGCTCGTTACCTGTGCCCAAAGTACACTGAGATACTGGACTGACTGTCTGCTGCTGCTCATTACCGGTGCCCAAAGTACACTGAGATACTGCACTGACTGTCTGCTGCTGCTCATTACCTGTGCCCAAAGTACACTGAGATACTGGACTGACTGTCTGCTGCTGCTCATTACCTGTGCCCAAAGTACACTGAGATACTGCACTGACTGTCTGCTGCTGCTCATTACCTGTGCCCAAAGTACACTGAGATACTGGACTGACTGTCTGCTGCTGCTCGTTACCTGTGCCCAAAGTACACTGAGATACTGCACTGACTGTCTGCTGCTGCTCATTACCTGTGCCCAAAGTACACTGAGATACTGCACTGACTGTCTGCTGCTGCTCATTACCTGTGCCCAAAGTACACTGAGATACTGCACTGACTGTCTGCTGCTGCTCATTCCATCCTATTGTTTCTAGCTAGCAGTATGCACGTTCTATTGAGGCATGAGGTATATCCACAAATTCTGTTAAAATGCCAGACATGTAGTTATGATACAGGACACCAGTACCAAAATACTATAATGCTGTATGTACTGTAGTCTTGTACTGTAGATAGTAAGAGTAAAACAAGTTTTGTCTCCAGTTAATGTGCATTGCATTGTACATTTCTATCTACGCTCCCATCGTGGTTAACCATTCAGGTCAGACCACAGCTCATTAACTTTGAAATGCTGGAGTAATTGACCATCATTGAGAAAAATGGAAATACATATTACAAATTAATTAAATAGTTAGACACTCAGTCAGTCTGCTTTCTAATTTATGTTTTTTTTTTTTCATAGCAGTGAAAGGATTCAGATAATATATTCCAAGACAATTATTAGATAAAATAACGTACACCTTTATTGACCCCCAGAGGGGGAAATTCAATATACTGTACAGTAGCAGCAGCATTTTATTATTAATACCCTATTAAAAGATATAGTATGGATCAATTGATAAGTATCATTTTGCTCATGTCATTAGTTGTGTCCGTCTTTCACAAACAAATTACTATTCAACGGATCTGACGGCTCAGTAAATACAATTAAAAGCCTATACCGTATATACACTGGAGTAACACTGTGTTATACACTGGAGTAACACTGTGTTTAAGTCCATATATGGAGCTGGCCTGTTCTGACATCACAACACTCCATATTTGGGCATGCCTGACATCACAACACTCCATATTTGGGCATGCCTGACACAGAACTCCATATAGGAATAAAGGGACACAGAGAGACAGATACAGAAATCCATGAATTGCTGTACTTTTTGATGAGAAATATTTTGTATGGAATACGAGTAAAATACGTGAGTTTAGAGATGGTTTGACAAAAGTTAAAGGTATATTCAGTGATTTCACTTAATTCAAATATCACTTATTTTTTTGTTTTGTGATAATCCTCCCTACTATAGAGTGTGCTGGCCATATAAGGAGTTCCTCCCCATGTCCCCAGTTAACCCCTGGGGGTCAAAAAACCTTAGGTTTCGTTTTTGACTCTCTATCCTGATTGGACGAAAGGCTGGGTCCCACAGCCAAAAACGAAACCTACGGTTTTTTTAGTGAAATCACTGAATATACCTTTAAGTTTAGTGTTCTAGGGTTAATGGGTTAATTAAGCCCAAAATCCTTTCTTTGTATCTTAGTATGTATCTTATCTTACTCAACCTATTGGTTTTATACCTGTATATATCTTGTGTGTATCTTAGTTATGTACTCAACCTATTGGTTTTATACCTGTATATATCTTGTGTGTATCTTAGTTATGTACTCAACCTATTGGTTTTATACCTGTGTGTTGTTTGTATGTCTGGCCTCGTGGGGTTAAGATGGTGGGTGGGTGGGGAGGATTGGGAAAGGAGTTGTGGGAGAAAATGTCAAAAAAACAAAGAGTTGTATTTTCTTTCTATGAAACTTGCATGATGTCATACTCTTTGAATAAAATGTATTAACCCATTCTGGTGTTAGCATTATGTTATGCTTTAGCTATTGAAAAATAGCAGATCTACAAGCTCATATCGCGCCACCGAGTGGCGCGATACGAGCTTGTAGGTCTGCTATTTTTGAAAAATCGAAGAATGACTGACATTTTTTTAGAATCTGATCTCAGGTCAGAATGGGTTTAATCAGACCAGTGTGTGTCCAGCGGAAACCTCGTATGAATCTGATCTCAGGTCAGAATGGGTTAATCGGACCAGTGTGTGTCCGGCGGAAACCTCGTATGAATCTGATCTCAGGTCAGAATGGGTTTAATCAGACCAGTGTGTGTCCAGCGGAAACCTCGTATGAATCTGATCTCAGGTCAGAATGGGTTTAAAAAAAAATAAGCCCAAAATGTGAGCATCTCCTCCAGCACTGAGAACCAGAGTATAGGTGTGGCTGCGGGTCACTCACGTCGGGTTGGTGGTGAGCCATGAGCACAGAACCAGAGTATAGGTGTGGCTGTGCGGGTCACTCACGTCGGGTTGGTGGTGAGCCATGAGCACTGAGAACCAGAGTATAGGTGTGGCTGTGCGGGTCACTCACGTCGGGTTGGTGGTGAGCCATGAGCACTGAGAACCAGAGTATAGGTGTGGCTGTGCGGGTCACTCACGTCGGGTTGGTGGTGAGCCATGAGCACGGCGAAGTTGGTGAGGTGGCTGCAGGAGCAGGTGGTGTGTGTTCCGTTGGTGTCCAGCAGGCGGCAGCCCTGAGACGACCACGCGCCCGTCATGGAGCGCTCCGAGTAGTTCCAGAACGAGCAGTTTGGACTGTAGTGGTTCTCCAGCTGCATGGGGGGGGAGGAGGAGGAGGGGAAACACACGGCGAGGATGATGATGATGACACACCATTGTTAACCCATTTAGACCGTACAACGTGTGGGAACGTCATGTATAACTGATCCAACCGACGGGTTGCTATATGACGTCTTTTTCGCGCATTTTCATTGATATCAAATGAGAATATATTCCGATTCAGAAAGAATGCCTCATATCTGATTTTTTTTCTCCCCACCCTAAAACATGATCATCAGGTATTTTTATTAGGCAGGCTATAAAAGAGAGAAAAGGAAAAAAAAGTGAAGTGAAGAAAAAGTTGGCCGAGTGGCCAAGGCTCCAAAATGTGACAGACTCCAGCAATACCTCTTAGGGTGTTATATTTCCCCTGGTTGTATTTTCAGTAGAACACCGGGTCTAACAAACAAAAGAAACACTGAAGACTTACAAAACTTACAAAAGACAGAAAATTAGGAAACCAAACCCAGAACTTGAGAAACTCCATCAGGCTAAAACCCTTCCATCAAGGGCCCCCCTAGCAGCTCTCCCTGGGTGTTACCTTCTGGTTGCCCCAAGCCCAACTGAACTGACACACTGCCCCTGCAGCCTCCCTTTTATACTAGGCAAGACAAAACCAAGGAACAGTTCTGTAATTGGTAACACATTTAACTCAACATCTGGCTAACTACGGCCCCATGAGTTAACTTACACAATTACCTATAGGTTTACTAAACCAATTTAAATACATTACATGCGCGGCGATGCACCACAACATCAAGCTAAATAGAAAACATAACACAAGGGCTCTTGTAACCCAGACAGACACCCCTCCTGCTCTATAGCACTTGGTACCTTCCTCCACTCAGTCAAGAGGATCACCAGTACTGCAGCAGAGCCAGGTGCCAAACAATCATAATTAAACACAAATGACACCAAACATAATGCTGTGACAATATTTGTTCTCTTTTACAATTCACTGTGAACACAGTCTGCCAAGCCGGCCGGCAAAGTTAGGGATGCAACTGTGTAATTTAGGTATAAGCATTGTTCTCCATCAGGGTATGTGTATAGGGCACGGGCTGCCCCGTGACACTTCCAAAGAAAATCCTTTTCTGGTCAAAAAGTGCATGTTATATGTGTGGTGGGGGGGCTCAGTGCGTCCACCACGGAAAGTAAGCTTTCTACACACACAAGCCGTCTTTGTATTGGTGAGCAGCGAAAACCTTTTTTTCCCGCTACAGTCGAGAGGCTGGTCTGCATTTCATGCGAGTGCAGGATGTCGAGAGTAGCATAGCTTGAATGCAAAGGCATTAGAGCTATGGACCAGAGCTGCAGATGTATGAGTGTGAACACCTTCCACCACATTAAGGCATTAGAGCTATGGACCAGAGCTGCAGATGTATAAGTGTGAACACCTTCCACCACATTAACCGGATCTGTTCCATAACGAGATCATCTCGTGAATAGCTATTGTATCCTACTGTGCCAACCTTGAGATTACGAGATTTCATAAAAAAAATATATATACCTTTTTGTTAGCTTCCGCCGCTAGCATCCATAGGCCTCTCAGTGTAGAAACAGCCTACATGATAGTCCGCAGTAAACGTGCTCAGAATGGCATAAAATGCCATGTTTATAGCCTATTAAAACGTTAATCCGAGCCGCGCTGATCATCATCGCTGCTCTGGGAACCATCGCCCGTCCCTTACACTCAAGGGGCCAGTGAGGCACTCCAACGTTGAAGCGCTGGGCCCTAGTGGTAAGAGGAAGGACTGCAGGCGGACCCGTGGATTCATGACGAGGAAACCCCGTGCAGCATCTGGGCTTTAGCATTGAGCGCTCGGTTGCACTTCCGCATTGGACCACCAAAATGTGGAGGTCCAATGCGGAAATGCGCCCAAAAAGGCGGAAATAAGACGGTCCCTCCGGGTGCTTCAAAACGCCACTGAGCAACATCCACTGACATGAATAGCGGAGGGGGCGGAGCTTCGCGCCAGATCAGTCTCTATCCTTTTAATACTCTATGCTTGCACTACAGATACAACACTACATCACTTCCGGCGCGTCTTCTATGCTTATTTCACGTTCTGGCGTGGTGGGTTGGGAGGGTTCAAATAAACACACCTGTAGGTGTCTGAGCGTGAACACCACTGGCTCGGTGAGGAACACCCTGCTGGACTCCTTGTTGATGGAGGCGGCGATGACGTGGGAGTTGACCGCCAGGCCACGCCCCCCGCCCTGGCCCGGCCCCCCGCCGGCCTCCAGCTCCATCTTGACCGTGGCGTTCTCGGTGGACAGGAAGGAGCCCAGGTTCTTGTAGAGGACGAAGACCACCTTCACTTGGCCTGGAGGGAGAGAGAGAGAGAGAGAGAGAGAGAGAGAGAGAGAGAGAGAGAGAGAGAGAGAGAGAGAGAGAGAGAGAGAGAGAGAGAGAGAGAGAGAGAGACAGAGAGACAGAGAGACAGAGAGACAGAGACAGAGACAGAGACAGAGACAGAGACAGAGACAGAGAGACAGAGAGACAGACAGACACGGATAGAGAGAGATGGAGAGAGACAGGAAGCAGGTTGGGAAAAATAAATAAATATGGATATTACGTGAAAAGAGACACAGACAGAGGGACGGGGGAGGAAAGATGAGAAAAAAGAGTCAGAACAGAGAAATGGGGGCATAATATGGTAATGACAGAGAGAGAGAGAGAGAGAGAGAGAGAGAGAGAGAGAGGGAGAGGGAGAGAGAGAGAGAGAGAGAGAGAATGAGAGAGAGAGAGAGACATAGAGAGAGAGGGAGAGAGAGAGAGAGAGAGAGAGACAGAGAGACAGAGAGACAGAGAGACAGAGATAGAGAGTGAGAAAGTGACAGGGCGAGAAGGAGGGAGACGGAGAGAGGGAGTTAGTGGAGGTTAGAATGATGGTAAGGAGCGTTTCATTTTGACTGGTGGAAGAGAGCGAGATTTAATGCGGAGGGCAATGGAACATTCATCCCTCAAGCATTCACAGATCTCTTATTATTCCATATGAATATTTCATGTGCGTTTGTTTCAATCATTCTAATCTCGTTCCCCAGTGCAGAGCCGCACAGAGACAGAAAACAGGGGAAAGGGGGCAGGGGAGGAGGAGGAGTGCATGATAGAAGACGAGGATGGGGTGGGGTAGGTAGGATGGAGGGTGGACCTGAGATCAGATTCTAAAAATGTCAGTCGTTCTTCGATTTTTCAAAAATAGCAGACCTACAAGCTCGTAGCGCGCCACTCGGTGGCGCGCTATGAGCTTGTAGATCTGCTATTTTTCAATAGCTAAAGCATAACATGATGCTAACACCAAAATGGGTCCCCGTTCAGAATGGGTTAAGAAACCATCAGGAAAAGAAATTGTCTCAGCGCTTTTGTTAATCTGATTAGCCCATTATTATCAACCAATAACTTAGTCAACTGCATGCAGATTGTTTTAAGCTTGCATGAAAATGCTAATGAGGGGGGGGGGGGGACACGAGGGAGTGGTGCGCTCTCTCCAGGGAAATGTCCGTTATTAGGGTTAGAGGGGGGTTGGGGTTTGGGGTTTGGGGGGTGATGCTGACCATTGCGGCTGTACTGTTTGATGGTGGAGGCAGAGAGCTGGATGGTGCTGTCGCTGGCGTAGTTCTGCGGGAAGGACAGGTCCTGGAGGTCCATCTCTGTGTTCAGCACGTGCACCTCCAGGTCTGGCAAGGGAGAGAGCCGCCCCCCAAAAACAATGAGTCAACAAGCATTAAATATATATATTTTTGTTGTGTCGTGACCCATAAAATTGTGTCCGTGACCCTGCAGTGATTGGGCACCAGCTTATACTGTACGTTCGACCAACGACAGGCTCTTCTCACCGATGTTGGGCGCTCTGTCGGAGAAGCGGTTCCCGTACATGTTGTTGGCCAGCAGGAAGGCTCCTTTCTCCAGCACGTCCAGCAGCATGGTGGCGGTGTGAGCCTGCTCCGTGGTGTTCATGTCCTGCCACGACTCCAAAGCCTCGGGACGCAGCAGGTTGTCCACCGTCTGCACCACCGCCTGCATGACACACCACCAAGGGAGCCAGGGTTAGACAGACGTGCATGTCCGCGTGCAGGAAAAGACTTGGTAGCCTGGTTAACCAGTGGTTAACCACTGGTTAACCACTGGTTAACCACTCCCCCTTGAAAACATTTCATTCCTTTCGGAATGAAATGTTTTCAAGGGGGAGTGGTTAACCAGGCTAAAGACAAGCTAAAGACTGTATTTCCATGGCAACAATACCCCAAATCTCAGCCCACTCGCTCACTCACACTTGGTCACTCCAGCATGGCGGTGTTGCGGTGAAACGGGTGACATGCCGAAGATATGTGAACATCTTGTGGACTTCACCTACTGTAACTTAACCCATTCTGACCTGAGATCAGATTCATACGAGGTTTCCACTGGACACACGCTGGTCTGACGAACCCATTCTGACCTGAGATCAGATTCTAAAAATGTCAGTCGCTCTTCGATTTTTCAAAAATAGCAGACCTACAAGCTCGTATCGCGCCACTCGGTGGCGCGATACGAGCTTGAACATGATGCTGACACCAAAATGGGTGCCCGGTCAGAATGGGTTAAATGGAGGTCTCTAAATATGGTCTAAATATGGTTGAACTCTGCTAATAGACAAATCATTTATTTGTCTACACAACACCGCCATGCTGGAGTGACCGACATTTGATTTGATTTTCCGCTTTACGCAACCATTATAATGTTATTATTTTGATCATAATACCCAATTACTGAATGTCAAGTCTCCAGGTTTTCTTCAGAATACGTATGACGCTGACTTACTATGACACAGTGACACATTATGAGTCCTCTAGCACTAGTGTTTTTTTTTACTCTTACATTTTTATCCCACAATTTTGTAACCCAGTTTTCTTTTCACCCAGTGCCAATTATCTAATGTAATCCTGGGCGCTACACTTCCTCTGCCAACCTGGGGGGGCAGCGGACTGACCTCATGCCTCCTTCTATGCATGAGGAGTCCAAGCTGCTTCTTTTCACCTGACAGAGGGGAATTTCCCCGGCCGGACGTAGCGCGTGGAAGGGACACGTTATTCCGACCAGTTCCTTTCCCCTCCATCAGGCGCCCCGGCTGGCCAGGGGGAGGTAGTTTTAGAGACCAGGATTACGGCATGTTTTTGTGAGGGTATCTACCCTAGGGGACATGGGGAGAACATGCAAACTCCACACAGAAAGGCCCTTTCGCCAACCCCCGCCTCGGGTATGGGCACTGATGACGCGGAGGAGGGAACACGCCGCCAGTGCCGACAGCGTCCCCAGCGGGAATCGAACCCAGGACCTTCTAGCTGTGAGGCGACAGCACTACCAACTGTGCCACCGTGCCCCCTAGCACTAGTGTTTTAAGTGCAAGGACCATCATAACTCTGAGAAACAAATGGTTGGTTCCATTTGTACTCTCTCAGAGTTACAGACCTATTATGGTCATTCAGGGCTATCTATGTACAGTATGTGTTTCCACCACAAGCCAACATGGCGGAGACCCATGCAACCACGGTTATAATAAAGTAACTAACAATTTCACTGTTATTTCCTAGAAAACTCACTATACTCCCCCTGCACTACATTTATTACTGTGCTATGTCAGCCATATTACCGTTCTATTTCACACTTACAATTCATTTAATGGCAATTTTGATGGCTTTATCGGCTATCCAATTTATTGGAGTAGCCTGCTTGATGAATCATGTAATTCTCCTGCTCGGGCCTCTCAAAATGAAGGATTGACTACGCGGTGCAGAATAAAGAGCGTTGCAAGTCACAAAATGAATTGAGAATTACAATGTTCGACCGAACAGAGAAAGCGACCTCCCGTTTTTTTAGTTCTGTTCCTGTCGTCGATGCTTTGATACTGAGGTACACCACAGCCAATGACAGAAGATAATGGTCCGGTTACATACTACACAGCAGTCTTAACATTCATCAGGCACCAGTGAGATCAGATGATTATAGGCATCGTATTCCAATATGCTGCAACAGACAAAGACGACTTTCTGTGCTGCAGAATGCCGCATTTCATCATTGCTGTGAAGCATAGCCTACTGTACACATGGTCTTTCCATGACTATTAGATTACAGCTTTCTCAGAAGCAACGATATTGCACAAATATGGGAGGAAAAGCAGCTATAGTAACATGAACCGTGGTCGCCTTTCATGCTATCATCAAATTACAGTAAATTTTCTCCAGGCCAGAGATATTGTACATTATTAGAGCCACACAATAAAACTACTACAATATAGTACCAATGTTTGTACAGTAGGGTTCCACTGGCAAAGGAACAATGCTAAGATTATGTCACAGAGGGATGATTTCCACAAGCATTAGCCCGACCCATATCTCACAGATATGTACACCAAGAGTCACACAGAAAGAAATTACAAAGCATTCTCGTCGCCTTGGGAAATACCACACCAACATTTAAATACAACGCATGCCGCTCGCCACGAGTGATAGCGAAAGCCCTCTTCCACGGCGCTCTTCAGCACAAACTAGAAATACTATAAACACACGCCCAACATGATAGCGCCGCGGCTATATAAATCATAATGTGAAGCACAAAGCACCGTGCCGCAGGCTAAAGGAATCACATTCCACAAACCCCGCAGTCTGTCCAAGGATTTATCGTCACGGCGATATTCTAAAGTCACGGAGCAGAGTCGTACTCCACGGTGCATGTAAAGTAGGCAGATAAAAGAGGAAAGGTACCTGGATGTAGGCCCGACAGGTCCGCTCGCGCTTCTGTAGCTGGGAGGGAGAAAACAAAGCCTCAAAACTGGGAGTTTAAACAAACGCCACCTGCCCTTGTACAGGACATGTGTGCAGCTATAGAGGGTGTAATTTTACACTCACTCAGGACATTACTTTTAAAACATGTGGATGCATATCGTCGTTGTCGGGTGGAAACCTCGTATCTCCAAAACCGTTCATTAAAGGGATTGTGACATTTGTTCTTATTTTTTTTAGGTTTTCTAATCTCAATTGCACCCAAAAAACATGAACTTTTAACATTCAGTAGATTTTCTGTGATCTGGGGTTTTCTGGCTCAAACAGGTGCTCTGATTTGCCGGCAGTAAGTGACATCACTTACTGCAAATCCCATATATGTCAATGGGATTTGCCAGCAGATGTCACTGTTTCACTGTGTTGCCTGTTTTCATTGTAGCTCAAAAGGCCCAAAAAACCCCAAAGAAAACTTCAGACCACAGAAAATCCACTGAATGTTCAAAGTTCAGGTTTTTTGGGTGTAATTGAGGTCATAAAACCTAAAAGAAAAAAGAAAAATAAATGAAAATGAATGTCATAAAACCTTTAAAATGTACTTAAAGTACCAACAGTAAAACCTATTCATTATGCACAATGTCACATTTTCAGAAGTTTTCAAAATGCATAAAGAATCTCCCATGTATGCGCCTTGATGGGACGCGTTGTGAGCTTGTAGATTGGCTATTTTCAAATAGCAATAGCTGTATGTATACAGTATATACTAGGGCTGAAGTGGCTAATACGTATGGTTTGGTAATAAAATTGCTCCTCTACAAAATAACCAGTAACTAAACGTCTTCAAATAATTGTAATGGAGTAAAAATGCAATATTTAGTTTATTTAGATGTAGTGGAGTAGAAGTAAAAGTATTGAAAATGTAACTTTTTCTGTTTTGTATTATGTCTATGGAGTTATTTAGTTAGTTAGTTATTAGTTAGTTCTAATAGACCCCCAGGTGTGGTTATAATATTCAAATATGTCTTCCCTGTGTATTTTTGCTTTCTGCCTGATAGCAAAGCCTTTGACTTATAAGGCCCATTCGAAATACACCACTAAACTCAGTCACTATCATACAACACACAGCTGTGGGCGAGGCTTAAAGGGACACTTCACCCTTTTTGCAAAAAATATATATGTTAATGACGTTTAGAAGCTTTAGATCACTTTCCTGGGGGTATTTATGTGTGTAATATGTGGTTTTAGTTATTTTAGATTGTAGCAGTGAGCCTGTTGTCTCTGATGTCATGGACACTGGTCTCACTACCTTCCTGGACTACAATTCCCATAATTCTTTGGTGCACTGCTCCTCCTTGTGGATAGGGGGAGAGCTGTCTTACTGAGACAACATGTAGTCCAGGAAGGAAGTGAGCCCAGTGTCCATGACATCAGAGACACCAGGCTCACTGCTACAATCTAAAATATCTAAAACCACAGATTACACACATAAAGACCCCCAGGAAAGTGATCTAAAGCTTCTAAACGTCATTAACAAATATGTTTTTGCAAAAAGGGTGAAGTGTCCCTTTAAGTTCAGGTGGCTGGTGCAAAAATGAAAACCAGGTATACTTAATTAATTGGTGGATGTGGCCACATAAAAACGTAATTTTAACACTTTCTGTACACGTATAAAACAATAATCGTCCTCCTAGTGTAATCATAGGACTTCCCCGGTGTGTGTGTGTCACCTTGTTGTAGTTGCGTGCAGCAGACTCCTTGTTGCCCGGCCGGAGCGCCTGCAGCTGGGCGTCCAGGATGTCCAGCAGCTGTTCCATCAGACGCACTGACGAGCTGACGTCCCCGGCGTGGATGCGACCCTTCGTGTGGTTCACCAGCTCACCGGCTATGTTGGCCGCGTTCTCGCCACTCTTTATCTGGTACACACGCGCACACGCGCACACACACACACACACACACACACACACACACACACACACACACACACACACACACACACACACACACACACACTCACACACAGAAATACGGAACATTGACTAGGGGGGATATGCGTTACGATTCTGTCCATTAACTCAAATGGCACTATCTCGGGCCTTGCCTATAGCGGCTTGCTCGGCGGTGCCTCTGGCTCAAGTCCGCTTTAGATGGCGCGCCTCCGTTGTTTTAACCGCTTTTTTGGGGCGGACCCTCCTACATCTTGGGTTTCAGAACTGCACTGCAAATGTGAAACTGAGAGTAACAGCTTAGTCTGCCTTTCAAAAATGCAATGAAAAGAAACTTCCTATTGAGCAAAACTGTATAAATCCTAGGGGGTACTTCAGTTGAACTTTTGAGGCCAGAGGGGTCCAGTGCTCTGAAAATGAACTTCTGCCCTAATGCATAGGTTATATACTGTATTTCACTGTACGATAGTGACACTCACACTACTGAAAAAGACCCCCCTCCCCCCCAAAGAACCCCCACCAAATGTAGGTTTTTTCCACATACAGCAAGTGCAGTACAGACTACAGTACGTGATTACACATATTGCAGTGAATGTGAACGGCGGGGAGCTCTATAAGTCACGGGTAATCATGACTTTTTAAAACAATTTGACCTCGCGGTAATTACAGGGTATTAGTCAAAGTAGAGATTTAATTAAGCATTAAAATTAATACTTTCAAATGAAAGGGGCCAGTCAGTGTTTTAATCAGGCCAGCCTTGGAGGTATTATAGCGCTATGCTAATGTGTCGCGCGCGGAGCGGAGGAGGAGGACGGCGCGGGGGCGGCGAGGGCAGCAGGACGGGGACGGAGCCGCCGCGGCCGGGGGACGCCGATGCCTGACCGGGGTCTCACCTTCTGCGCCACCTGGCTGACCCAGGGGGAAGTGCAGTTGCTCAGGTCAGGACCCCGCGGGTTCCACATGACCGCCTCCGCCAGGCACTGGAACGAGGCGATGCCTGGAGGAACAGAGAGAGAGAGAGAGAGAGAGAGAGAGAGAGAGAGAGAGAGAGAGAGAGACAGTTAAGTGAGAGATAATAAGCGTTATAGGTGTCTGCAATTATGAGAAATACGCTAGAGGAGTGAGAACGAGAGAAGGGGAAAAAGATGTTTATTTCTTTCATTATTTCTAGAAATTATATATTTTTGGGGCTTTTTTTTATGCCTTTATTGATAGATTTGAAGACTGAAATGGGGAGAGAGGGGTGGTGGATAAACATCGTCGGGAACGGGATTCAAACTCGCAACACGCTGTCATGCTAGAATTAATTATATATTGTTTTAACCACATGAGTTGGTTGACCGGCCGGGGTTCCCAGGGGTCTATATATAGGCCTACTTGGTCCCAGTCTTATTTTTTTTTTACTTCTACACAAACCCTGTTTTTTTGCCTATTAAGACGTGTGCCCCAGAATCAGGACGTTGTTATGCAAAAGATGAGAAGACGAGAGGAATGGAAGTTCATATGATGCACAGGGCAGCATTGGAGAAGATAAACTAGATAAAGTGCCCTTCTGGGCACAGGTCTCCACCAGGGCAGGTCAGGTTGCAGCCTCCTGGTGGCGTTAATAGGCCAATGTGAAAAGGGTGGCATTTATTATTCTAATGAAACATTTATGTATAAACATATATAATATACTATAGGCTACTATACAATACCATATACATAACCGTACACTACCGTATGACTACATAAAAAGCAATTATAGTGCTGTCTACTTAACATGCTATAAGTCTGTAACACTATCTAAGTCTACATAAAGTGCTATCTAAGGGGCTAGGCTAGGGCAAGTGCTACGGGCCATGATGGAGTCTGAAAAGGTGGGTTTTCAGACTACGGCAGAAGATAGCGAGTGAGGCTGCAGTTCCACCTGTTGGTGGCGCTATAACAGGCCAATGTGAAATATATATTCCTCAGCCTAGTAGGAAAGTCTGTGAAAGATTTCACGTAAATTGCACGGTGCGTTCATGATTTGAGGCTTTTTGTTCAAAACGGGCCAATCCTGCAAACTTGAGAGCCAATGTTAGCTAATTAGGATGGAATATGAAATATCAGACAGATCCGTCTTGAACACATGACTATAGAGATACTGTGTACCAATTTGTGGGATTTTTTGACAAAATCAGCAGGAGTAATATTAAAAAAATATATTTTACAAAAGTCGGCCTCCTGGTGGCGCTATATATGTTATGAAAATTTGGGGCAGAGGTTCATCGTTGGCATCCAGGGAGTGTGTGTGCAAAATTTGGCACCGACCGGGTTAACGGTGCTGGAGATTAGCTGTTCACAGACGGAGGGGCGGACGCACGCACACACACACACACACACACACACACACACACACACACACACACACACACACACACACACACACACACACACACACACACACACACACACACACACACACACACACACACACACACACACACACACACGGACGGACGGAGTGTGTGTGTAACATACTCTCTCCCCAGTATGCCCCCCCCCCCCCCCCCCCACCCACTCCTTGTGAGTCGTGAGGAGTCGGGAGTTCATATCCAACTCCAAGTCAGGAGTTCATATCAATATCTGTCCTCCCTAATCCTTTCTCTACAACTGTATTATCTGAAAATAAAGCATACAATATACAAAAATAATTTCAATAATGTGTAATATGGGTTCGGTGGGGGGGGGACGGTGGTGAAGGGGGGAGGGCAAGACCCGGAATAGCTGGAGGAGGCGGAGGAAGATGAGGAAGAGGAGGAGGAGGACGATTACACTGTTGGCAATGAGATGCGTGCTTTTGAAAGCAGCCAAAATGCACACACGTGGAGCTGGCCACATACTGTGCATGTGTTATATATACACGCACACACGCACGCACGCACACACGGTCGCACACACACACACACGCACACACACACACACACACACACACCCACACACGCAGACCAAAGACATACTCATCAGGCATGGAAAACACCTCAGGGAGGACCCCCCCCCCCCCCCCCCTCCATTCCCAGGGAGGGTTTTGTTGTGTTTAGTTAAGAGGGTTCAGAGAGAGGACACGATGCAGGCGATCACACCAGTGTTCCTCCATGCAGCGTTTCACTGCAGCAACCACGTACCACACACACACACACACACACACACACACACACACACACACCTCCTGGCAGTGTATAGGGGAAAAGTACTCACCTGCACTTGAGTACAAAAGTGTTGGTATCAAAATGTACTTAAAGTACCAAATGTAGAAAGTACTCATTATGCAGTCTATCTATCTATATCTAATAATTTAGGAGTACTTCCTTGTTGGGATGGCTTCCGGGTCACCAGTGAAATGCATGTTGGGATGGACACAGGTTAATACTGGGACACACTTTTCCGCGTAACTTCAGTTGTTTTTCGCCCGCTGTCTATTTTACAGCGGGCGAGCGATCGCTAAATTATGAGATAGATTACCCACACTGAACATCATTTGATGTTCATATATTCAGAATGGGTAAGGACTAGTAAAAGTAATTTGGCAATAGCAGATTTGACAAGCTCCTAATATCTATTTTCAAATGGAAGTGGTTAATGTTTTGTAATAATAATCCAAATCTACAAAATAACTAGCAACTAAATCGGTCAAATAAATGCAGTGTAGTAAAAGTACATTATTTCGATCAAAGTAATGTAAATGTATTGGAAATAGTAAAGTACATAATACCTCAAAATGGTAAATTGAGTAAATGTGCTTATACTGTAGTTACTTAGTTGCCACCACTGAACACAACACAACCACCTGAACACACCACTGAACACAACACAACCACCTGAACACAACCACCACTGAACACAACACAACCACCTGCCAACTCATGACAAGGGGACAGAGGCAGAGAGAGGGCGAGTATGATGCCAGGTGCGTGCGTGTGCGTGTGCATGTGCGGGCGTGTGTGTGTGTGTGTGTGTGTGTGTGTGTGTGTGTGTGTGTGTGTGTGTGACTGTGTGTGTGTGTGTGTGTGTGTGTGTGTGTGTGTGTGTGAGAGAGAGAGGGAGAGGGAAAACTAAAAACATGAAAGGGAAACTGGACAAAGGAGTGGAGATGACAGCGGTGCAAGGAAGCCCACGCAGAGCAAGGCGTGGTGTGGACTGTGGAGTTCCAAGCAGCCTCTCAGATGAACACAGTTTGGTTTTAAAAATAATAATAATAATAATGAATTTTATTTATATTGCACTTTTCATTCACAAGGAATCTCAGAGTGCTACAAGGTTAAAAACATATGGTCTATCATAAAAGGTTAAAAACAGGGTTAACAAAAACAGTGCAAAACAGTGCAAAGCGACAGTTCAGCACAAAAAGGCCTTCCGAAACAGGAAGGTTTTCAGGCCTGTTTTAAAACATTCCACAGTCTGCGGCACTCTCAGGTCCATGGGGAGCCGTTCCATAGGTCCACTCTCAGGTCCATGGGGAGGCCGTTCCATAGGTCCACTCTCAGGTCCATGGGGAGGCCGTTCCATAGGTCCACTCTCAGGTCCATGGGGAGGCTGTTCCATAGGTCCACTCTCAGGTCCATGGGGAGGCCGTTCCATAGGTCCACTCTCAGGTCCATGGGAGGCCGTTCCATAGGTCCACTCTCAGGTCCATGGGGAGGCTGTTCATAGGTCCACTCTCAGGTCCATGGGAGGCCGTTCCATAGGTCCACTCTCAGGTCCATGGGGAGGCCGTTCCATAGGTCCACTCTCAGGTCCATGGGGAGGCTGTTCATAGGTCCACTCTCAGGTCCATGGGGAGGCCGTTCCATAGGTCCACTCTCAGGTCCATGGGGAGGCCGTTCCATAGGTCCACTCTCAGGTCCATGGGGAGGCTGTTCCATAGGTCCACTCTCAGGTCCATGGGGAGGCCGTTCCATAGGTCCACTCTCAGGTCCATGGGGAGGCCGTTCCATAGGTCCACTCTCAGGTCCCATGGGGAGGCCGTTCCATAGGTCCACTCTCAGGTCCATGGGGAGGCTGTTCCATAGGTCCACTCTCAGGTCCATGAGGAGGCCGTTCCATAGGTCCACTCTCAGGTCCATGGGGAGGCCGTTCCATAGGTCCACTCTCAGGTCCATGGGGAGGCTGTTCCATAGGTCCACTCTCAGGTCCATGGGGAGGCCGTTCCATAGGTCCACTCTCAGGTCCATGGGGAGGCCGTTCCATAGGTCCACTCTCAGGTCCATGGGGAGGCCGTTCCATAGGTCCACTCTCAGGTCCATGGGGAGGCCGTTCCATAGGTCCACTCTCAGGTCCATGGGGAGGCCGTTCCATAGGTC
>NC_139708.1:3680714-3698214 GCF_964188405.1 Protomyctophum parallelum | reverse complement strand
GCCACAGGGCGGGGCGTAGCCGGGCTGGTGCTGGAGGTGAACGGCCTGGCGGGGGTGGTGGTGGTCCCTAGGGTGGTGGTCAGCGGACCTAGAGGGTGGAGGGAGGGGAGAGAGAGAGAGATGGAGAGAGAGAGGAGAGAGAGAGAGAGAGAGAGAGAGAGAGAGAGAGAGAGAGAGAGAGAGAGAGAGAGAGAGAGAGAGAGAGAGAGATGGAGAGATGGAGAGAGAGAGAGAGAGAGAGAGAGAGAGAGAGAGAGAGAGAGAGAGAGAGAGAGAGAGATGGAGAGATGGAGAGAGAGAGAGAGAGAGAGAGAGAGAGAGAGAGAGAGAGAGAGAGATGAGAGATGGAGAGATGGAGAGAGAGAGAGAGAGAGAGAGAGAGAGAGAGAGAGAGCAGTAGAGAGAGGGTGTGTTAATTTCGTCTACTGAAACTATGACACAAAAAGTTGGTCGACTACCTTTCTTTCACTGACCACAATGAAATAGAAACTAAGCTGATGAGTAAAACTGAGAATAAATACAGTAGGCCTATATTGACAATGTGGTCAAAAGATAAAAACTAAACTAAATAGGGGAGGGAAGTAAAATAAATGTAGTTTGGTTGCACTCGGGTGTAGCTGATCTACAAGCTCACAACGTGCTACGACGCGTTCTGAGCTTGTAGATCGGAAATTTTCAGCATGCAACCACGTGTAACATTACGCTGTCAGTGCTCACCAAGATACATTTTTGTCGAGAGTCTTAAGAGGATATATGGGATTTAGTGAAGAACGGACTCAAGATGCCAGACAAGCCTTCAAAAAAGAGAGATCAAGAGCCTGACGGAGAAAGGCGTGTAAGCAGGCATAAGATGTCTTTCAAAAGCTCAAGTTCAAAAGTCAACCTGGCAATAATTGGGGTGACAAATACTTTCTGAGCCTCTCAAAGCCTCGGCGTCTTGATAATGGTCTCTCAGCTCTCGGAGGGGAGCACGTGCCGCGGCACAGAGTACGACAAGAGAAACAGGCATCAGGAGAGACAGGAGAGGAAGTAAATAATTGATCAAATGTATCGGAGAAGTCACACAACCCGCTAACAACCAAACGAAATGCGCCCGATGAAAGCATGCAACAACATCCAAGCCTACAAAATCCCATCTGATCAAACGGCGCGGCAGCTCCCTATACTAGCTCCACAGGCCTCTGTGTTCTCCCAGGGCCCTAATCCCTGCTTCACAGAGGCAGCGTGCGCACGGCTCAGATGTACACCCAAAACCTCTCGCTGATATCGACGGATTGTCAACATGTCAGCGTGGCGCACTCGCACTTACCCTCTCGCTTGTCACTCGAGTTAGACTCGGGTTCAGCCGCATGGAAATTGGAACACAATACCGCAGCAACAACAATACCTGAGATGGCGGTCTTCACTGTGACTCCTGTGAGCTATGGTGATGCGCCGATCAAAACGGAGATTATTATTTAAAAAAAACAGGGTATTGTGATGAATCCCAGACTCTGTAGCCGTTACCAGCACATTTGGGATGTCCCGTCTTTTATACAGTCTGGCGCCGAAGTGGCCTAGCCATCCAGAAATCTGTATCTCTGTCTGTCTCTTTCTGTGAATCTACATCGGTGTCTCTGTCCCCACAAAAGTAGACTCAGCTCACACTGCTACGTCAATGACAGCTCAGTCCACGCTGCTATACGTGCATGCATCAGTGAACCACAAGACCAGGCTCCATAGCATCGCTCTCGGGCAGAAACCTCTTATGTCCATATTCTAACTTTTTGTGTATTTTCCTAAATGAACATCCTAGCTTGATCGTTCTACAGCGTCTGTCAGGAACGGGAGGTGTTGGACCCATATGCAGGAACTCAAAATTCACATCAAACCCAGGTGACAACTGACAACGTATGTAGATGCAGTTGACAAGACTTTGCTTAGACACACAAGGAACTTACAATACAACCTAACACAAATGCCCAGTAGCACATTCACAACAAAACAGCACGCAGTAGAAACTCTGACATACAAAACAGAAGCTGTCACTAGAAATAAGACCCCGCACAGTGAACACAGTCACAGACAGTCTTAAATAGTCACAGGGTCTCGTCACCCGACCAGACTCAGCTGGTTCTCACAGGTGAGGTGACGGCACTCAGGGCAATTGTTCCCGGGGAGAGGGGAGAGGAGATTGGCTGAGGGGAAATTAGGAGCAGTGCAAAGTCACAACAGGGCAAAACTGACAATGAAGGGGAACACACGGCAGGGACAGAGGCCATGAGCGTGACAGTGTTACACAGAAAGCATCAAAAGAATCCTGTTTTGGACCCGTTTCCACCCTCCAGAGACGATAGGCAATGTTATCAATATTGCCACACAAAGCTCACGTTTGCACCAATTAGCACACCATCTGGGAAGTGTAGTCATTGTTCAAGATTATGCATGCATATCACAGCCCAATGTGAAAAGATGAAGGAAAACAATTCTCCCACTACAGTAAGGCCGAATTAACGTTTTCAACGTTACAGTTTAAGATGTTAGGCTATTATATTTAGGGAGAAGATTCAAGCCAATTAGCCAGATAACCGCTAATTAATTTAGGTCCGTCTGAAAGCCTTTTTTCAGCTGCACAGGGGGAAAGCTGTGCAGTTCTTAACCCATTCTGAACGGGCACCCATTTTGGTGTCAGCATCGTGTCGTGCTTTAGCTATTTAAAAATAGCAGATCTACAAGCTCATATCGCGCCACCGAGTGGCGCGATACGAGCTTGTAGGTCTGCTATTTAAAAAAAATCGAAGACACATTTAGAATCTGATCTCAGGTCAGAATGGGTTAATAATGAAACTGTCAGGATGTAATAGACATTTTTAGAATCTGATCTCAGGTCAGAATGGATTAAACTTGTTTATGTTGCAGCAGAAAGAGGAGTGGATTACACAGTCAGAAGACGCTGCAGCAGCTTGTCTGTCACTATAATTAATTCAAATGTTTAGTGTGCATTAAGAGGCTCAGTGACTCAGTCCATAAAACATTATGTGTGCTTCTCTGATAAAAAAGCATATAGTAATGTGTGTCTATAGTCAGTGATTGCTTAGTGGAAACTATAACTACCCACCGCGTAACGTGCAACATGTATGTCTTTAATAGTAGAGTAGTTTGCCCCTAAAAATGACTTATTTTCTCTCAATTTCACACCCCGTGAAGCCTTGAATTCCTGGAGATATTGTTTTTTTTTGTCTCATTCCAGAGACAATAATTCAATGACCGGGCCGTGCAGGCTGCACTCCACCGGTCATCAAAAAAAGAAAAGAAAAATCAAGGCTTCATGGTGTGTGTAATTGATATAGCCTATTGTAAATACAAGAGATTTTTGGGGTGTAGTAGCCTACTCCTTTAACAAACCTCGGGTTATGTCTATGTTTAACAAAATTACCACATTTATGAATTTCTATGCTGAAAATCAGGGTATTGGGGTCAGCCATGGCTACTGTAAGTGGGTAAGCAAACAGGTGGTCTGATGATAATCATACTGTAAGTGGGTAAGCAAACAGGTGGTCTGATGATAATCATAAGGTCACCGGTTTGACCATCAGTGTCCATAAGTGTCCCTGAGCAAAACACTTAACCCATTGAGACCTGAGACCTGATTCTGCAAATGTCTTCTACATCCTGACAGTTTTCTGAAAAAAAACGAACTCCTAAAATCATACTATATGTATTCGGCCGCCGACCCCCATCTTAAAATATGTTGTCCCAGGGACCCCCAGAAGCAAAGATAGAATATATATTCAAAGATTTGCACACAATTTCACGATTTATCAAAAACAATTGCAGATCTACAAGCTTAGATGCCTCGCTATGAGCTTTTATATATATATATATATTTTTTTACAGCTAAAGTTTAACATAGTGAAATAGTAATTTTGCCATCCTATTCCATAACCGAATTGTGTCGTTTTATGGAATGAATCCTAAAGCGTAAAATCCTCTGTATTAATTCACCACCAAAGCCACACCCCTAGCTCCCCTGGGACATGATCTCCATTGTAAGCCTATGCTATTTGACCTAAATTAGCTTAAATATAGTGTAACACTATTCTTTTCTTTATTATATCCGACAAGCTGGAAATATTCTGAGCATCTCCATACTAAGCTGATATGTAGTAGCTTGAAGTAGTTTTTAAGAACCAGAGCTTTGTGTAACTGACATAGGCCTATACGTGGGTGCATATCTTTGGTCCGACGTCCTAACAGTCCGACACGTAATGGGTCCGGGGGCCCAACACTAAAACATAATTACCGGTGGTGGGGTCCGGGGGCCCAACACTAAAACATAATTACCGGTGGTGGGGTCCGGGGGGCCCAACACTAAAACATAATTACCGGTGGTGGGGTCCAGGGGCCCAACACTAAAACATAATTACCGGTGGTGGGGTCCGGGGGCCCAACACTAAAACATAATTACCGTTAGTGGGGTCCAGGGGCCCAACACTAAAACATAATTACCGTTAGTGGGGTCCGGGGGCCCAACACTAAAACATAATTACCGTTAGTGGGGTCCGGGGGCCCAACACTAAAACATAATTACCGGTGGTGGGGTCCAGGGGCCCAACACTAAAACATAATTACCGGTGGTGGGGTCCGGGGGCCCAACACTAAAACATAATTACCGGTGGTGGGGTCCGGGGGCCCAACACTAAAACATAATTACCGGTGGTGGGGTCCAGGGGTCCAACACTAAAACATAATTACCGTTAGTGTGGTCCAGGGGCCCAACACTAAAACATAATTACCGGTGGTGGGGTCCGGGGGCCCAACACTAAAACATAATTACCGGTGGTGGGGTCCGGGGGCCCAACACTAAAACATAATTACCGGTGGTGGGGTCCGGGGGCCCAACACTAAAACATAATTACCGGTGGTGGGGTCCAGGGGCCCAACACTAAAACATAATTACCGTTGGTGGGGTCCAGGGGCCCAACACTAAAACATAATTACCGTTAGTGGGGTCCAGGGGCCCAACACTAAAACATAATTACCGGTGGTGGGGTCCGGGGGCCCAACACTAAAACATAATTACCGGTGGTGGGGTCCAGGGGCCCAACACTAAAACATAATTACTGGTGGTGGGGTCCAGGGGCCCAACACTAAAACATAATTACCGGTGGTGGGGTCCAGGGGCCCAACACTAAAACATAATTACCGTTAGTGGGGTCCAGGGGCCCAACACTAAAACATAATTACCGGTGGTGGGGTCCAGGGGCCCAACACTAAAACATAATTACCGTTAGTGGGGTCCGAGGGGCCCAACACTAAAACATAATTACCGGTGGTGGGGTCCGGGGGCCCAACACTAAAACATAATTACCGGTGGTGGGGTCCAGGGGCCCAACACTAAAACATAATTACCGTTAGTGGGGTCCGGGGGCCCAACACTAAAACATAATTACCGTTAGTGGGGTCCAGGGGCCCAACACTAAAACATAATTACCGTTGGGGTGGGGTCCAGGGGCCGAACACTAAAACATAATTACCGGTGGTGGGGTCCGGGGGCCCAACACTAAAACATAATTACCGGTGGTGGGGTCCAGGGGCCCAACACTAAAACATAATTACCGGTGGTGGGGTCCGGGGGCCCAACACTAAAACATAATTACCGGTGGTGGGGTCCGGGGGCCCAACACTAAAACATAATTACCGTTAGTGGGGTCCGGGGCCCAACACTAAAACATAATTACCGTTAGTGGGGTCCGGGGGCCCAACACTAAAACATAATTACCGTTAGTGGGGTTCGGGGGCCCAACACTAAAACATAATTACCGTTAGTGGGGTCCGGGGGCCCAACACTAAAACATAATTACCGTTAGTGTGGTCCAGGGGCCCAACACTAAAACATAATTACCGTTAGTGGGGTCCAGGGGCCCAACACTAAAACATAATTACCGGTGGTGGGGTCCGGGGGCCCAACACTAAAACATAATTACCGTTAGTGGGGTCCAGGGGCCCAACACTAAAACATAATTACCGGTGGTGGGGTCCGGGGGTCCAACACTAAAACATAATTACCGTTAGTGTGGTCCAGGGGCCCAACACTAAAACATAATTACCGTTAGTGGGGTCCAGGGGCCCAACACTAAAACATAATTACCGGTGGTGGGGTCCGGGGGCCCAACACTAAAACATAATTACCGTTAGTGGGGTCCAGGGGCCCAACACTAAAACATAATTACCGGTGGTGGGGTCCGGGGGCCCAACACTAAAACATAATTACCGGTGGTGGGGTCCGGGGGCCCAACACTAAAACATAATTACCGGTGGTGGGGTCCGGGGGCCCAACACTAAAACATAATTACCGGTGGTGGGGTCCAGGGGCCCAACACTAAAACATAATTACCGGTGGTGGGGTCCAGGGGCCCAACACTAAAACATAATTACCGGTGGTGGGGTCCGGGGGCCCAACACTAAAACATAATTACCGGTGGTGGGGTCCGGGGGCCCAACACTAAAACATAATTACCGGTGGTGGGGTCCGGGGGCCCAAACTCCAGCGGGTAGCGCAGCACGTTGTAGTTGTTCCACACGTACAGCTGGTTGTCCCTGGGGTTGTAGTCGACAGAGGAGACGTACTGGTAGGGGTTGGGGAAGGCGATGTGCACGGGCTCCTCGCGCCCGCGGTTGGTGTTGTAGGCGTACAGAATCAGGTCTCCGCCCGCCTCGCTGTCGTCGTCCTGGTAGACGGAGCGCACCGCGTACAGCACGCCGCACGCCATGAAGGCATTGGACGCCAGCCGCTTGTCGAAGCTCGTCTCCCACGTTCCCTCGAAGCGCAGCGTGTAAGGGTTGACCTGTGTGTGGGGGGGGGAAAGGAGACACGACAAGCATGGGGGCAGGCACGGACTGGCACAGAGAATCGGCCCTGGCATTTGTGATCGTCAGACTGGTCACCGGCCCAAGGCGTTACTATGTCTTTTTTTTATTACTTTTTCTTATTGTTTGACCCCATGCCCGTCTGGCATCTGCCAGAATTGCCACACTGTCCAATCCGGGCTTGCATGGGGGTTAACGCAAAACTCTTAACTTTCTTAAGAGTAACTTTCTTCTCAAAGCGGGGATGCCCTGGAACCCGACCCCCTAGGGGGGTCCCCGGCTAAAGTAGTTAATGTAGCATCACATTTTAACCACTTTATCCATTTATATGTTGACTAGCAGATCTGAAGATTTTTTTTTTTTTTTTTTTTTTTTTTTTTATCATTTTGAAAGATTTTAATACAAATCTTCTCTTCTGGGGGTCTCATGGCAGAAACTTTCAAATATGTGTCAATTTGAGGGTCCTTGAAAAACCTTGAGAACCACCACCACTCTAACTATATCAAATTGTCAGAAATCTACAACAAAAAAGAATTGCAGCTTTACAACCTCACAATTCGCCGCTGGCGTTGTGAAGTGTATTTCCACTATTGGTGGTACGACTAAGTGAATGGTGCTTTTGTGGTTAAAAAAAACATGTAGTATATTACCCGTTTTACACGGGACAGCTGTGTGGAGAATGGCACCAGTGTTATTCCCTCTGGCTCATTAATTATTCATTAATTTCCTTAGGGCATTCATGTTTTCCTTTTGACGAGAAGCACTTTAACTTTTTCTAGTTTCTATCTTTAACTCATCCATCCAACTCACGGTACCGCGTCCTCCTACAAAGATAATGTTATGGCATATACTGTATGTATTCATTTAATCATGAGATATCCTTTTTTTCCCTGTAGGCCCCTATATGGCCATTGGCATTTTGTAAGTGCTTTATTATTTCATGTATGCCCGGAACACTTTAAAAAACAAAACTTAAAAATAAACAAACAAAACTTTGTGTCCTACAAAAAAAAAACTTTTGTAGGACACCAGTATTATATACGGTACCTGTTACACGGCCAGAAAACACAGTCAAGGCTGGCTAGCTAAACCAGAGCATCGATTTAAACTCCTACTTATCTGGGAACTTGCTGCCTGTTATAAATATTATTGCCTGCAGAAGAGCAGTCGGAGCTAAATAAAGCATGGTGGATTATGGTTTCAGGTTGCCAAGGATTTCTGCCAAGTGAATATCTGATAGAGTTTCACACGGGGTGAGCGGTGTGTAAGGTAATGTGACTTTGAATTTGCAGCTCTTAATCACACATGCTGTCTTCAACAATTACAAAGACATAATAAAGAGAAGGAAAAAATTCAATTTCAGCATATCCCCTAACAGCAGGCCCCTTTTTCAGAACAGCTTTGGTGTCGTCTCACGAACGAAATATGAACTCCTGAAATGTCACCAAAGTTATGTTATGCCTCTTCAGCACTGAATGAATTAGATATGTTTCCAAAATGTGTTGAAACACTATTTGCACTACAAAAGGAACTGTGCAACTCCAACCACATTTACAGTACAGAGCTAATCTTTACATTCCTTTAAAATATAGTTTGTGTTTTTTTTTTGCAAATGTAATATCCTAAGGGCCGATTCATACTCTTATTTTAGAGCCGAATACAAGTCGGTTCGGCGCTGTAGAGCCTACAATTTGACGTCATTTGAGGTTCGCGGGGGGGCGGGTACCGTCCTAAAGTCGGCTCTTCGGTGCTACTGAAACTTTCTGACGAGCCGAAATCATTTCGGCACTACAGCGCCGAAACAGCGGTAAAATAGGAGTATGAATCGGCCCTAAGTGTAAATGGAAACAAATGTGTCCTCAATTGCACTCAGAGTTCAATTATAAGAGGATTTTACTGCGTACTGTATCTCTGGATATCTTTTTCCACTGCAATTTTGATACAATGTGAACCAAAAAGTTCTACATCTCTCGAAATCAGAGTAATCCGTTTTGTCATTTCTGTTCATGAAAATATATTTTAAAGTATCTCCAGATCTTATCATTTCATTTCCATTTCTGCTAATGCTGCTATGCTAATGCTGCTATGCTTCGATTATTTTCATTTATATTTGCGTGACTGTAAAGACAAAGCGGAAGTGGGGAGGAGGCGTCACTTCAGCTCATTGAAAGAGCTTCCGCGCTCCAGACTATAACCGGTCCGGAAAACATTTGAAAATTGTGTGAGGCAACAGTCTGGCCACACGAGACTAGTTTAGACCCAATCCGATTCAGTTTAGACCTAATGACATTCAGTTTAGACCTAATCACATTCAGTTTAGACCTAATCACATTCAGTTTAGACCCAATCCGATTCAGTTTAGACCTAATCACATTCAGTTTAGACCTAATCACATTCAGTTTAGACCTAATCACATTCAGTTTAGAGACCTAATCACATTCAGTTTAGACCTAATCACATTCAGTTTAGACCTAATCCACAACTCATCCTGCGACCGGTCCAACTGTACCTGGCTGACCACCAGACGTCCGTTGTTGGACTCCGTGGCGTAGATGACCCAGAGGCCGTTCTCGTCGACTGCCAGGTCGATGTCGGACTTCCCGCCCCAGCGGTAGGGCGACGTGTCGTGGTAGTTGGCGTTGGTGATGATGGCCTCACCGCTCTTGATGCGCGTGCGCAGGTCGTACTTCACGATGTTGCGCGTGCGTTCCTTGTTGTAGAACACGGCGCCATCGTACACCACGAAGCCCGTGCCGTCCACACGATTCGGCAACCTGCGAAGAGAGAGACAGAGACGGACCTTTTAGACATGTTTTCCGGTAAAAGGGGAAACTCACCTTAAATGGTAAATGGTGCATTTATATAGCGCCTTTATCCAAAGCGCTTTACAGAGATTGTGCATTACATTCACCCATTCACACACACATTCATACACCGATGGCAGCGGAAACCATGCAAGGCACCAACTAGCACATCGGGAGCAATTAGGGGTTCAGTGTCTTGCTCAAGGACACTTCGACAGTAACTCTGTGGGAGCCCGGGTTCGAACTGGCAACCTTACGGTTACCATCCAGGCACTCTACCCCTGAGCCACCGCCGCCACCTTGTATGGCAGCACAGCTGCTACCTGTCTGTCATGTGTGAGATCACTCTTTCTCCTTTTCCTTAAGTCCCTGCATTTGTTTTTGATACTTTTTGAGACCTGGGTTGTGATGACAATGTTAAACTAACAGGGTTAAACAGGACTGCACTTTAAATCTCATGGGATTTGTAGTTTCATGATGTAAATGCACTCTTTATTTGACTCACACCGTGCCTCCACATCATGCCATTGTTTATCTTCTCCCTTTTTGTCTTGGCTTTTCCTCACCTGTCGACTTGTTTTACTGTTATTAATACTCTCTACTCTATTGTACTACTAGTATTCAATACTCTCTACTCTCTACTCTCTACTCAATACTCTCTACTCAATACTCTCTACTCTCTACTCTCTACTCAATACTCTCTACTCTCTACTCAATACTCTCTACTCTCTACTCAATACTCTCTGCTCTCTATTGTACTACTAGTATTCAATACTCTCTACTCGTCTTCTTCTGAATATACTTCAATACTCTCTACTCGTCTTCTTCTGAAGTCTGAAGAAAAATAATTGCAAAAATAAAGCAAGCCAAAAACTAAAGGGACCCAAAAAGAAAACGTTCAGCGTTCTTTAATCAACATCCACAGCTAGAAAGGCCAACAAATAAATCAATAGCAGCGGGGGGGATTATTTGATCATCTGGGACAGCGGGGGGGGGGGGGGGGGGGGGGGGGTCACCAGCTCACTTGTAGGTGGTGGTGGCGCGGTTCTGCTTGAAGTCCTCCCAGGAGGCGTATTCGTACAGCATGTCCGTGCGGTAGGGGGTCCACGGCATGACGTACAGGCGGTCCCCCGACTGCAGCGGGTCCTTGCACCACGCCCCCGACTGATGCTCCGCCTCCTGAAGGGAGCTGGCGGCCTGCACGCGCAGCAGCGTGCCCGGACACACGAAGACTGGAGGGAGAGGAGGGAGGAATGGCAGAGAGGTTTCTTTAAAACAAAGCAAAGTAAAACTAAAGTTTTTTTCAATGACATTGTGGAGATGGCAGAGCGGAGAGGGAGGAGAGCGCGTTAACATTGGGGGAGAGGAGGAGAGGGGGAGAGGCAGAGGATAGGACGAGAAAGATTATGATGGATAAGGAGACGGGGGAGGTGACATGTGAGTTGATCAAAGGATAAAAAGGAGAAAGTTAAGATGTAGGGAGGAGAGGAGGACGTGGGAGAGGAGGGAAGAGGGAGGGAGGTGAGGTACATTATCAGATTTTAAATGAAGGAACACATAAAAGCTCATTTTGTAGAACGTCAGCATTGTGGTCAGATATAAGAGCGGCTGCTTCGTGATAAGTGGGAGATGTTCTGGCTGCTGCCGCGTCACGTAGACACGCGCATCTCTAATCTAATTTATCCTGGCCTACTTTTTATGTCATTGTGCATTTTTCTTTTTCTTTTTTCTCCCCCAAAGCCCTCTGTGTCTACTGGGTGGTAAAACAGTAATTGTGGGGCTTGTTTTATTAGGACGGAAATTTGGATCTCAGTCAAGAGTATATAAATGCGCTACAGCATAAACGTTCTGCCAGGATAAAGACTCCAGGTTGGCGAGGCCTGCCCCTTCCTTCTCTCGCTGCGGCAATCCATACTGCACCAGTACATACATTCTGTACACGTGCGTACACGCAACACATGTGCCTGTCACGCGCAAACAAACACAAACATTCCATATTCCACAAACACATCGGGCATCAAGTCAAGCCCATTCACCCACACACCCACACAAGCATGTGCACGCGCACACAGACACACACACACACACACAAAATCCATACGCCAAGCGAACAGACATTTTACGCACACAAGAACAAACGCACATACGCACGCACGCACACACAAACACACACGCAGACACACGCAAACACACACGCAGACACACGCACGCACGCACGCACGCACACGGAAAAACATCAGTGCTGCGTTAGAGGTCATCCGTGGGGACTGGCGTAAATTGGCTGGCTGACGCACTGTGTCCCAGCCAGACAGAGAGGGTGCCCTGGGACCACAGGCCTGTCAGCTGATCTGTGGAGAGCGCTGCTGGCATCCTCCTCCTCACACACTCTGACATCACAGGGGAGCCTGGGACAGGGCGGGCAAGAGAGAGAGAGAGAGAGAGGTGGAGACAATACAGACTGGAGGAGTCCCCCCCGTCTTTCTCTTGCCAGCTTATTTATGTGTCTCTCTGGCTCGGGGGCGGAGAAGGGAGCAACACACCTGCTGGTCACCTTATGATTGAACGCACCTCTGAACTAATTGGACACCGCGGGGGAATTTAGACACAGATGACACATGGACACCCCACACGCAACCGCACACGCTGCCACAAAGATGACCGGCCGCGAGCACATACACACGCACGTACGCACGCACTCACACATACACACGCACACACGCCCACACGCAAACACCCCCATACGCCCACGCACACGCACGCACGCACACGCACGCACGCACGCACGCACGCACGCATCATTCTAGTCAGTGCTGTATGTGTACAGACCTCAGAGTATACAGTAGGTGAGAGTTATTGTAAAGGCCTTGATTGTTGCGCGCTATTGCTCTGCACTGAAATATTGTACTAATACTATTTATGGTGAGCAGAGGTGCGAACTAAGTACAAATCCGGCCTTAGAGCACAGACTGTATGACTGTCCACAGAGTGCCTGAAGCCTAACTTACTGTCTCTGAGAGTCGAACTAGTCTAACCAAGCTACGTAAAGTGTAGTATGCGCAAGACGAAGCCAGCTCTGCACGGGGAGAGCGCTATAGTTACATCAGTGCGGCCAGGGGGGGGCGCTTAAGGCGTTTGGTTTTGCACATACGAATGTGGACAACGAAAATAGCCAAAGTGTATGCTTCGGAGAAATTATTAAATCCTCCACTTCTGGGCAGCAGGAGATTCAATTTCTATACCACATAGTTCCATGCCAGCGCTCGCTTCACATCCAAATCCAATTACATCTTTTACCGATTTGGCTTCTGGGCCCGTGGTGTTCTGCAAAGACACTGAGCTCCTCTGTTTGTTTGTTGTTGTGCAGACATTTTAGGAGAAAAGGGAATATAACGGCATAAGGCATTACCGGGAGCCGTACTCTACAGAGTGGCTAAAATAATACTAGTAATAATAATAAAGTGGGACACGGCCAGAAAAGTACAAAGGTAGTGTAAATAGAGGAATAAGCGCCATGCAGAAAGCATGTAGGTGACCCATAAACAACGGCTCTGCCTCAAGGTAAAATAAAGGACGAGGCAACATGTACTCAAGTACGTACATGTACTCAAGTACGTACATGTACTCAAGTACGTACATGTACTCAAGTACGTACATGTACTCAAGTACGTACATGTACTCAAGTACTGCACTTAAACCCTTGGACTGCCAATCCCAAAAAAAAAAATTGGGTAACAAATTGGCATATTTTTAATTCATCGTTTTAACATACAAGAAAGATCTGGTGGTTTGAAGAGATGTTTTTTTTTTTTTTCTTTTCATTCCTAGTGTAATTCTCTCGAATTGCCACCAGATGGCGGGAAAGCACCATTATGCTGATTTTGGCCAAAATAGACGGATCTTCATAAGTCACTTCCGGTTCAACGATCAACAACATCCGGCAGTATTTTGACCCTAGTCACTATCTTGGCTGGTCCGGATTGCTAAGCTAATGCTATATTTTTCATATATAAGTCAAATTTACCTCAAATCAACCCCAAAACATCGCAAAATATATATATTTTTTACAGCGACGCACATAGAGACGGCACGCGTGCACGATAGCGCACGATCACGCAGATTTCAGCCGTTTTTTGGTAAATTACATCCAACATTAGTTGCGAACGCAGTGAGCCACTTACTATGACAGCAAGGGCTGAATGTCTGTGTGTGTGTGTGTGTGTCACGCTGTTACACCACCGGCCCGCCACCAGAGGGCGCAGCTGTAGCACACACACACACACACACACACACACACACACACACACACACACAGGGCGCAGCTGTAGCACACACACACACACACACACACAACCACACACACACGAGCTGCGTTCGCTTCACGCGTTTGCGCGTCTTACTTGTGATATTAGCTCTTTTGACCCCCCGATAACTGATATTGATTGTCATTCTGTTTTTTCCGTGAACGGGAGGTTTAGATTTTTAGATTAATTCCGTTTTTTCCGTTAATTGTAGGCCAGGGGTTAAGTACAAATGTGCAGGTATGTTTCACTTTACTGGACAAAAACATTGTATATTATTTGAAACTTTTGTTACTAGTTATACTTTGTAGATTTGGATTATTATTACAAAACATGTAACCATACTTTAGGCTATAATTAACCACTTTGGCTATTTGGAAATTGCAGATCCACAAGCTCGCTACATGGCACGACGAGTTGCATTGTGAGCTTCTATAGATTGGCTATTTTCAAAATATGTTTCATGCATTTTGAAATGGGATATTCTGCACAACGAGTCATTTCACTGTTGGTACTTTAAGGATATTTCGATGCCGATACTTTTGTACTTTTGCTCAAGTAGCCTACATATTGGATACGGGACTTCTACTTTTAACAGAGTATATCTACATTGCAGTATGGTGATACTTTTACTTATATAAGTATCACTGGTATCAACCCCTGGCGGTTTGTGGGTAGTTAGTGTTCCCGTGAAAACCACACAGCCTTTTTTTTGCATGTTCTCCCCGTGTCCCCTAGGGTAGGTACCCTCACAAAAACATGCAGTAATCCTGGTCTCTAAACTGCCTCCCCCTGGCCAGCTGGGACGCCTGATGGGGGGGAAAGGAACTGGTTGGAATAACGTGTTCCTTCCACGCGCTACGTCCAACCAGGGAAACTCCCCCCTGTCAGGTGGAAAGGAGCAACTTGGACACTCAAGCATGAAGGAAGCATGAGTTAAGTCTGTTGCTCTCCCCAGGTTGGCGGAGGGTGTGTAGAGCCCAGGATCACATTAAATGATTGACACAGGGGTGAAAAATGGGTTACAAAATCGTGGAATAAAAAATATATATTAGAAAACCACACAGCCTCCATGCAGCTCATTTTGACACTAAAACGCTCTATCAGTTATTATCACAAATTATTACAAGTGGGCCTGAGGCGGTGGCACAAGAGCACCCGTGTCATTAGCCTTTTCTGCCCAAAATAGACAGAGTTAGAACAACGCTACAGAATCTACCACGGGACCCAAAATAGACAGAGTTAGAACAACGCTACAGAATCTACCACGGGACCCAAAATAGACAGAGTTAGAACAACGCTACAGAATCTACCACGGGACCCAAAATAGACAGAGTTAGAACAACGCTACAGAATCTACCACGGGACCCAAAATAGACAGAGTTAGAACAACGCTACAGAATCTACCGCGGGACCCAAAATAGACAGAGTTAGAACAACGCTACAGAATCTACCACGGGACCCAAAATAGACAGAGTTAGAACAACGCTACAGAATCTACCACGGGACCCAAAATAGACAGAGTTAGAACAACGCTACAGAATCTACCACGGGACCCAAAATAGACAGAGTTAGAACAACGCTACAGAATCTACCACGGGACCCAAAATAGACAGAGTTAGAACAACGCTACAGAATCTACCACGGGACCCAAAATAGGCGTCAAGATCCGGCGTTACGATTAGACTCTAAATAGACTCTGTCCATTCTGCCTCCCCCCCGCCCCCACCCCTAAATAGAAAATGACGCCGTTCGTTATTGCAGCCAACCTTGCAGTCTCAGCCACCAAATTGGTATCATTGTTCAGCCTAGTGGACTAATCATTACGGTAACACTGCAGTGCAGCATAGAGATACCAGCAGGCTGTCATCAGGTCCTAACCCTAACCCAGTGCAGCATAGAGATACCAGCAGGCTGGCATCAGGTCCTAACCCTAACCCAGTGCAGCATAGAGATACCAGCAGGCTGGCATCAGGTCCTTCTCTCCAGTCAGTGGAGCCTAGACCAGCCTGACTGCCTGTCTGGCCTCTGTTTATTTTAATGAGTTGGGCTCATCAATGGCCTCACACACAAACGCCCGGGATCTTAGTGTAACACTAAACACGCACATGTACACACACGTGCACGCAGAGAGCCCACACGTGCACTTACAGTACACATACATGTACTGTACGCACATGCACACACGTGTGTGCACATGCACACACACACACACACACACACACACACACACACACACGCATTTTGGCCACGCTTCACACCCTGCCTACGGGGCTTCATTAACTCTGACCTGCAACTCCCAGCTAGCTCTGCTGCCTTAATGCTGTTTACCTCCACCTCCTTAACCCATTCTGACCTGAGATCAGATTCATACGAGGTTTCCACTGGACACACACTGGTCTGATTAACCTCATTCTGACCTGAGATCAGATTCATACGAGGTTTCCACTGGACACACACTGGTCTGATTAATGCTGTTTACCTCTAATGTTAACGTGTGGTATTAACCATTAGCCTAGTCTGGCAATCACAGGTTAGCCAGTGAAAGAGTCAGCTGGGATCGTGTTCTTAAAATGAATTGAAGGAGATCTGTGCGGACATGATGGGCCAAGTGAACTCGCCCGCCAGAAAACACAATCTTTAGCTATACTGTGGCTAGCCAGACGGCTAATGAAACTCACCTTATCAGGGATTAAAACCCAGCCTGTTGCTATCATGCACTACCATGCCAATTACTGTGCGCTTACGGGGAAATGCTGCTCTAATAATTGACTGATTATTTATCTCCATAATCCCTTTTCCAGCCACAGGTCAGCTGTTAGCTGTCAACGCGAGGCTGCAGTGGGAGACGATGAAAGCCAGTGAAAGGTCCCAGGAAATGACAGTAAATATCTCCCATTAGTACGGAGCGGCGATTTCTGATTGACTGGTGACGCAATTAAAAGTGAGCGCTGGCAGCTTCAGGGCTAAATTTAGGCTTTTCATTTTTTTCCATTTTCATTCCATTGTGATTCTTGGCATTTTCGTGTCCGCTATGACAACTGCCACTGTAATGTAAACATCAGGGATGGCTTGTCTAAAGGCAGCCCTCCAGCTCCGCCAGGCAAATGGCTTCTGCCTTAATTGCATTTGTTCAGTAATTCATCTTCTCTGATATATATGAGGCGGCTACTGGCCCAAGCCTGTGTTTAGCCCACAGTCATGCCTGCCTGCCTCCCTGCCTGCCTGCCTGCCTGCCTGCCTGCCTGCCTGCCTGCCTGCCTGCCTGCCTCCCAGCCTGCCTGCCTGCCTGCCTGCCTCCCTGCCTCCCTGCCTGCCTGCCTGCCTGCCTCCCTGCCTCCCTGCCTCCCTGCCTGCCTCCCTGCCTCCCTGCCTGCCTGCCTGCCTCCCTGCCTGCCTCCCTGCCTCCCTGCCTCCCTGCCTGCCTGCCTGCCTCCCTGCCTCCCTGCCTCCCTGCCTGCCTCCCTGCCTCCCTGCCTCCCTGCCTGCCTGCCTGCCTGCCTGCCTGCCTGCCTCCCTGCCTCCCTCCCTGCCTGCCTGCCTCCCTGC
>NC_139708.1:3665714-3673214 GCF_964188405.1 Protomyctophum parallelum | reverse complement strand
TGAGGGGGCGGAGCTCTTGTCTTCTTCTTCTTGTGTCAGTATTAGTGGGGGAGGAAGAGCAGCCAATAGGAGATCTTCTTCTTGTGTCAGTATTAGTGGGGGAGGAAGAGCAGCCAATAGGAGATCTTCTTCTTGTGTCAGTATTAGTGGGGGAGGAAGAGCAGCCAATAGGAGATCTTCTTCTTGTGTCAGTATTAGTGGGAGAGGAAGACCAGCCAATAGGAGATCTTCTTCTTGTGTCAGTATTAGTGGGGGAGGAAGAGCAGCCAATAGGAGATCTTCTTCTTGTGTCAGTATTAGTGGGGGAGGAAGAGCAGCCAATAGGAGATCTTCTTCTTGTGTCAGTATTAGCGGGGGAGGAAGAGCAGCCAATAGGAGATCTTCTTCTTGTGTCAGTATTAGTGGGGGAGGAAGAGCAGCCAATAGGAGATCTTCTTCTTGTGTCAGTATTAGCGGGGGAGGAAGAGCAGCCAATAGGAGATCTTCTTCTTGTGTCAGTATTAGTGGGGGAGGAAGAGCAGCCAATAGGAGATCTTCTTCTTGTGTCAGTATTAGTGGGGGAGGAAGAGCAGCCAATAGGAGATCTTCTTCTTGTGTCAGTATTAGTGGGGGAGGAAGAGCAGCCAATAGGAGATCTTCTTCTTGTGTCAGTATTAGTGGGGGAGGAAGAGCAGCCAATAGGAGATCTTCTTCTTGTGTCAGTATTAGCGGGGGAGGAAGAGCAGCCAATAGGAGATCTTCTTCTTGTGTCAGTATTAGTGGGAGAGGAAGAGCAGCCAATAGGAGATCTTCTTCTTGTGTCAGTATTAGCGGGGGAGGAAGAGCAGCCAATAGGAGATCTTCTTCTTGTGTCAGTATTAGCGGGGGAGGAAGAGCAGCCAATAGGAGATCTTCTTCTTGTGTCAGTATTAGCGGGGGAAGAAGAGCAGCCAATAGGAGATCTTCTTCTTGTGTTAGTATTAGCAGGGGAGGAAGAGCAGCCAATAGGAGATCTTCTTCTTGTGTCAGTATTAGCAGGGGAGGAAGAGCAGCCAATAGGAGATCTTCTTCTTGTGTCAGTATTAGCGGGGGAAGAAGAGCAGCCAATAGGAGATCTTCTTCTTGTGTCAGTATTAGCGGGGGAGGAAGAGCAGCCAATAGGAGATCTTCTTCTTGTGTCAGTATTAGCGGGGGAGGAAGAGCAGCCAATAGGAGATCTTCTTCTTGTGTCAGTATTAGTGGGAGAGGAAGAGCAGCCAATAGGAGATCTTCTTCTTGTGTCAGTATTAGCGGGGGAGGAAGAGCAGCCAATAGGAGATCTTCTTCTTGTGTCAGTATTAGCGGGGGAGGAAGAGCAGCCAATAGGAGATCTTCTTCTTGTGTCAGTATTAGTGGGGGAGGAAGAGCAGCCAATAGGAGATATTCTTCTTGTGTCAGTATTAGTGGGAGAGGAAGAGCAGCCAATAGGAGATCTTCTTCTTGTGTCAGTATTAGCGGGGGAGGAAGAGCAGCCAATAGGAGATCTTCTTCTTGTGTCAGTATTAGTGGGGGAGGAAGAGCAGCCAATAGGAGATCTTCTTCTTGTGTCAGTATTAGTGGGGGAGGAAGAGCAGCCAATAGGAGATCTTCTTCTTGTGTCAGTATTAGCGGGGGAGGAAGAGCAGCCAATAGGAGATCTTCTTCTTGTGTCAGTATTAGTGGGGGAGGAAGAGCAGCCAATAGGAGATCTTCTTCTTGTGTCAGTATTAGCGGGGGAGGAAGAGCAGCCAATAGGAGATCTTCTTCTTGTGTCAGTATTAGCGGGGGAGGAAGAGCAGCCAATAGGAGATCTTCTTGTGTCAGTATTAGCGGGGGAGGAAGAGCAGCCAATAGGAGATCTTCTTCTTGTGTCAGTATTAGCGGGGGAGGAAGAGCAGCCAATAGGAGATCTTCTTCTTGTGTCAGTATTAGCGGGGGAGGAAGAGCAGCCAATAGGAGATCTTCTTCTTGTGTCAGTATTAGTGGGGGAGGAAGAGCAGCCAATAGGAGATATTCTTCTTGTGTCAGTATTAGTGGGGGAGGAAGAGCAGCCAATAGAAGAGAGATAAACAAACGTAACGAGAACGAGGAGTGAGGAGGAGGAGGAGGAGAACATCAGGTATAGCTTATTGTCGCCATTACACACTTTATGATCCTGAGTGGACATTTGGACAGTGTGTGAGAGAGAGAGAACGAATGAACACTCAGGCCTTCTGCAGTGTGCAGCTTGCTGCTTCCAACCATGAGCCAATATAAGAGAACCAAGGTGCGTGGGTGGGTGCGTGCACAGGGGAGGAGAAGGAAAGGAATAATAATAAGTGAGACGATGGTGTCAATGGAAAGCCGGAAGCACAAAGACAGTAAAATCCTGAGTGTTTTGCTTCTTTGAGACTATAGTTTAAACATGTATAATTTTATGTTTAGCCTATACACTGTCAGAGTGAAATTGACACTCAGGATTTTGGCAGGGTAGTGGTGGGGTTTTAGGATCCATAAACCAGTTGATTGTTAATTGTATTTTATCTACGTAAGTTAGCTCCTATACTGAGGTATGGATCCAGCCAGCAGCAGGCTCTCAGACATGGTGGGAACAGAGATGTTGGTGAACGGTTTGTCTGCAAGGTGGAGGTTGTTGAGAGAGGCGGGGGGGTGGGGGTGTAGGGGTGGTGGGGGTGTAGGGGTGGTGGGGGTGTAGGGGTGGTGGGGGTGTAGGGTTGACAGAGATAGGGTTGGGATCCGAAACTGGAGTATAGTCGGGAGGAAACTGGATCCAACATTTTTATGTGCAATGGTGTATTGACTTTGTATTTAGGGTTTCTTCCTGGAGGCTGAACCCTTGACAGTCAAACGGGCCAATGAAAAAAACAGTATTCTAAAACGGGTAGTCCCAATACTTCATTCTGATTGGCTGGTTACCGTCACGTGACCGGTGTAAATTTCACCGATAACCCACTCCTTCAATCACTTTGTATCAAACTGCAGCCTTGTAGCTGAACTGGGGAAGGGGAGCGCTTGATTGCTTTACAAACACATGCCGTGCGGGCGTCTAAGCACCGCCCGGCTCATATGACTGTGAATGTGTGGCTCCAGGCAGCCCCGTAAATACATCAAGCGCTATTCTCCCGTCACATAGGCTACTTGCGGAGCAAAACAAGGAAGTGTTTTGGCTCTGGGTCGCTCGCTCTGGTGGCACAAAGCGTAGATACTTTTGTGAATGTAATAGTTTTAATATTGCTATATGTTTGTAACCGTTTTAGAAAAGCAATAAGCCACTCGAGGCCCCATCTTACCGGGTATTTTACACTGGCTGGGGGGTAGAAGACCCTCCGCTCCGCGTCGGGTCTGCCTACGCTCCCAGGCAGTGTAAAATACCCGGTAACCTGAGACCTCTCGTGGCTTATTGCTTAAATATAGTGAGATCACACTATCAGCCCCTCCCCGTAACCCCTCCCTCTTTATCATACAACTACAGCTGTGGGTGCGGCTTAACTTCAGGTAGATCATCATCACCCACCAGGCAAACCAGGCATACTTAATGAACTGGTGGGGGTGCCCACATAAAAACAACATTTTAACAAATACTGTACACTTTTTTTGAAAAAAGTATACCTCCTTATATAACAACAAGACCTGATGATCATGTTTTAGGGTGGGAAAAAAATCACGGCACTGTGCAGTGAAATGAAAAAGACGTTTTTCACACTTTTAGACCATATCCGTGGTCATCATATGGGCATACCTAACAATGGATGCCAATTTTTTTTGAAAATTCTCATTTCTGTGTGTTTTTATATCAAAGGTCCATAAAAACGATTGCATTATTTATTTATTAAAACGAAAACGTGCTGCGTGATGACGTGTAGAGATACACATCGATAAAAGCCAATAACAATGAAGCTCACCCGTTTAATTTCCCATATTTGCGCGTCCGTCTATCACAGCTGCTACTGATTACAGAATACTTTCCATTCCAGATAACATCCGGACAGTGTATTACTCGCTTTCAACTTAATCATCACGCTAAAATATGTATCTGAAAACATTATATGGAAGAAATAAGCCACATAACAGTAAACTGGTTGTGCTGGCCGACCATATGATTTATAAACAAACAACACCACGCTGTTGCGCCTAGCATAGCTACCGTCCCTAGCTACCGTCCCATCGCCTGAAGGGATGCGACGCTCTGATTGGTTCAGAAACTTCAGACCGGTGTTTCATGTTGAAACACCATTTTCATGTTGTTCACCATTTCCGTTTCACTGCGCCTTTAAGGAATCGAAATCGTTAAAATCCCCACCCTTATGTATATTCACGTGGCCGTGATGTTATTTTTTAATTTCCCCCCAAATCTAAAAGTTCACAGTGAGCCGTTAGCTCGGCTATACTTTCAGCATAACGCAGATTTTCTTTGGGCGGTTCTGTGGCTCGGTCAGTGGTTAAGTGTTCTGTGGCTCGGTCAGTGGTTAAGTGTTCTGTGGCTCGGTCAGTGGTTAAGTGTTCTGTGGCTCGGTCAGTAGTTAAGTGTTCTGTGGCTCGGTCAGTGGTTAAGTGTTCTGTGGCTCGGTCAGTGGTTAAGTGTTCTGTGGCTCGGTCAGTGGTTAAGTGTTCTGTGGCTCGGTCAGTGGTTAAGTGTTCTGTGGCTCGGTCAGTGGTTAAGTGTTCTGTGGCTCGGTCAGTGGTTAAGTGTTCTGTGGCTCGGTCAGTGGTTAAGTGGTTTATAGGCTCATTGGGAATCAGGAGCTGTCGTCCACTATACAGTATATACTCTTGTTGCGCTGTGACCTTGAAGGGAGACCCTTGTGTTCCACACCACACCACAGCACCATCCATCCATCCCCCAGCACACCCCCCACCACCACCACCCCCCCCTGCACCCGGACCTTTGTAAGGCCTGATTGAGGTGCCAGGCCGCGCTGATTGCTCGCATCGGGAGAGAGGACCGTTACAACGGGAGAAGCTGGACTTCTGTGCCTCTCCCCTCCCCTCCCCTCCCCCTCAACCCTCCCAGAGCCTCTGTTATAAACACACACAGAAGTGGGAAGGTTGGATATGGAAAGGAACCGAGGACAAGGTCACAGTGGAGGTGTAATACAGGAGAGGAGGGGGGGGGGGGGGAGGCAGTGACAAACTAGAGGGAGAGGGAGACACATACGCAAGCACGCACGCACGCACGCGCACGCCACACGCACACACACACACACACACACACACACACACACACACACACACACACACGCATACACACACAAAGAGACAGAGGAGAGGAGGATGAGGAGGAGGAGAAGAAGATGGAGAAGAAGAAAGGGCAGAGGGCGGTAAAGGTGTGTAAATGCTGCAGCCGCTTGAGATGGCCAGATGGGAAATCTGAGAGGTAAATCAAGCGGAGACAGAGATTGAGAGAGAGAGACCACAAGAAAAGACTGAGGAAGAAAATATGATAGAGAGAGAGAGAGAGAGAGAGAGAGAGAGAGAGAGTCGGAAGCACCTGGAAATGGGATATTGTAAAATGATCTGCGAGAAGAGAAGCTTTGGGCAGTTGGCCTGTATTATTATTATTACTATTATTATTATTATTATTATTATTATTATTATTATTCAACAACACTGTGGTTCTGTTTTGAGGATGCAAACAACAAGAACACGACTTGATTTGTTTCTGAAGGAAAACGGCACAAGAACAAACTAAAGTGAAAGAGGAGGATGCTGTGGGCGGGTAGAGATGAGACGTGAGAGATGTGAGAGGAGGAGAGAATGAAGAGTCACGTCTAGAGATCTAGAGAGAGATGAGTGAAGAGATTCAGACGAATCAATGGCAGATAATAACCGAGAAATGAACAGAAAATAGTACTCAATGAGAATTTAGGATTTGTCAGCTGTGCGCGACTGCGTGTGTGTGTGTGTGTGTGTGTGTGTGTGTGTGTGTGTGTGCCTGCGTGCATGCGTGCGTGCGTGCGTGCGTGTGCACATTCATGTGAGGAGGGAGATGGGAGATGGAGGAAGGTGCTGCAGTGTGACTGATGCCATGTTGTTTGTTGTGAGTCATTTGTAACAGGAAATGAATATTGTTAATAATCTCAGTGTTTTCCATCTCTCAGACACTTGACTGACCTCCCATTTTGCCCAATAGTGTGTGTGTGTGTGTGTGTGTGTGTGTGTGTGTGTGTGTGTGTGTGTGTGAATGCGAGTGTGTCATGCTTTAGCTATTGAAAAATAGCAGATCTACAAGCTCATATCGCGCCACCGAGTGGCGCGCTACGAGCGGCGTGCTACGAGCTTGTAGGTCTGCTATTTTTGAAAAATCTAAAAAAAACGACTGACATTTTTAGAATCTGATCTCAGGTCAGAATGGGTTCATCAGACCAGTGTGTGTCCAGTGGAAACCTCGTATGAATCTGATCTCAGGTCAGAATGGGTTAATAAGCTCTATGCACACAGAATAACTCTTCCTACTTCCCCATACTTCCTTCGCAGGTGTTACCGATGATACTAACTATAGACTCTGTTCCATTTAATACAGTGGTTCTCAAACTTTTTAATTTCAAGGACTCTGAGAGAGTTTGAACGAGGGGTCAGCAACATGTCCGTGGCAAATGTACAGTTACAGACCTATTGTGGTCATTCAGGGCTATCTATATTTATGTGTTTCTGGTAATATTATTGTCCACTCATTTTGAGAGATGGAAATGGAATGTTGACAAAAAATTCCACCACAAGCCAACATGGCGATGACTCCTGATCTGTACACTCTCAGAGTTACGGTTACGGGACCAGAGATACAGGGCCATTTGGGGCCGACTGTGGCTCAAGAGGTAGAGCAGGTCGCCCAATGATCCATGGGTCGGCGGTTCGAATCCCGGCTCCTCCTGTCTACATGTCGAAGTGTCCTTGGGCAAGACACTGAACCCCAAATTGCTCCCGATGTGCTGGTTGGTACCTTGCATGGCATTGCATAAAAGCGCTATATAAATGCACCATTTACCATTTACCATTTACCATTTGGAAACCACTTTGAGACCCACTGGTGTAGCAGAGTGTGCTATAGAGCGTCACAGACAGTCCCGCCCCCCCCTCGAGAGACCCGGAAAATAAATCCCTGTTCATTTTCCTCATAGACTTTTCAAAAACTATTTAAAGACGTTTATGCCGCGGACAAAGACAACTCTTGTCGTGACAAATCATGACAACAAACACAATGTTTTGGGGCAAAAACAAAAAAGTGTTGTAACCTGCCGTTTTCTTCTTCTTTCTAATTATTTGTCCAGCCCGAAAAATTGTGTTTGTTGTCATGATTTGAACGGAGATTTATTTTCTGGGTCTCTCGAGGGGGGGGGGGGGACTGTGACGCTCTATAGCAGCACCCTGACTGGAATGGAACAGAGCCTTCATTAATATCATCGGTAACACCTGTGAAGTTAGTAAAGGGCCCGGAAGTAGTAAGATAGCATAGCGTATTAATGTGTGTATGCGCGTGTGTTTGTGAGTGCGCACGGTGGTGTGTGT